>NC_052481.1:6812403-7180464 GCF_009730915.1 Dioscorea cayenensis subsp. rotundata | reverse complement strand
GGCAATTTATTTGTAGTGTGCTCTCTTTGTATAAAAAGTTAAGACTGCCAAAGAAAACATCTGGGGTTGTGTGTTTGTGTGTGAGGGGGTATCTTTTGGTATTGGAACTGCAATAGTGTCTGAGAAGACTTCTGGCCAGGTTGGTCGGGTGCGAACTATGTTGTTGGGTTCGGATCAAAAGAGATGCGGTTGAGTCTAACGACAATACTGTTTGACAAGACTTATGGCCAGGTTGGTCTGGTTTGGACCATGTTGTTGGGTTCGGATCAAAAGAGATGCGGTTGAGTCTAAGTCCAAACAGTGCTTCATTTTTGCTTTGGATTGTATGGATTTATTCATTTTGTTCTATTTATAATGTATTTAATTAGCCATATTTTCTGTGAAAATATTATATGTGAATTTTACAAGTAGGTAACAATTTATTTAGAAGGGCCATTGGTCATTTCAACCATTAATAATAAAGCTAAACATTGTCAAGCAGAGTAAAAAAGCATATGGGTGTGAATGAAGAAGCTTACGAATATCATCAATACTATAGTAGCACTGTGTAATACTATAGAAATATTGTACAGCATTCTTCACCCATAGTTCACTAGATTCTTATATGAGGAGTCGTGTTCTCCATCCCTTTAGAGTTGCAGGACAAGGGATATTTATCATCGTGGAATTATGATTGTTAATATATTATCTTAGACGTATGTGACAGGTCACCATTATCCTATATGTTACCCCCGTCTCATATAATGAATTTTTAGCGGGTCATTAAACTGCAATAACTAATACACCACTATATATGTTTGCCATTTGACAATCCTCTTGTGGGATAACATTTATCGCCTTTATCCCAAAAACAAAGAAATAAAAAAAGTGATGATATGAATAAGTAAACCATGGATCATTATTCATTTATAGATTTATCTAAGGAAAAGTATTCATTATCGCTTCTTTCTCATTTGAATGGTCTTTGTTAGTTTTAACAAATTTTCTATATTACTACGTGGTTAAGGAAAAATTTTTCCTTAATTAATTAATACTAGGCAAACTCCCCAGCTCCGCATTGGGGTTTTACAATTATGAGGGTTTTGAGGTAATTTCGTATATAGAATACAATGGAAAACCAATATGATTAAATAGCTTTTAAAATATTAATAAAAAAACTTATAGAAAGAAAATTGCTGGTAAACCTTGGTTTTGAAAGGTCTCATGGATATTCATTATACAAATAAATAAGTGTAGTTAAATTTTTTATAATTATTAATATCATAATTATTATAAACAAAAACTTAAATATTATAAAAAAATTAAATTTGTTCTTGAAATACTATATGAACATATTAGACATCTACTTTAATATTTTAATTATGTAAATTCCCTTACTCCGTGTCATTTTTTTTTATAATTTTGATAATTGTAAGGTAATATAGCATATAGACATATAATTTTAAAAACAAATAAAGTATTTTAATTGATAAATTACAATATTATGCACATAATTCTTATGAGGAAATGAATAAAACAAATGCAAATGAAACAATACCCGGTAGGAGAACCATTAAAAAAATGAAAAATAAAAATGAAAGTGTAAGCAAAATTTAATCACACAATAATAAATATCACAACCTCTGCAACTCATTAAAAAAAATCAAAATCAACCCCAATGACGTTAAGATCATAATCGTACATGTTTTTTAGAAATTCATTTAGATTATAGAATTTCAATGTCTCTCATAATTTAATTTACTATATTTTGATATCTTCAATTTCTTCTCATTTGCTTAGATATAAACAAAGACAAAAACTCATTTTCTATTATGACTTACAAATTGACCTTAAAAAACTATGATTACATAACTCATAATATAGACTCTTGGCTTACATCTTCCACAAACCAAATATTTTTCAATCACTATATTTGGTTTTTGAAATCTTTTATGAAATATTTAATGCAAAATTAATGAATGCAATTAAAATATACTAATGTCATAATTAATGCAAACAAATATTTAAGTGCAATAATATTTTAAAAAAATCCATAATTGTTCCGTAAAATGCTCTCTGGACAGATTATACATCTACTTTAAATATATGTATAGATGAGTGTTTATCAGTTTATTTTTGCCCCATTTCTTTGTGATACAAATGTAAACACGTAGTCCAAATCAACGCACATCATTCATAAATGTCATTAAAGGAGAAATTTGTAAAAATTTGCTTACGTGATGGAATTATGCTAGTAACTCAAAAAATTAAATAAAATCTTAACCAAAAAAAAATTTAAGGAAAATATACACAAAATATTTTATCAACATGATATCTGATGTGGAAAAATTATCCACATCTTCATCTCCAATCAGATGCCTCTTTAATATTTGTTAAATTAATGACATAAATTTTGAAGACTAACAAGGAAAATTAAGAAAAAATAAATAATTTTTAAATTAATTAGTGATAATTAGTAATGATTTAGTTTATACACCAATTGTGGGTTTACTATTACTTATGGATTTTTTTTTTTTTTTGACAATGTGGATGAGGCACCTCACGCGCATTTAAATCCTCGACCATGCTTCAAGAAAAAGTCAAATTTTCAGTCTTCCTTACAAAAATGAATAAAAATACAATTTGTTTATTGAATTGGTTCTCCTTCTAAAATATGTAAATGAAACATGCTTATTGATTTAAAGATACAATTGGTTTGTTGTAAAATAAAAGGTATTGAAATAAAATTTTCATTCAAAATATTTTTGAAAAAACTTTTAATTCTTTTACAACCTTTGCGTTAGAAGGATAATAATTTTTTATCTTGCCAAATAAGAGGTTAAGAGGTAACTCTCTTTCATGATATTGATTTTTAAAAGAGCGGCTTCGACTTTTCTTTATAATTAAATATAATTTATTAAAATCTTCATCATTGCAGAAAGCTCCTTTTTTATTGTCCTAACTTAAATTGTGAAATAACAATATAAAAAAAATAAATAAAACCTTAACTTAAATTTTCAAACTACGAACCTCTTTTCTGTCCGTCAGCTAATGTCCCCTTGCCCGATGATAATATTTAATTGATTAATATTAATGTCTTTCTAAAAATTAATCATTAAATATATTCATTGAAATAATTAAATATCATAAAAAAAGGTTAAAGTGGCTTGGATGTGGGTTATTGGGTTTTATCGTCAGCCAATTACGAGCTTGATGATTTGCCCATATATTGTGTCTGATTTTCCAGTCTACAATATTGGAGTCAGTGAACAAATGAGAGTTCAATGATCCCTTTGGCACGTACTCAGACAATTAAGTCTCTTGTTACCTTCCTAGCAAAACCCTCTGTTTCTTCATAGCAATGGTGGTATAATCATGCAGTGTGCCTCTCAAAACGTAGCCAAAATAGTTCCATATAGAATCCATTTAAGTGTTGTTTGGTTGTCTGTAATTTAACTTACACGTTGTTTAGGTTGCTGTAATTAGAAATGTTGTAACTACTTTTTATTTGTTTGGTTTGATGTAAGTGAAAAGATATAGTCACCATGTAAGTAGGATGGTGAGATTACCCCCATTATCTATTATAGCACCTAATTATCAACCACCCCTTATTAATATTAATTTAAATTAATTAATAAATTGTATTGCTAATTATTCAAATTAAAAAAATTATTTATTTTTATTAATCATTAAAAAATTCTTTTTTTAATTTAAATAATGAATAATATATTTTATACCCATTATTAAATTAAAAATAAATAAATTATAATACAACATCTAGATTCATTCAAATAAAACATTCCACATCCAGTATTGATTTTGTTACCACATATATCAGTACTATTTAACATTGCTACATTCATTCAAATAAAAGACTCAACAGTCACTACTAGATATTCATCCAAGATATAATGCTATCCAAAATACAACATTTAACATTCATAGTTCAACATGATATTTCTAACAAAAAAAAAAAAAAAGTAACATGATACTTGTCCAAACATCAAATTAGAATACAAAATCACACTTGTCCAAACAAACAAGCAAAGCAAATTACCACATTGTCCAAACAAACAAGAAAAGAAATACAACATCACACTTGTCCAAACAAGAAATGAAAATTACCACATTCTTCAAACAAGAAAAGAAAATACCACATCACATTTGTCCAAACAAGAAAAGAAAATACCACATTGTTCATGTCAACATCACCCAAATTTGCTATAACATCTCAAGCTCGACGACCACCTCTTACTTGACCAAGAAAATCATCCATCCAAATGCACCTAAATGAATGAGTTTTGTTCATGAACCCATTTGCTAAAGGGAGATTTTGAAGCAAATAGTCATATGCTCGTCCAAGATCATATTCAGTATAACGATCACTCAAAGTCATGATCTCATCAAATAATTCTTTGCTAGCCTTAGAGGTAGAACTTGTTGGTACGTCATTAACAGGAGATTGAGTTTGTGCAACCTCATCAAAATCATTAAACCCTTGGGTTTGGTTGTCAAGGTCAATTAATGGAGTTGATGGTTGTTGTTCCATACGTGCACCTAAGCTTCTAAAGCTTTGAGAACACGTTCTTGCAAAAGATCCAGTTGCTTGGTCATTTCCACATACAATTATCATCTCTTCATAGTCTTGGATTGGTTTGTTAATATAAATCTCCTCCCCAGGATGTGCCTACAAATATAACACAAGCATTTTGTAATTTAGGTCAATGCACAAATATTACATACAACTATATATTACTCATAAAAATCAATTCACTACTTGTATGTATGTCCGGTATTCTTCCTCCCCCATAATTTTTTTTTTCCCGCATCATCCCATGATACGCCACTTAAACTTTTAATTTTCTTTATTATTAACCATATTTTTCTCACATGTCGCAATCGATTATTGACATGTGTGTCACTCACCACCAAGTTGAATCTTGCACCAACTGCCCTAGCAACGGCATTGATAGCAACACTTTTAAATCCTTTATCAGATTTAAGCCCAAGGTTTGCTTGCTCAACTAGCGATGTCAACATAAATGAGGTCATGATGGGTGTCCATCAGAAATTAGTTGTTGTCTTCTTTCCGCTAAAATCATGGCTTTCTGGTGTCATATCTTCGAACTCCATCTGCTAAGTATCATAGTTAACATTAAAGTAATTATTTCACACATAATGGTATTCAATAAATTGCAAAATACATAATATCCCCATTATTAAAAGCAAGGTTACAAAAAAAGAAGTTATATAACTAACATAAGTTTCGTTACATGATTTCATGAAAAGGAAGACAAAAATATAATTTTAAAAAAAAAACCTACAACATAGAACATTTTTCATATGTTACTCCACATATCATTCATGATTGCTTCTCGAATGGCTAGCCATTCTCTAGCTTCTTCTCGCACTTGAGAATGTGTTCTCACCTCCCGCACATTTGGTTCCCATTCTTCAAGGTTTGGTATGTAAATGTCTTTACCTCTTCGTAAAATATAATTATGTAGAACACAACAAGGGATGACAATATCAACTTGGGTGTCAAAAGGGAAAAATGGTCTTGATGTTAAAATTTTGAAACGATTTTTCAAAGCTCCAAAAGCTCGTTCAACTAAAGTGCGTAAAGAAGAATGTCTATAATTGAATAATTCTTTCATGTTTGATGGTGTACATGCACTAAATTCTTTGAGATGGTATCGAACGCCATGAAATGGTGAAATAAAACCCAGCCTTGTAGAGTACCCAGCGTCTACGAGATAATATTTTCCTATAAGACAATAGTCACAATGTTTTACTTCATAGCACTAAATTAAATATTTTAATTTTTTACAGATTGATATAATACCTTCAGGTACTACAAGTCTATCCTCTCTTTCCAAAGCATTCCGAAGGACAAGTGCATCATGTGTGGAACCCTCCCAACCAGCTAATACATATGTAAATTTTAATTCAAAATCAACCGCGGCTAATACATTTTGAGTGGGATAGGGTTTCCTTCCACGAAAACGGACTAGAATATCATGCGGAACTGATGCATGGATATGTGTACCGTCAAGTGCTCCAATGCAATCCTATATAATGAACAAATTAGTTAATAATATTACCTAATGTTTGATTCCTAGGATTCTAACTATAATTAATCATCTAATATTTACCTTAAAATATGGATGAATCTTGAATCTTGTGTGATGAGTGGACTAGTGGTTGTGCTAGGTTGTTGAATTAGTTCACCTCGAAGTTCTCCAATAGCATATAAAACATGATTGAAATATCGGCTAACAGTTTCTCCAGAGCGTAGAAAATTAACTCCAATAACTCTATTTCTCACATTATGCCCGACAATATAAAGAAACATAGCTACTTGTTCTTCAACACTTACATGTAAAGTGTTATATAATAGTCCTTTTGCTTTCAGAGTATCACATAATCCAAAAAATGATGCCCTATTCATCCTCAACATAGATATACTAGTCTCATCCGATCCATGTAAAATTCTTGCGACATAATTTGTGCGTTGCTCATCCCTATTATAATAAGGCTCCAATGGTAAATGATGCCCTCTTCTTTGCTTATACCACATTGAAGCAAAAATAGTGATAAACAACACTGTTGCGACTACGGCATGTACACTCTCACAATTTGAATCCATCTACAAGTCATATGGTATTTATTATTAAGCATAAAAAAACCATTCATTAAATAAAATAGCAATATCTTGATTATTAGTGATTATGCTCAAACATGCACACCAACAGCACAATATTGAAAATATTTCATAGTATAATACAAAGATGTCAAAGAGCTCAGTTTTTCTTCTCTAGAATAAACAATAAGAAGTAAAAGCAACCACATAGCAATAAAAGGCATGAACTTTCAACTATGAAGAGCCAAAAAGAAAAAAGAAAAAATCGTCACACAAGGCTTCACCTCAAAATCCAATTTTTATTAAGGAAAAAAAATGAACGATCTAAAAACCTATAATGGGTCTGTGTTGGCTGAAAAGGTTTATGGAGTACTCTGCCATTTCAATTTTTCTTTGATTTTGGTTGGTGTTATTGGAATTTACAATGAGAAACCTTTGATTTGGATCATTGTTATGTTTGTAAGTGGATACACGTTAATCAATGGTCTTCACTAGTGCCTCTGATGGGTCTATGTTGTCTCTTTGCATTTGTGAATGCTAATGCATTTGATTCGAATAGTTTATGTTGCAAGGACCTGGCCATGCCCTAAATGCAATGTGGTTTTCTTGAAGGATTTTTTTTTCCCCAGTTTTAGGCTAAGATTATCTTTTAATGATTGCTAACAATTCTTTTGGTGTTTTGGAGTTTTCATTAGTACATATAGTTCGGATTAATCCGTCTTGCTCAGATAAAATGGATGTTTCAACATTTTTATTGATGCCTAAGGGCTAAGACATGGTTTACTATGGCCAGTGAAAATTTTTATTTCTACAAGACTTACTTGTGCTTATTGTGTTACATTATTACTTTAATGTTCATTTAATTGTTTAGGAAATTTAGTCATTCATGTGTTCTGTTGTTGAAGCATGCTGTGGAAATTACCTTTTTGTTCTTCTAGATATCTTAATAATATTAGCAGAATGGTTTCTGCAACAAGTAGTTATTAAATTTGACCATCAAGATTAGGTTGTCTCATTAGATTAATGTGTATTCCCTAGAGCTTCCTAATTTTTGGTGAACTTCTATTTTTGTTTTCTTTGTATTTTAAAGCTCTCAATGTTGTTCCCTCAATTTGTTTAGTCTTCAGTTCTATAATTTGTGGGTTTCCAATTTATTTGTATATTATTGCTTGTATCTGCAAGGACTTGCTGCACATTTTTTTATAGCATTATTATTTGACCGTAATATCTTGAAACCATTTACAAATTCTGTAGCTAATTTATCTAACCAATCCTTAGCCCTATTATTTGAGCTGCAGGAGTTAAGTGGGTGATCCAAGCTAAAATAATACAAAGATGTCAAAGAGCTCAGTTTTTCTTCTCTAGAATAAACAACAAGAAGTAAAAGCAACCCATATAGCAATAAAAGTCATGAACTTTCAGCTATGAAAAGGCAAAAAAAATCGTCACACAAGGCTTCACCACAAAATCCAATTTTTATTAAGAAAAAAAAAATAAAAGATCTGAAAACCTATGATGCATTAAAAGAAAAAAAAAGGCCAAAATTCTTTAGATTTGCAAACTTACCAATAGTTTGCACAAGAATCAGGAAAAGGGGCAGTTAACAAGAGGCTCAGATCCAAGAATTCTAGGGTTTTTGAGGGAATCAAGCAATTGCTAGCTGTTAGATTGTAGCCTTGTGACCTCTTGGCATTGCAAAGGAGGGAATAATAGACCTGCAGCTCGGGCTTTTTGGTTCTCCGATCAACTCGTGCAGCTCGCCGCTGACTTTTGTGGTTAGGAAGGTCAAGAGATCTGTGCACCTTGTGTTTTTTGACTCTCCGATCAGCTCACCGAGAAGGACGAACGAAACCTATCGGTGGTAAAGAGAAACAAAGAGGGCTTATAAAGAAAGAAGATGAGAAAGAGGAGAGGTGAGTGTAAGCTTGAGTTTCTCTGTATTTTGTTTTACAGCCATTTTGGCTATAAGTTGAAATACATCAAAATGATGGGATGAAGTAATTTGTTTTACATGTAACTAGCAACTTACAGTAAACCAAACACCTACTCACATGTAAAATGACTTACTTTACAGATACTTACACCTACTTACTGCTAACCAAACAGCACCTTAATGTTTGTAAGAACATTATAATAGAAGGTGCATGCAGTGGTTAACCATCTCTACAACTATGTTAAAAGACACACATCTTAGGCTTGATGGCCCATTGCATCTTTTATTTTAATTTCTTTTTTTTATAGGCTTGATGGCCCATTGCATCGTTTGTTTTAATTTCTTTTTTTTTTTATAGGCTTAATGGCCCATTGAATCTTTTATTTTATTATTTTTTTTATATATAAAAATTTTTTGGTTGAGGGGTCATCTTGTGAAATTTTGTGAGTATTAAGTAGCAGTCAAAAATGTAAGATAATTGTAGGCTTCATGTTACCATAATTTTTATAAAAAAAAAGTGAATAAATTACTAATTTATTGAAAAAAAATATAGACAGATACAACAAAAAAACAAAAAGAGTGTATAGAAATAAGAAAACAAAAAACAAACGCACGAACAAGAGGCTAAACGCAGTCACCAGCAGTGAAGCAAGCCTCAAAAACACAATGAAAGCAAAAAGCAAAGGATAAAAGACAACTAAGGAGGAAAAGTCTGTTTTCTGGTATCCAAGGTCTCCTCAGGGTGACAAGTGGAGTTGATTACTCCTGAAAAGTGGGTGAAGACGGAGCACCGGTCGGGTCATCTGATCTATCGCTCAGGAAAATAAGGGAACGCCTGAGCTTTTGGATAGAGTCGCTTGGAGAGGAGCACTGAGATGAGTCTTTAGCTGTGGAAAACCAAGCAAATAGCATGAGAATGATTTAAAAAATAACAGAATGCCAGACGAGGGTAAGTAGATTGAAAATACAGTTGTTTCATTCCAGCTATATATTCCAAAAAATGGCCCTCGAAAGAATATCCCAAAAGGTACATTGATGATCATGCAAGGATGGGATCCAAGTGGTCCAGATGTCAGAAATAGACCGAGGTTTGGAGCAAAAGCTTAAAATTTGCATGAAAACATGCCAAATGCGGTCTAAATAGTCGCAATTGAGTAAGAGATGGTCTACAGATTCTGGATTCCTATGGCATAAAACACAAGTATCCATTGCACAACGAAGATTGCAACCTTTCTTAACTAAATTGGCCAGAGTTAGAATTTTGTTGTCCCAAGCCAACTAACAAAAAAGTGTTATTTTACAAGGGCAACCCACTTTCCAGAATTGAGGATAAAGGGGTGACCAAATGTCTCCATCCACTAGGAACCTATAGAAGGACTTTACTGAAAATCGTCTATGGCTTTCCAGATTCCAGATTCTGACATCCTCATGCTTGCTAATGCAAGTTGGAATAATTGACAAGAAATGTGGCATTGTCTCTGGTGGAGCCAAATGAAAAAAGACTCTGGGGATTGAAGAACTAGAGAGAAGTCTCTTATCGTAGTCCAGGGGACATAGCAGCCGTTGTAAAGGTCGGGCCAGAGATCTTTAGGGCCTCTGCCATCTAGCCAATTATCATGCCAAAGTAGGGTGTCCACACCATTCTTCACAATCTTAGAAGTACAAAATTTGAAAGCAGTAAGAACTGGTGTAATGCCAGCCCAAAAGAAGGATTTGTTTCCAGACGGTGATGGAACAAAGGTCCTATAGAACCTCTGTACAGTTAGTTGTAGTTAACAATTTTAAACCAACAACTGTTGTAGTCTGTGACAATTTTCCACCACCACTTTACTAGAAAAGCTTTATTAAAGTCTTGAATGTTGAGGATACCCCATCCCCTCATGTTGCGAGGTCTACAAATCCTTTTTCAAGCAACTAGTCAAATCTCTTTAGGCCCCACTTCTGGACCTTTCTATAGAAAATCCCTACGAATCTTATCTATCTCGTTAGAGATCCACACTGGAAGCTTGAAAACTGGCATCCAATAGGACCGGATAGAGGAAAGAGTCGAGTTTATAAGAGTGAGTTGGCCACCTAAGGAGAGATAAATAGCTTTCCAGGAAGTAAGTTTAGTGCGGACCTTCAAAATGAGATTCAACCAATCTTGTCTCCTTGGTCTTTTCCCCAAGAGTGGTGCTCCCAGGTAAGTAAGAGATAGACAATCTCTGGCGCAGTTAAGAATAGCAGTTAAATTTGCATTAGGACGAAAACCATAACTGATAGAGTATAAACAACTTCATAGAGTATAAACAACTTTTGGAGTAGTTGATTGTAAGACCAGACGCACCTTCAAAAAGGTATAGGATCAGCTTAATAACTTGAAGATCTTCATGTCCTCATGCAAAAAAGATAATTATATCGTCTACATATTGAAGATGACTAACATTCCCTAGTTGACCGAGTGGGGCCCTTAGTAATGCTCTAAATCGTAAAGCATGCATGAACATTGCACTTAATGAATCTGCAGGATCTCCTTGACGAAGACCACGTTTCCAACGGATGAAACCATGTAGAGTGCTATTAACTAGCACATGGGCTTTGGCAGAACTATCAAAGAAACATATGAGAAAAGCTTTTAAATATAACCATAGGTTTTGGGAAGTAAGGACCCTGAAGAGTTTAAATCAACAACACAATGAACAATCAACCATTACATTAGTATAACCAAATTAAATATTTTTTTCAGCATATATTATTAATATATCTAACAATGTTAGAAGAACTAGACACAAATAACATCATAAATATTATTGTGTAAATCATAATTAAAAATAAATAAACATTTTAATAAATTACACCTTATATAAATAAAAGATTAACATGAAATATGTAATGTTTGATTTGTAAAACTTTTATTATCCAGATCTAATATGTTAAATATGTAAAGCTTGATTTACAAGATTTTTGCACCAGACAACAATGCCAAAAATATCCTAATATAAAAATAAATTTGCAACTCAAACTCTATACCTCTCCTAATGAGGGATTAGGAGATCAATTTCCGACTGCATGCATTCCCCCGCTGTATACGCACTCATCGTAAATAATATATATATATAAATGTCTGGCACCATCAACAGAAGAGTCCATTACACTGATGGGAAATCAGAGCACAACCTGCTCACCAGTACACTTCAATCAAGCAGAACTTTACAGCCTTTGTGACTTGCGTCCACGCTTCCAGCTATCAAATCACCAGAACAACATGAAACCACCCATTCATAAATACTCGGTAAAAGCACTGAAAGACACACAGAGCGATCAACTGATTTTTTCTGCATGAAAATGTTACATTTAAGTAGATCTGGAAACCATATATATATATATGTATATATGGAGAAAGAAAAATACAAATATGCAGAGCATGAACATGGAAGTCCATATGCAGGACTATATAATTTAATACAACAGGATGAGAATAGAGTTGAGCTCGTTTCATGAAGAACCATGTTATGTAGGGGTTGTGCAAGGTGCTAGAGAGTTTGCGGGGAGATTGATACCGCCACCTCGAAGTGATAGGGTTGGACCCTTGCATGTGCTGGCCCTGCTAATAAGGTTTGCATCGAGAAAGAGGACAATAACGGTAATGTCATCATGGAAATGTCGGCGAACACCACGGTCAATCTTTTTGAGATCTGAGTACCGCATTTCTCTCTTCTTTGCTGCTTCCTGAAGTGCAGCTTTCACAAGTCGCCGAGCACTTCCCTGAAATTGTTCCAAGGGGAAAATATTTGAGCTTAGACTTCTTGGTTGAGTCAGTTAAAGAAACATTATGTGTTTTCGTCAATGACGAGTTCCAGAAATAACTCTGTTCAAAAAGTGCACACATATTTGGGATGGAATGCAGTAATTTTTTACCATGCGAGGAAATGTAATAATAATTAAAATGATTCTACAAGTCAGCAAGTTTCTTCACAGGATAAATCAGAAGTACAAAGCAGAGTTCACTGGTGCAGCAACACCTTGGAGTCATTTTATTTTCCAGATAATTCATATCTCATAAAAAAAAACTTGCAAAAAAAAAAGTTATTATATTCCTCAGGTGGTCATTGTGTGGGTTAAATATTTCAATCAACAATGCATCATCAAGAGAACATAAAAGATGAAGTTGTAAAAAACTTGAAAATAATTTGAACTTAAGATTTCAAAATGAAATCCTCCATTTGGCAGAAATATATCAGCTAGTTCGCTATTTCCTTGCTAGAAGAGTCAAGGGAACCCAACCAAATTCTTGGTTTCACTAGATTGAATGCTCAAATGTGGTGAAATACTATGGAGATGTATAGTATACAAGCTACATGATATTGGGTAAATGCAGTTAAAAAAAAAAAAAGCCTCTAAGCCATTTATATATCTTTAATTGAAAACTCAGAAGTCACGTCAGGTAGTTTGGACATGGATTGAAGTCATGGAGAGAGTTTTGGCCATTGTTCTCAGAAAAGATTAAGTACCCAACAAGTAAATCAATTTCTATGTAAGTACCCAACAAGTAAATCAATTTCTATGCATAATAGGAAACAACCTTTCATGTTTACCATAAAAAACCTATACCAGATTGATGAAAAAAATATGGCATGATAATTTCTTTATCCACTTGAAAAGATGACAATGAGATAGATAAGAAGCTTACACTGCGAGGATGATTTTGTACAATGTTAACTGCTTCCTGATTGCTAAGGTGCTCCCATAACCCATCAGAAGCAAATATAAGAAATTGATCATGAGGCTGTAATGCTTGCACTGAAATTGCTGGTTCAGCACTAAGTATCGGCCTTTTCAAAGGCTCCCGAAGGCGAAACTTTGCCAACAATGGTTCCCGATTGAACTCTGCTTTCTTTAGATACACATCACCAATTGATCTGGAGACCTGCAAGACCATATAATGAAAATTCATTTGAATAGAAAAAAGTGATCCTAACATCGACTAATATTGAGCATAAGATGGGATACACAAGTAAAGGAAATAACTGGTAGAGAAAGTAACAAGAAATGTCTGCAAAGTCCCACTTTGATGAGAATTTGGTTGGTAATAAGAATCTCATTACATTTTAACATACGGTAGATAATAAGCACACATCTTCCTGCACATAGCTTTACATGAACAAGTCTACAATGAAAATTAAGTTAATAGTACCAATTGTCTGAGTTAGAGGAAAAAGAAGAAGTGAATCTTTAACTGTTATGGAGAGTGAAAGGACAGATGATTCATCAAAGGTATCAAAATCCAGTCAAAGAACCAAATGGAGAACTTAAAAATATATTCTAGCATTTTCCTTGAAAAGAGCAAGCTAGAAACAAAACCTTTTGACAAGGTCAGGCATTAGATTCTTAAACATCAGTTCTAGAATCCTTGATCAAAATTTATTAACATAAGGTTTTAAAAATGTCAGGTAATAATTACTACTTACGATTAGTTGAGGAAAATTAAATAGATCTAGCTAGTTATTTGGTTATCTATAAACCCTCTATGAGATGGATGTATCCGATTCTACTTCCTGTATTACTCCATAGAACAACAATATTATTTCCCATAGTTCCTATCAAGATGCATAGCATGAGATATTTGTCATATCCAACTCTAATGAATAATGAACCTCATTATGTAAACATGAGTTAAACAAACATCAACATACTTGTCGTCTACAAGTTCCTGTCAAGCAATTTAGCGATAAAACTAATAATTGTCCAAAGCAATAAACAACAATAACCAATCAAGTTTTACATCAAAATTTTCCAAAAACAACATGGTGATTGCTCTCCATTTAGAAGCATGTCAACCATCCATGAAAGAAAAGGTAAAATATTATGTCATGCCACTACGTAAAACATACAAGTTTTTGTAATAATTGAATACTTCAAATACACAAAATCATAAACAACTATTCACCGACACTGCAGTATTTATTTTAAAAGAGGACTTTGATTACCTGGATGAGACCCTTAACACGCCAAACATTATGCTTCAAAACGACAATTTGTGAATCGTCTGGATGCAACGATTGCAATTCTTGTCTGACAGACTCAAAGCATGCATTATGCTCTGCTGACAACTGTACTGCCAGAACCTCTCCTGTTGCCTTTACAAGCCTCCCTAGAACCGCCCGCGAATCTCCAAGGTTAGCCACATATAAAGTTCCACCACAGATTACACCAACCAGACAGCAAGAGCCAACAGCAGCTATTTGTGGTTTACTGGGCCACTGCTTAGTAACCAGGGAGTGGAAACCCTCTTCTGTTGCTTGGTAAGCTTTCTTGATGACATCAGTTGAAATTGACTGATTCTCAGATGCAAACCCTGCTAAGACAAGTTCTATGGTCAAATAATATGCTCTTTATGATTAATTCTTAATAAATTAACATCAGGAAGACACTTGATGGAAGATAGGCGCTTTGTCAGTAAGTAATAAAAGCGAACAGACACAATAAAGAAATGCAAGATTGACAAAATAACAAAGAAAATCAACAAGTCATAAAGAGTAAATAAATTACATGTACTAGTATGATTATTATTATAAGCTCACAACTCCTCAAGTCTCTGTCATCATAAGAATCATCTACCAATGAAACAACACCAAAGCACGGCATCTATAACAAGAGATGCTAACTCATATGATCTGCTAAACTAAGTTGAATCGATGTAGGAACAGAAGCAAAGCATAAATCAAGCAACTCATCCAGGCCAAGTCCTCAACTCAATTAAAAAACCTATATAACAATACATCATTGATAGCAGGGCAAACTAACCAAAACACAGATCATAAGTAAAGAACCATACTTTTGAGATGCTGGAAGAGATGATCATTTATGTATCTGGATGTCTCTGGGCCTCCATGGCCATCGTAGATGCCAACAAACGTGCCATACGGTCCAGACTCGAGGGTGCTGAGGGGGCCGGACTCGATCTGGCTCTGGTCCTCAAGCAAGTTGTTTGCTTGAACAACAGCCATGGAGAACTCCCCAGTGATGTGCTGCCCCAAGTCCTTGTACCATAGCAGCCCATCCTGCCGCCCGGCCGCGTCGGTGCCGGCATGGACATAGCGCTCAGACGACGGCCACCAGCAGGCTCTCAGGAAGTTCATCAACAGTTCTAACATCCCTCATCTCACCCACACCCGCCTCCGAGTTCTCGACATCAACTCCAAGCACTTCACTGGCTTCCCAAAATGCAAACACTTTGCTCCTTTCTCCTCCTTCTCCACCTCTGCGAACTAGCAACATCAGTAAAACAATCAACTAACAAACAGTCAAAAAAATATCAAAGAATAGAACCAAAGATTTAATCTTTTTTAATAATCTAGCACAACAAAGATTCCTAAACAATCAAGCAAGAGCATCAACATCTTTTTCGCAACCTAGCAAATCAAACCAAACATTGAGGGAAAAACAAGGTCTTTCTCCATTACTTTTCCGCCTTCAAATCCCACTCACCCGATCCCAGCCCTGCAACCAAAAATCCAAAACAGAAACCAAAAAAACAAAACCCCTCGCAACAAATCAACTGAATCTCCCCACACCACAAGTCACACAAATCAAAACCCAATTCCAACCAACAAGATCAAACCTTTTGCCGTCTAATTGCTTTCCACCAGGACAAAATCTAGGAAAATCTTAACTGATCAGCTCCCGGCGCTCAGATCTGGAAATCCTTCAAACCGAGTCAGAAGAACAAGATAGAGAACAATTGAAAGGGTCTGCAATGGGTTATTCTCAGATACAAGATGAGCAGTAGGGATCGATTTGGTGGTGATTGGCGACGAGAAGCCTCTCTATCGCTCTTGGAGGTGAGAGGCGAAAGCCATAAAAGAAGAGGAGAGAGAGAGAGAGAGAGAGAGAGAGGAAGACGAGGTATGGGGTCCACCACCACGCCTCCTCTGTGGCGTCCCACTCGCACGAGGATGAGAGATATAGAGAAAAGGTGCATTGGGAATTATAATGGAAGGGTGGGTATTTTTGGAAATTTATAGTTACTAATTCAACCAAAACCTTCTGGGATTTTGTTCAAGGTGGTTTTTTTTTATTTGTATGCTTTAAAATTTTTTTTGCCAAATTATGCATATATTTTTAATTAAGCTAATATTGTTTATATATTTATATGGAAAAAGATCATCTAGGTAAGTCCCTAGATTTGAATTCTATGGACGTTTTAAATTTTAGCTGTTGGATCATCATCCAATGGCTGATTGTCTATATAAACACTGTACACCTTTTTATTGTTTATGATCACGGTACAAGAACGCGGTGTCTAATGTTCATAAGAATAAGAGCCGTTACCATCTGATGGCTATTATGGACATCCCTAGATTTGAAATCTAGGAACGTCCTTAGATGATGGGTCCTCTATTTATAAACTTAAAATTAGATATATATATATATATATATATATATATATATATATATATATATATATATATATATATATATATATATATATATATACTCACTCGGCTTTTTTTTTAAAATATTGCATTTTTTTAATTATTTACTAAAATAAGTATCTTTTAGATTAATTACCAAAATGCGCAAAAGTACCATGGAGTGTACTTGCATGGTACCTTTTTTGCACATGGTAATATTTAAATTTTCTTTTCAATTTTATAATAGTTTTTTATATAAAATTTTACATTTACAAACCTTACAAATTTTTTAATTAATTTTTTCACTAATTTATTTATATTTTTCAATGGTTTTTTTATATAATATTTTACGTTTTAGTCCTTATAATTTTTTTAAATTAAAATTTTTTCTTACAACTCTATTTAAAATTTACAATGGTTTTTTAAAATAGTACTTTACGTTTAAGTCCTTATATAAGAGAGCCTTAGTGTTGTAATCGGGATATAATTCCGAACTCTCAGTAACCTCTTCAAGTAATAAGAGAATTCCCGAGTTTGATCTTAGGACCTTCGTTTTCGCTTTAGATCTTTTATCTATCCTTTTTATCCGTTTAGAGTATGATATCTGCTTTTTTTTTATTACAAATGAAATGTGTTAGAAAGAATTTAAATTAAAAAAAATATATAAGGACTTAAACGTAAAGTATTATATTAAAAAACCATTGTAATTTTTAAATAGGGTTGTAAGAAAAAATTTTAATTTAAAAAATTATAAGGACTAAAACGTAAAATATTATATAAAAAAACCATTATAAAATTTAAATAGACTGTGAGAAATAATTTTAATTTAAAAATTTATAAGGACTAAACGTAAAATATAATATAAAAAAACAATGTAAAATTTAAATAGAGTTATGTGAAAAAATTTTAATTTAAAAAATTATAAGGACTAAAACGTAAAATATTATATAAAAAAACCAGATTTGTGAAAAAATTGATTCAAAATATTTGTAAGGTTGTAAATGTAAAATTTTATATAAAAAACTATTATAAAATTAAAAAGAAAATTTAAATATTACCCATGTGCAAAAAAGTACCATGCAAGTGGGTTGCATGGTACTTTTTACGCATTTTGGTAATTAATCTAAAAGATACTTATTTTAGTAAATAATTAAAAAAAATGCAATATAAAAAAAAAGGCTACTCACTCAGCATGAGAGCATGTCCTTGATATAGCTTGTCATATTTTATAAAAAAATTATATTTATATATATAATTAAATATAGTGGAAATTGCCAAAAAAACCCTCTAAGTTTGTAAAATTGTCAAAAACACCCCGTTAGTTTTGTAATCCCTAAAAACCCCTCCTTTTTAAACTACATGTTTTTCAAACCCCCAAAGATAGACGGATGTGAGCCGAGTGAGTTTCAAAATTTTATGGACGAAAATGCCCTTGCGTGGGGAGTCGTGGGTCTGCAGCCCATCTCGGCGGTTTGAGAAGAAGTGGGGTGGGTTTCAGTAGGGGTAACGAGAGCAATTTATTGGAGCTGTTTACTTGCTTTTTCTCGACTCGCGTCTTTAGCTTTTTCCATTTTCACAGTCGTCTCCGAAGTTGTCTCTACGCGATACCTACGTAATTGGCATTTCATCGACTTTTTCCCTTTCCACGGTATCTCGAAGGAGAAGTCCCCATGCAACTAGTTGGCATTTCATCGGGTTTGCGATCTAAGGTATTGAGTATGGTTTTATGTTAGCGTTACATTACAAAGAAAGATTTTTTTCGGTTTTGCTTTTGTGCTCCCTGTTTTTGTTGGAAGATATTGAAGTCCGAAGGGGATTTCTCAGTCGGGGTTTTGTTAGTCTTCGAGGAGATTTCTCGGCTAGGGGTTTTCTTTTGTTTTGCATTTTCAGTATGTATACACTACTCGAAAATAGTTTTTTTCGATTGTTATGATTTGATGTAATATTTATAATGTACATTTCCCTTTCGTTTGATATGGTTGCGGTTTTACAAATGAGGGTTGACGTTTAAGAAATGAGATGTTACGAGTTTAAAAATTTGTTGTCTCGTTTAAGTATTCTCGTCTCGTTTAATAAAATGGGTCTCTGTTCGACATTTGATATCTCTGTTTAATAAGCGAGAGGTTACCGGTTTTAAAACATTATATTTCCGCTTAAACTTTTTGTCGATACTACATGTTGAATGTGTTGTTATTATCACGAGGCTTGTGATTATGGCGGTCGACCTAGTTAATGGGCGATGCTATTTGACACGTGGTGGAGACCTTAGCTGAATTGAAAGATAACATGACCCCTCGACCTTTGGGGAGATTATTCGAAGGGCACCGTTTGCGGCTTATTTTAGGTGGAAGTTATATACCAAGAGAGGGCCCTTCTTGATTCTCTTTTGCAAAGATGCGATGGGCGCACCAATAAATTCGGGATCGGGGAAAAGCTGCTGAGTTTCGAGACCTCGAGATGTGGCCCTCGTTCTTGAGTGCAGCGTTGCGATGGCGAGCGCAGATCGTCTTTCGAAGAAGAAAACCGGTCGGCGTTCGAGAAGGGAGGTATCTATCAAAAACCTACGAGAGACACGGAGACTCCGTCAAGAGCGTTCGGTGCAACTTGTTCGACAGGTGGGAGAAGAAGATAATTTTGTCAAACTCACGATGAGTGTACCTCATGGGTACAGATCCTCTTCCCAAATACATCATGCTCGGTTCGAGCGGATCGTTGATTATGTCGATGATCTACCGACCCAGTGGGGCGTCATGCGCGTGGCAGCGGGCTGACGCAAGTGGCTTATGGAGGATATTCCACAAGCAGCCGCCCGAGTGCAAGATAGATGCGCCGGGAAGAAGACCAACACAGGGTACATTAAGGGTTGCTCGGTCGCGCTTAACATCTGGTTTTATGAGCTGACTAGAAGCAAGCGACGGTAGAAACCAGCTTGTTATCGCTCGATGGGAAAGAGGTAATAAATCATGGACAATGTTTAACATAAGTCTTTAATGTTTAAACATATTATTTAGCGTTTAACTTTAGTATTTACCGTTTAAAACTTATTCATACTGGTTTAAATATTTTGTTCTCCGTTTAAATATATTCTATAACGTTCAAATATATAACCACTCTGTTTAAATATAGTTTTTATAGTTTAAAATGAATGATTTCGCTGAAATTGTTTGGTTTACATATGTTAGTTTCCTAAGTCTGGTTCCGTGAATCTTTGAAGAAGAAATATTTATTGGGGCCAACCGGCGGATGGATGCTATTGCTCAGGGAACCACTTGCTTTCGAAGGCAAGATGAGAGGGCGACCTCCATCGTGCGGCGCTCAGCCTTGATTCTCCTACTTCGACCCATCCCACGCGACGCGCAATCCTCGGCCAGGGAGAAGCCCTCCCCTACCCGGCGAGTTGCAGACAACCCCCTACCACGTGACAGCGGTCCCCGATTGTGGCGGCCCACGACCATGGCAGCCCCTCCGACTAGTGGCGCGACCCGGCGACATTAGGCGAAGATGTCGCGCAACTCTTATGCGGGCGTGCAGAATATTGATGATCGAGTTTCCTCGGCATCGCTGTGTTGAGGCAGCTGGAAGGGACGTTCACAACCGATGCGCCATCCCTCAAGACTGAGCACCCGGGACGAGCGAGCAGTCGAATTTGGCGGCGACGACATCATCGGGAAGGTCGTTCAAGAGCGACCACATTCGAAGAGACTTGCGAAAAAGAGGAGAACAATACTACCTCTGTCTCCACCGCCGGCTGACGATGAAATAATAGCAACACCATCGGTGATGATCTTTCATTCTTGAGTATGCATCGCCGTTGATGACATGGCCGTGACGGTGGAGGACATCGTAGATGATGTGGCGTTCTTGCCGGTTGAGAAGGTCGTTAACTCTATTCTTAATGAATCGATGGACCCGAGTGGAGCCGCTTTTTGAGATGCGGCGATCAAGATGGACACGATCCTTGCGGATCGAGAACAAGCTAACGATGTGTCTCCCGATGATCGTCTATCGTCGTGGCCAGCGGTTGAGGAAGATCGTTGAATGCATTTGCAGTGGCAGTGGCCGATAATGCAGCGTCGAGCGAGACGCAATCCCACCATGACTAGAACCATGTAAGGATGTATGCGGTTGATGTTGTCTGCCGTCGTCCCGCATCGAAGCCGGGGCATAATCCCACAACAAGAACAACCATGTAAGGATGTGTCTGCGGTTGATCTTTGTCGTGAGTCGTCCTCACATCGAAAGAGATCTTCGCTGGTCGTGTCTGCACCGTGAAGGTGCATGCAGCGGTGCCCATGAAGACCCCGACCGAGCAGCGAGAAAGATGATCGAGGCCAATCAACAATGGGACCAAGCGGCTCGAAAAAAACTTTTATTCCCAAAAATGGGTTGGCTTTGTCTCGTCTTAACAAATCTGAGCGAGGGGTTGATGAGGATCTTCCTCAACCGCTCTATGGGCCGGGTAAGTCTAAAGTTTTTATTATAGTGTTTAACGATTTTCTAATAGTGTTTAATGTCTTTTTATGTTACCATTTAATTTGTCTACTTAACGTTTAATTATATATAATATCATTTAACAATTGATAATATCATTTAAACATTTACTGATATGGTCTTATTATATACATTGTCGTTTAATCTCGACAGTCATGCGTGTGGAAGAATAGCGTTATCGACACCACCGCGGACAAATTGTACTGCGTTAGCTTGAGGGGAAGGAGATGGTCACGAGATGATGTGATGGGCGCTTTTACGTATGCATAATACAAAAGTCGTTTGACAAAGAGCCATATCCTTACAGAAGCGCCTCCATCACCGGACCGCTTACTGCTGTTTATGTCAAAGCGAGGGATGGCGCACATGAAACAATTATGGCTATGGTCGGGGGATGTTGTGCGCTGACTCTGCCCTGAAGTTCAAATTGTCATCCTCCCGATAATCATGAATGGCCACTTCCATATCAGTCGTCCCTTGACAATGATAAACAAGAATACTGAGCATTATTCTTTTATGTCCGAGAGATGCGATAAAGAGCGCGTTGGACATGGTAAGTTCTTCTAATTATGTCCGATTAATAGTGTTTGGTATTTAATCGGTATTCTAATCTCAACTTGCATATCTCGGCAGTGGAATCTATTCGACAATAGTGTCGATATGGAGTTCGGCAGTCGGCGATGATGAAAAGTACCCACTCGTGTACGACATGGAAACCCCACGCCAAAAACAAGAAAGCGTCGATTGCGCCTTCTACGTCATGCGGTTTATCGAGCAATTACTTTGGGGTGAGAAGTTACGGCTACTGCAGAGCAGGGCGTTCCTTACCTCGAGTTAAGGTATGTTACCCGCATACTTAAGGAGGGAGGCGGTCCGGCGTCCATGAGAAAGGGGTCGTCACAAGCGGGTTAAATTTTTGTGACCGAAGAACATGTCTTGTATATCTCAATGTCGATTTTGTTTTCGAATGTAAACCCTGGACATTCGATTCATTGTTTTGATTCGGAAGAACATGACTTGTATATCTCAATGTAAATTTTGTTTGTTTTCAATTGTAAGCGGGGTTAATTCCATTCGGTTTCATTTCATTGTTTAATTTACGTTGTAATTGTGTACATTTCGGTTTCATTGTTTAAATATACCATATATCGTTTAAACATCGAGTTAGAAATATTTCAAATTACGATGTGTCCGTTTAAAAATAACACTGTCTCTATTTAAATAAATGCATTCGTTGTAAAAGTAAGAGTTTAAATATGGAAAGTTGCCCATCAATACACAATGTTTCCCTGTCATCGATCGAGCTTATTTACAATGCCTAGTCGTGACAGTTTCATTTGCAAGATCTACGATTGTGGCCGGATCCATGGCGGTCAGTGCGATGTAACTTCGGCGGACATCAAAGCGCTTGCGACTCGATCCTCTTTCGTCTAGGCCGCGAGGTTGTCTTCTTGTCAGCGGGAGGTGCATAAGCGAAGCTCACGATTTCCGTCGAAGGCGTCGTCATCGTCGGGTATAGGAATATAGCTTCCTTATCGCCCGATTTGTAATTGTCGACCTTGAAGTACCAGCTAATAAATCGATGGGACGTTGGTGTGCATGCGATTATTGCGGCCTAAGCGTGTTTACAAGGGATACCATAAAACTTGCCACCTTTGACATGAACAAGTTACGATGGCGAGATCTGAGTTCTTTGCCTGGTCGATCAGCCGTAGCGATCATCGACACAACGACCAACACAAAGATTTCGGCTATCCTCAGACAATGATCTCTACCTTGAATGTATATGCGGGCGTAAGTAGGTCTCCCGTTTGTTCGCTTGCTCACGCCTGGGTTACATAACATGTGCATCGACTGAGCTGGCAAATAAGGTTAAACAAAGACGGCGATGGTTAAATAATTCGTAAACATGTTTTAAACATTATTGTAAATATTTAAAGCGAAAAGCATTAATATTTAAAAGTCGGACAAGTGTAATTAAACAAAGATTGAGAATGTTTAAAGGGTAACACTAAATGTTAAGTGCAAATCAACATTCGGAGACCTTATGGAGTCGACCATTTTTATCGTCACGGGTAAATGAGCGAGCTTTCTTGATCCAAGCATTGAGCGACTCCATGACGTTTGAATACATCTCACCCTCAGCGATCACCTACGAGCGAGATAATTAGACCAATGTGCCATATCAGGTTTATTAATCAACCCGGTGATGAGCTTGGGTGATGTGGCTGCGCGATTCATTCACGGTATCATCAAAATCTTTAGCCGTGGATGCCCACGCAATGCGGAAGCATATAGACCCGAGCACTCCTCCCTCGATGCCTTCCCAAGTCGACATTGGCTTTTCATAAAATTGGCCTCAATTGTCGAAGGCGGTATGCGTGTGGCGAAGAAGGAAGACTCTCGCAATTGCGCTCACAAGGCCCTTGGACACATCCGAGCATGAAGGTAATTATCTCATGATAATCTCCATCCTCGTATAAATCATCGCCTAACTTAGATATGAACCAAGTCCGATTGGCATCGGTCTCATTGTCGACTATATCGAAGGCGACGTGGAAAAAACCATTGTTTCCATCTTTTCCTGTGGCACCCGATGAGTGTACCCCGATATTTTCAAGGAGGTGGGTACCATCGAGAAAACTGACGGCACTGCAAGCCCTCTTGAATCCCATAATACACTGTGACTGAAAGAAAAGAATGCCGTTTAAAATGATCACCGTCTCTTTCCACGATCGCAACGCTGCAGGGAGTTTGTCTCGACCACCTAATCCACATACCAAAAGCAAAGCGATCATATCTGGAGATGTCACTGCCGTTGAGGACCACCCGAGCATGCTCTTTTCCCAACCAAGCCTGCTTGTATGGTATGTGGACACCATGTTCCCTCAACATGTCCTTCTGAATGTCGATGGCCTTGTCAAGGGCGGTCCTTGAGCTCTGAATCACTCGTGCGCTAACCCATTTTTCGGCGCTTTTGGATGTGGCCTTGAACCTATGCCACCACCGCATGTGTGTGGCGAGGTTGATTATCTTGATTACGAAAAGTATTTTTGTTATACTCTTTTTGATGCATGAAGGCGTCAACGACAACCATCGGCAGCGCATTCCACAGTCACCCGATGTTTTTCGTTCTTTATGAATTTGAAGTCAAAATTCCGTTTGATTGCATGATTTCGAAGCACATCCCTGAAATGTTCGACACTGTCAAAACATTGTCCAATATCCAGCGACGACTGCGAATGATCGGCGAGGAAGGAAGACATCCCAGCGTCAAAGGTCAGCCCATGGGGATGAGCAGGGGAGCACTCTCAAAAAATCCGAATTCCTGCCAACACTTCAGTCAAATGAAAAGAACAATATGTTAAGTGGAGAATATAATGTTTAAGTGATAATGACAATATTTAAACGTTAAATTAAATACCTAAGCAGTTACCGAATAACGTAAACGACTAGTACAAGATGTTAACCAGTGACGGACATATTTAAACACTAATGAACCCAAACAACTGGAACAAATAAAAGAGAAGGAACTTACAACGAGTAAAACTCGTTTTCATTAGGATTCGGCAATGGCACATCTTCTGTCTCGACAACAAGATCAACTACAGTACATTTAAAGATGGAGTGCACGTGACACATCCGCTGGAAGTCAACATCATTTTCTATTGGACAAACCATTTTATATCCATATGGTGTGATGAACTTAACCCTGACAAGAGAAACTTCGAGACCCCATCACTCACATATCTCAGCTAACACCAACTCCCAAGAAGTCTGAGCCGTGAACATTAGCACTCTTCCCTCCCCGTTGAATCTAGCAATACCACAAAAACTCTCCATAATATATCGGCAGAAAACCAAATCGTACAAACCAAATGAAATGAAGAACAAAAATAAGACGAAGAAGAAGAAGAAGAATAAGATGTAAACAACAAACAGCAGTTAGATAGGCAAACAAAAAAAAGTGCATATATATATCACTGTCGCGATGAAGACCAAAAAGTGCATAGAGGTTAGACTAGACGTGATGTGATTGGGCGGTATTTTTCCCTCCATCCCAAGGGCAAAAAGAGAAATATATGTCACTGTCGCGATGAAGACATATTGTCATCGCTCGACATAAGTATCTGTTTAAACGTCAAGCTTTTTATGTTTAAACAGATACATATAGTGTTTAAAATAACGGTTACCTGTTTAAATAAAGTCTATATCATGTAAATAATACATTAACCGTTTAAATATAGTGATTTAACTGTTTAAAATATATGTTATTGTTTAAATTGAATGCTTTCACTGACATCGCGTTGAAGATGGGTACTTCCTGGGTCACTGTTTAAACATTTTTACGTATTTTCTTAAACACCGTTGTCATTGTTTAAAGATTAAATTGAGTATTGTTTAACTTTTCTATTGTTTACAATGACGTTCTTTTGTTTCCTAAATTGTTTTTACTAGGTCTCTGTTTAAATTTCAGAAGTTCACATTCAAATAAGCTTGTTTCGTTTTATTTATAAAACATTTACAACATTTACAACGTCTTCTCGGACTTTGGACACTCACGACTAGACCCTCGTAGAACGAAACAAGTGTCTGTACATTCGAATGCTCACGGCGGTTGCATAACATGCGCATCAACTTGAACCTGCACAACGTACAACATTAAAAAAAGGTTAAACAAACACATTCATGAAAACGTCTATTAATCAATGTGTCATGGTCTGACTTAAGTGAAGATCCTGATAGTTAAACACAGAACGTAATAGTTGTACACTGACGTAATGTTCTTAAACGGTAACAAAAAGTCTCAAGTGATAAATATCAACTCCATCTTAAAGGATGTTTCCTGATCTCCCTCCTCTAGAGAATCCTCCGCAATCACACAATAAGTGAAAACTTTCTTTTCTTACCCAAGTCGAAATGCCCGCTTAATTGCTTGCCCGTCATACACCGCTAGAGAATCCTCTGCATTCAGGCAATTATGCGAGTATTTCGACTTGGGCAAGAAAAAATAGTTTAACTTGTTGCGTGATTATGGCTGATTGATTCTCAAGATAAGGAGGATCACGAGACATCCTTTCAGATAGAGTTGATCTTCGAACTTTCGTCTGACTCCAGCGAATATCATACACAGGAAGCAGAGGAAGAGGAGGAGGAGGACGAGGACGAGGACGAGGACTACGAGGAGTGGTTGTCCATGGGAAGGGTTCTTCCTTGTTATTTATGGTCTGAAGTCCACAAGCAGGCTGACTCTTTATATCCGAGAAAAAAGTTAAACGCACAGTGGACCGACATTAACTGATGACAATGAACGACTGTTCGGATATTTATGTTACTGTGCATAAGAATTAATGCCGTCATTAATTCTTATGCACGGGATACCATAACCTTGCCACCTGCCACGTGCCACCTGCCAACAATTCAGATCAAACGAAAAAGATCACCATTTTACGCAGAGACTTTGAGAATTTACATGTTAATATGAATAGTTATACATGTAAAGATAAAGTTAAACGGATATGACAATTATTAAACATATTGGTAATATATTTAAACGGATAATAGCAAATAGTTAAACAGTATTTAAAATATACAAATAGATAACCATAAACGAGAAGAACTTTACAACGAAATGAGCTTGTTTTCAAACGGAGACGACAATGGCACATGCTCTGTCTCGACAATAAAATCGACTACAGCTCATTTGAAGATGGAGTACACTTGACCAATCCGATGGAAATCAACTTCATTTTCTGTTGGAGAAACCGATTTATATATTTCGGGTATGATAAACTTCACCCAGACTACCACAAATAAGTTGCCATAATAAACACCTGCGGAATGGTCAAACTGATAGCAACGAAGAGATTCTCACCGTATTACGAAACCGGCAAAACTGAAGTCGAACAACTTAAATGAGGAGAAATGAGGAGAACAACAAGATGTAATGCAACTCCTAGGCATTATCTATCAGAAACCAAGCAGAAAG
The DNA here is from genome assembly GCF_009730915.1 of Dioscorea cayenensis subsp. rotundata. Classification (NCBI taxonomy): domain Eukaryota; kingdom Viridiplantae; phylum Streptophyta; class Magnoliopsida; order Dioscoreales; family Dioscoreaceae; genus Dioscorea; species Dioscorea cayenensis. The sequence goes on along the minus strand of NC_052481.1, from coordinate 7,153,036 downwards.
CCCTTGAAAAAGTTGAACATGATGTGATTTGGCGCTTTCTTTTCCAACCATTTTCAAGGCCAAAAATGGGATTTCACAACATGGACCCATTTGAAGTGAACGGTAGGGGGTAAAAGGGAAGTTAAACACTAACGGAAGGGCTGTCCGGGTTGTGTAAAAGTAGGAGGGGTTTTTGGGAAGTTTTGAAAATTACGAGGGGTGAACAGTAATTTTCCCTTAAATATATTATTAAATAGCAAATAATAAAAATATGTATATATGTCTTAAAATTTTAAATTTATTTATTTATTACATCTAATTTTTTTTTAAATTTCTAATTCTGATTAAATCAATATTTTTTATATGAATAATTAAAAAAAATAAACATTATTTATTCATTTCATTGATTAAAAATTAATGTTGTGGTATAGTTTAAAATTTAAAATAAAATTTTATTTTATTATTATAATGAAAATTATTATTCATATAATTTAATTTTAAAACTATATATTGCCATGGATATATATAGATACATATAATGAATTTAGGGGGCATTTGGTTTGCAGTAATATTTGTTACATAGTTTTAAATTACCTTTCAAATTACTACATTTGGATTAGTGGTGGTAATATTGATAATAATTTATGATTATCAACCAGATAATCTTATTATCAAACAGGTGGTTATGTGGATTACCATTAGTGGTAATCTGAAATTTTTTTAAATAAATATAATTTAAAAAAATAAAATAAAATACCGTATATTTTAGTGGTAGATAAAAAAATTAATTTTGAATGGCGTTATTTTGAAAATATAGCTCTTATATTATAATTAAAATTTTCATGTAAAAATTTTATTTTATCTTGACTCTTAATTTGCTCAAAATTTTAGATATAGATAGTTTGGTTGGCGGATATGATATATTACCACATAATGAGATCGGAAATGTTAGATCCCCACGAATTCACTCTCATCATTGCCCCTGCCCAAAAATTGAGGCTTTATCCTAACACAAGCCCAAATCCAACGAGCCTCATGAATAGTTTGGGTCAAGCCGACCCGAATTTTAAATATGAAGTCCATAGCCCAGCTCATGGGCTTGACTTTTTGGATCAATTATTGGATTGAGCTAGGGTCGGGCCATTGGAGTTTGCTCGAATTGTCTCACTGTTATTTTTTTTAACTTTACTTAATTAATCTTTGTGATGATTTAAAAATAATAAAATAAAATAAAATAATTTTATTAATTGATTAATATTATTAAATTTTCAATTGAGAAAAATATTGCAAAACTAAAATATGGGTAAATCCCAACTAGGTTGACACCTACTCATTCTATCATTGTATATTTAGTGATATTTTTTAAAAATTATATTATTAATATTTAATAATAAATTCAATGGGTCAGCTCATGAGCCAGCCCATTGGATCAGCCCAAAACAAGTCCAAAAGGGACAACCATCATTTAAAAATGATATCTATATCCAATCCAAGGTTTGTTTGGGTTGAGCTTTGACCGACCTGTCAAACATTAACTTTAGATTGGGTTTGGATCGGACTTAGGCTGGCCTTGGGGCAGTCCGTGGGCCTTGGGCCAAATGATGAGAGTGAACAGGAATGTTGTATTAATTTATAATAACTATGTTTGGTTGGAAACTCATATTACATAGTAATCAACTTGGTAATGTTCCAAATTTTCCAAATTACCCTTGAATATACAATTTTGAGCAAGTTTAAATTTAAAGTAAAATAAATTTTGGGACTAAAATAATTAAATTATAACATCAAAGATTAATTTTTGATATTATAATTTTAAGTATTTCGATACCAAATTTTATTCTATTTTTAATTTAAATTTGCTCAAAATTATAAATATAGGGCATTTTTAGAAATTTGTAATATTACTAAGTTGATTACTATGCCATATGAGTTCCCAACCAAACATAATTATCATAAATTATTAGAACATTTCTGGGCATATAGAGTTTTCGATCTCATTACCTAAACATTTCTGGGCATATAGGATTCCCGATCTCATTACTCATGGTAGATAAGTGCATATATATATATATATATATATCTTTATTAAAAAGATTTTATAAGATTTTTTTTTAACAAGTGTAGATAAGTCACTTGTTTTAATATACACACCCTCTAAGTTGAGCTCTACAATACTTATGTTCTTTACTTCCATGAATTAGGCTTTTAATCAATCTTTTCATTGGTGAATATCTTATATAGAAGACCTGATATCAATAGACTAAATATAGAATTTTTGATCTCATTACTTGAACATTCCTGGGCATATAGGATTCCCGATCTCATTACTCACGGTAGACAAGTGCATATATATATATATATATATGAGAATTCATCTGCTGGGGACGTCCCTAGAATTCATTTCTAGGGATGTCCCTGCATCAGCCGTTAGATGCCCATCTAACGGCTGATGCTGATGATGTAGAGTTTTGAGAAAATAAAGAACCAACCCCCCTTTTCCAAATCCATTCCACCGGTGCTCTCTCCCCGCATCAGCCTTCATTCCCTCGCCGGTGACGACTGCCCAGATCTTGCCCGGCCTTCATCATCCTTCATTCAACCGGTGCTCTCCCCCCTCTCCTCCTTCATTCCCTCGCTGGTGGCCCTGCATTTTTGGTCTCCTTCATTCCCTCGCCAGTGACGACTGCCCAGATCTTGCCCGGCCTTCTTCGTCCTTCATTCAACCGGTGCTCTCCCCCCTCTCCTCCTTCATTCCCTCGCCGGTGACTGACCAGATTTTGGCCTCCTTCATTCCCTCGCCGGTGACGACTGCCCAGATCTTGGCCTCCCTTCTTCGTTCTTCATTCAACCGGTGCTCTCCCCCCTCTCCTCCTTCATTCCCTCGCCGGTGACTGACCAGATTTTGGCCTCCCTCTTCCCTGCAGCCACCGCCACCGTTGATGTCGATCGCGTCCGAATCTCCTTCCTCGTCCGGCTCCAATCTTGCCAATTAACTCCAGCGACTTCTGAAACTCATCCGGAGGCATAAGCGTGGGTTGAAAGCCAAGCATTCACTGGACGCCCGGAGAAGAACATTATGAATGTATGTTATAATAGACTAGTATATCAAAATGCATTGCAGTAGTAATAAAGAAGTAAATGCTGGTATGTGTTGATGAACTCTAAGAAGTTAGTATATGCCTATTCAATGCATTACTACTTCATGATATGTATACTAGTTCTTCTCTCTCTCTCTCTCTCTCTCTCTCTCTCTCTCTCTCTTTCTCTCTCTGTCTCTCACAGTACTAATAAAGAAGTAAATGTTAGTTCTTTATATGCCTATCAAAATGTATTTCACCAACATTTACTTCTGATATGGTAATCAGTTATATTTATTTTCTTTTTGTTATCATGTAAATTCCTTGATTTAGAGAATTCAGTAATATTTTTCTTTAATTGAATCTATCATAGGTTCATCCTGACACTAACTTTGAGTAATAGGTTAGGTCTTCAAGTTGAAGCTGACGTGTGAGAATTTCAAGCTTGTGTTTTGAGTTTGTCATGTTCTTATGAATTTTTTACATTTTAAAATTTAACTTCTCATGTTCTGATTGAGATGTGGTTTGTAGATGGTAAAAACAATGTCAGCGGTTTTGTTGTCCACCAGATTTCATTATAGCAGGCTTTATGGAATCTGCTATTCTGATGGTTTCACTATAGTTTGATGGACTTTTTTTTTATTTGTTCTTTGGATGTCACTATAGTTCGATGTTAATATTTATTATGTCTGTGTATTTCAAATGAATCTATGTTTTTTTACATGTTGTTCCTGTTTTTATTGCAGTAATATCATTTATTACTCATTTTGATAACTTAATTGAATGTATATGCTTTGACATATTCTAATTGGTTGTAATTTTCTTTATAGGATATCATGGTGAACATCACCGATGAGGATATTAAAATTGATATAAACGAGCTCGGGTTATATGAAGAAAGTGAAGGTCATGTGACACAAGGAATTGATAGCCACCAAGTTGAAGATATGCATGAATTGGCAACATAAGATGATCAAGAAATGGCAATGAGTCCACCATCTCAAGATGAATGGATGTAAGAATCCCATTTGTTGGTATGGAGTTCGAGGATAAGGATGAAGCATTTCGATATTACTTGGATTATGCAAAGTCCAAAGGTTTTGGGGTAAGAAAGGGCCATGTGTATCGTTCATCAAGTTCTCAAGTGATTACTTGTCGACACTTTGTTTGTGATAAGGAAGGAGCTAAATCTATGTCAGACAAAAGACAACTAGGAAAAACTGTACAAAGGCATAGAGATACAAGGACAAATTGCCAAGCTCGAATGGTAGTGTCAAAAATGAAGAGTGGACGATGGACCATAAAGACGTTTGATGACGTGCATAATCATGTTTTGCTAACAACTCCATCTAAGGTGATGAAGATAAGGTCTCACTGCCATATTAGTGAGACATGTAAAAATTTGATGGAGACATTGCATAAGAGTAGAGTGGGACTGAGCCAAATGAGTCGAATATTAAATGAAACACTTTCAAATACAGGATCTGCACTAATTACAAGGGTTGATTGTTCCAATCATTTGAGGGGAGTCCAAAGCAACAATATTGGGAAAGAATGCATGGCTATTGTTCAAATTTTCAAGGAAAAAAAAACTCAATGATGATTTTTTCTTCTTTAATGTGGAGCTTGATGAGTTTGGTCAAACTTGATGTGTCTTTTGGGCAGATGGAAGATCAAGAATGGCATATTCAGAATTTGGAGATGTTGTAGTTTTTGACACTACTTATAAAACCAATAGATTTGGTTTCCCTTTTGCTCCTTTTGTTGGTGTCAACCATCACATGCAATCAATTTTATTTGGTTGTGCTCTAATCGCAGATGAAAAAGAAGAAAGTTTTTTATGGGTATTCCAAACATGGTTGAGATGTATGCTAGGGAAACATCCAAAAACCATAATTACAGATCAAGACTTGGCTATGGGGAAGGCCATTGCAAAAGTGTTTCTAAATTCTGGCCATCGACTTTGCTCTTGGCATATAGGAAGAAATTCAATGAAGTATTTAGTAGATTTGAAGAGTAAAGAGGGCTTCATGTGGGACTACAACAATTGGTTGCATCGTAGTGAATCGATTGAAGCATTTGAAAATAGATGGGGCGAACTTCAAGCAACATACAACATTGATGATAAACATTGGTTGAGTAAGATGTATAACATTCGACACAAATGGGTGGCTCTATATTGGCAAGATATATTCACAGCTGGAATGACTTCTACACAACGTAGTGAAAGTATCAACTCATTTTTTGATGGCTTTGTTAATGCACAAACTCCATTGGATGAGTTTGTTATTCAGTATGATAAGGCTTTGTTTGCTCGACGAAATGATGAAGAAAATGAAGACTTCAAGACATTGGACTCTATAGCTAACTATTACACAAGTCATCCAATTGAGAAGCATGCAGGAGAAGTATATACAAGAGCTGTGTTTAATATCTTTCAAGTAGAATTGCGAGAAAGTGATAGTATGCTTGCCGAACGGGTTCAAGATGGGTCCGAAAATGCAAAATATATAATTTGTAATGAAACTGTTATGTTTAGCAAAGATTGTATTGAAGATGGGGAACCTTCCGCTACATGCTCTTGTAAAAAGTTTGAGAGAGAAGGTGTGTTGTGTCGCCATATATTGAAAATATTTAAAAAAAAAGAGGTTGCAAAGATTCCCGAAAGATATATTCTACGCCGTTGGACTATGGATGCAAGATATAGGTCAAGTGTTATGATGGTTGAGACATGCAACAATGCCTTCACACCCTTGATGAAGTGGAATGCACAATATATGTGTTTTCGTATTGCACAATCTATATCATCCCTAGAGATGTATGAGAAAATTATACCTAAGCTTAAAGACATTTTTGAAATTCTTGGTGAAATGTCTAGTGCGCCAGAACATAGATCATGCACCGGGCAAAATGAGGAAAATCAAGAGATTATTGGTTCTTCTTCTTGCCTTGCCTTGTCAAGTGAAGATAATGTTTGTGGGTCAAATATTAGTATTCTTGATCCAAAACCTATCAAGAGCAAAGGTCGACCAAGAGTGAATATGAGGATTCAGTCCGGCATCGACCTCCAATTATTGGCTAAGAGGAAAAGAACTTGTAGTAGATGTGGAGGAAAGGGTCATTACATGACTACTTGCACATTTAGTAAGACATTTTTTTTTCTTTCAAAAGTTGTATCAATTTATTTTACATTTTAATCATTTTCTATTATTTACTAAATGAAACTTTTCATTTGTAAATGTAGATCCAGCTTGAGCAACAAGGAGCACTCAATATTTGAATCTACTTGTGAATCTATGATTTCCATTTTGAAGTTATCTAGGACAAGTGATTTATGTAATCAATATTGTATTATGTACCTTAATATGTTGGATGGATCTTTAATGGTTCAATTGTCATGATGGTCATGTTTTATGGTATTTTAATTTTGGATGACATTTTTGGAAATTGCAGAATTGTAGGGTATATTAGATGTTCCCTTTTATGATACTTTCCAGCTGTAGTTGTGGTCTTCTCTAGTTGTGATGGCCACCAGGTTTTCTTTGTTTTCTTTCTATTACCGCATACTGGTTATATTTACTTTTTGTGGCTGTGTTTATTGTCCTTCATTTAACCATGCACATATCTTACATTTTGTTGTGGCTGACAACTGAGAAGAAAAGATTCCTTGAACATCTAACCACTTCATACAATACACCACAACGGTACACAAAGCGAGCATATAAATACTATATTACTTCATATTGCTCGTGACGCTAGTCTTATACATATAAGGGATGGAAGCAGCATCATGTCAACCACCAATAAACTAGAACCAGACACATAATGGCTGACAATTTTGCCTACATACAGTCTGGGGATTCAAAATCCAAAGAATTGACATTCACTTCCCAGTGACTACTTAACCAAAGATTAGTTCCCAACAAGGATACCGGGAACCAGACCCTCTAAGAAAATTGCCGATCACCGGGCTCTTATTTTGGAAAAATTTGTTACCATTCAGCATGTTTGGCTAATCAAGTCTTAAGACAATATCCAGGACGCCAGAGTCTGCTCCACTTCTTGGCAGTTATGAACCTTAGTTATCAGCGGGTGTGAAACTGCTGAGTCTGACTTGGACCAGGGGTATGAGTTATTGTAGTCAAAGAGTAAGACTTTTAAACCTACTTCAGCACACTCTAATGCATATCTTGGGTTGTCATCAATCAAAACTTGAGCTCCCAGGGATCTGCAGCAAACAGAAAATGACACATGTCAAAACAGGGTACAAGCACGTGCGCGCGCGCACACACACACACACACACACAAGGAGGATCAGATTCGTAAATTATTTCATTTTTGGGTTCATGCCACTCAAATCATGGAACATTACCTTTGAGCAAGAAAAAGACACATTGACAGGCACCAAGGAATCAAACATTCAATTGGATAATAATGTGTGCATCATGTGCAGCAGAGATTAACACAAAACTCAAAAGCAGTTACCTGCAAATCTCAGATTTTGCTGAAGCACATAATAATGGCTGACAATTTTGCCTACATACAGTCTGAGGATTCAAACTAAGATGGATCTTGAAAATAAACTCACGTCACTACAGATACATCACAAAATGTGGACAGTTTTTCAAGAGTGCGCCGAGCGCCAGGGATGGGATGAATTCCCTTTTTGAAGAAAGGAGTTTTAAAGAATTCATGGACATGGATATCAGCTGGCAGAAAACAGGACCATTTATAAATATAAACAAAAAACGAAGCATTACCATGTATAAAGAATTACACCGCCATTCAATGTAAAATCTGGTCATGCATAAGATTCATTTGAGAGTGTAACTTGCAGCAAATGTTTCATAACTTTAGCTCTAGTGCAATTCCATATCTGTTTACGCATGACCAATAACACACTTGAATGAGTACAAAGGTTCCATTGTTAAGCTCAGAAAAATGAAAAGATGAAGGATGAATGGATATATAAGAATTGAAAAAGTATATATAATAATAGAATAAATACCTTAAAGAACTCATAAACATAATACTCTGACAATGAGTGATTTGAGGAGTATTAGGTTTATGAGTTCTAAACATGCAGAAGAGACCTCATTCACATGATACCTTAAAGAACTCATAAACTCATACCTTAAAGAACTAAACAATTTTGGTTGGTTTGCTTCATACATGAACTAAGCAGACACTCATATATCTAATTTCATCTTCTAATTATCCAAAATCTAATATCTAATTTCAGCACCCTAATTTTCAAAATAAACATGCTGAAGAGACCTCATTCACATGATCAAATAGTCACTAAGCTTCAATTCTCCTTGCTTATCATCAACAACATCTCAAACACTTCAAAATTGTCCATCACACCACAAACCATAAGCTTCAAAATCAAGTTAAGGCCATACTAACTCACAATGGTGGCGATGCGTTTGTTAGAGGCGGCAAGGGCTCTGCCATGGGGGTCGGGCACAAAGCCAACGGGTGGTTTGGGAAGCGGTGAGGTGCGTCCTCCGCTGGTTCGCGGCGGCGCCTCCAACTCCTGGACAACCTCTATTGCATCATTGCCGGAAATTATCTTCTTCTCTGAAAGAGAAAGGGCTTCAAGTCGAGCTTCATGGAGGAAGGGAAGGGAAGAGGGAAGGGACGAAGAAGGGAGCCCAAGATCTGGGCAGTCGTCACCGGCGAGGGAATGAAAGAGGCCAAAATTTGGGCAGTCACCGGCGAGGGAATGAAGGAGGAGAGGGGGGAGAGCACCGGTTGAATGAAGGACGAAGAAGGGTGGGCAAGATCTGGGCAGCCGTCACCGGCGAGGGAATGAAGGAGGCCAAAATCTGGGCAGCCGTCACCGGCGAGGGAATGAAGGAGGCCAAAATTTGGTCAGTCACCGGCGAGGGAATGAAGGAGGAGAGGGGGAAACACCGGTTGAATGAAGGACGAAGAAGGGAGGCCAAGATCTGGGCAGTCGTCATGGGCGAGGGAATGAAGGAGGCCAAAATCTGGTCAGTTACCGGTGAGGGAATGAAGGAGGAGAGGGGGGAGAGCACCGGTTGAATGAAGGATGAAGAAGGCCGGGCAAGATCTGGGCAGTCATCACCGGCGAGGGAATGAAGGCTGATGCGGGGAGAGAGCACCGGTGGAATGGATTTGGAAAAGGGGGGCTGGTTTTTTATTTTCTCAAAACTCTACATCATCGAGATCGTACCGTTAGATGGGCATCTAACGGGCTGATCAGGGGACATCCCTAGAAATGAATTCTAGGGACGTCCCCTAGCGGATGAATTCCTATATATATATATATATATATATATATATATATATATATATATATATATATATATATATATATCTTTATTAAAAAGATTTTATAAGATTTTTTTTAACAAGTGTAGATAAGTCACTTGTTTGTAATATAAATATACACACCCTTCAAGTTGAGCTCTACAATACTTACGTTCTTTACTTGCATGAGTTGGGCTTTTAATCAATCTCTTTAGTTGGTGAATATCTTATATAGGAGACCTGATATCAATAGACTAAATAGACTAAACAGTTGTTAATCATAATGCAGAATCAGTGCCACTCAAAAATATTTTAAAAGTGTTTTTAAAGTACCCTCGGCGGCGCATGTGTTTTTACTAATGCCTTAAATCTTTGTCTTGGTACAAGGAAAAAAAAATTTGGGTGAAATGTGTCTAAAAATACACTAACTAAACACTTATTTTTATGAATCTAAACGGGCCCTACGTTTTTTAATGTAATGTTCATGCTGACTCACTTATATGTAATTTTTATAATTTGAAAAATTTTGTGCGACACTATTAATAAATAAATAGTGACTGTTAAATACATATATTTTATGGTATATTTTTTATTTAAAAATGTTATTTAAAAATGGATTATTCAACCATATAATTGAATTATTTTAATAAAAGACTTTTTTTTAAGATATTGAGAACTTTAGATAATGCACATATGAAATTGTAAAATATTTCACTGTTTTTTTAATCTATCATTACATAGTATTCATAATTAATTATGTAAAAATCTCCTTTTTTTTAATGAACTTACATGAAATTGAACAAGAGTATATGTGCAATTTTCAGATTTTTACTGAGATATATATATATATATATATTATAGATGTAAAAATAACTTTTAAATTTTATAGGTATTTTTATATGCACTCATTAACTTTTAAAAATTTAACATTAATAATACTTGTTATGAACCAAGATATAAAAATTTTAGATTTAAATATTTAATTTTTATTAAATGTTAATCAAGTCTGGTTGTGGTCATTTCATATAAAAAGCATTCTTAAACACAGACACTAATTCACCAGTCAAACACAACCTATATATACTAAAAGTGAAAAAATATTTTTTTTAAAAAAAATTGAAGAACATTTAAGAAATCTATAGAATTAGAAACATTTTTTTTTCTATTTTGAAGATATTTATTTCTATTTTTATAGAGTTAGTAATGTTAGTATTATATTGGATAACAGGAGAGGTAGGTCTTATTTTTATTTATTTATTTATTTATTTTTTGCATTTTTCAATATTTTAGAAGTTAAATGCAAAATTATATTACTTATTCTCTTATGAAGATCTATATCTTCTTATAAACATTGATATGATTGATTTTAACTTGTACTGGAGTTAAGCCGTTAATAACCCTTCGAATTTTAAATATTAAAAAGTTATCTTTATTTTTCTCAATACCAAAAGGAACTCGTTGGCTACCAAACTTGTTATATTTTTATATGGCACCATATTATAAATTTTTTATTATAAAAATTAGATAAAAAAAACTATCAACGAAACAACAACAGATAAAAGTAAAGATGAAACAACATGTGGAAAACAACATTTACCGAGTGGATAAAAATTGCGCAAAAACTACAAACCACATGTGAGCATTATTAGATAACTCGGTCTGGAGGGTGCTCTACAAGTTGGCATAGCCTCCAAAGACAGAAAGCAGAGATCCCTCAAAGTTGAGACACTGTTTGATCATCGAAAGTGACTCCTCAAAGGTAATTGGGTAATTTTGTTAAGTTGGGTTAAGTAAAAACTATGGTTAATTTTATAAATCCTAACGATGTCTAACGGTAACTAATGAGAGGTGAGCAAAATCGGGTACCCATTTTTAAAACCGGATCGTGTATGCAGTTTTTCGAATCGGGAAAAACTCAACCTGTATCCAACCCCGTTTAAACCGGGTACCAAAAATCGGGTATCCGATTTAAATTGGATCGGATATCGGATATCCGGATTCGAATTTAAGTTTTATCTACTCCATGAATTTGTTTTATATAACAAGATTACATAAAAAAAACAAATATGAAAACCTTATAACTTAGCATTAAACTCTTATATTATTCTCCATGCAACAAAAGTATAACAAAAATAATAAAGAGTTTTATCAATCTTAGCCATTACAAAAATCAAATATCTTCTAAAACATCAAGCATCCCATCAATAATGATTATTAGTTGCTAGAGAGAGAAGAGATTTGAATAGAAGCTAGAGAGAAGATGCGGGGTAATAGCCATCGGGGATTGCCAGGGAGGAATTTGGAATTTTTTATTTTTACTTTTAACTCTTGTAAAATTTAAATTTATTAATATATATATTAAGTCTGATGATGTGGATTGGCATTATATGACAAGCCAAGATGTGACATGGCAAGAGGATGGTGACGTGGCATGTGATGACTCATCAAAAGAAAAGGTGATAATGCTGATGATGATATGGTGAAATATTAATGAAGCTTCAAGGATTATGAAGATCAAGGTGGAGAATTTATTTAGTAGATATTTCTCTCAATGGAGTCATGTGATGATAAACTATTTTTGGAAAGTGCATCAAGTCTATAGGATCTCTTCAAGAAATGTAAGTTTATTTTAGGTATGATTGTCTATCTTTGGTAAAATCCGGGATGACAATTCATATCTTTGATAGAACTCTTTTTTAGAAAGATCTATTTGAAAAGAGAGGAATATTTTATCAATATCATGAAGATTGTATGAAGCTATTAGAAGACAAAAGTTAAACTTGGTATGAAGCTATTAGAAGACACAAGGTTTAGTTTGGTGTGAAACTATTTGAAGACACAAACTAAATAAGGTAAGAAGACATGCAAAGGAGATTATCAAAGACCATATTTAGCAAACACAATTTGAAGAAAGATCCAAGAGCTATCTATGGGTAGAACTATTCATGGGGCTTATCATGTGAGGAGATTGTTTGAAGATTGCATGAGATATAATTGAAGATTTGGAGATCCAAGCATGAATGATTGAAGATCATGCTTGAAGATATTGAAGACTAAACTTGGATGAAGATGAGATCAAGTTTAGTAATAATATTTTCATGAGTCAAACGAAGATCATTTGGGAAGACCAAACTTGGGCTAAGTTTGGAAAGAAGATCGGGAGATCTTCGGTGGCTATCTTTGGTGAGATGGTCGCGCGTGCCTTGGGGGGCATGTCCCTCGGGAGAGGGAGACCTTCTGAAGTGATGTGAGGAAGGAAGTAACTGCAGGCAGGAGGAGCTCAGGTCGAGTCAACTGCTACAAGACTGACTGAAGGAATCAGGAGGTTGAAGGTTGCAGATTCGGGTGCATCTGGCTAGAACTCAGTCATGTTCAATAAGGTGGGCCATGTTGCAACTAGGTGTTGTAACATCTAACTTTGGAAGGTGTCCAAGTTAGGGAGCTGCGGAGAATTCTAAAAGATGTAACTTTATTAGACGTCGGTGCGTCTATATAAGAGATCATGCTTGAAGATTTAGGATGAGCCAACCAGTGAGAGACTCTTCGGTGAGAGTTGAGTGTGTGGCCGTCGGGCAATCTAGAGAGGATATTCTTTGTATTGTGAGAGTAAGTGAGTGTTGTACTCCTTGTTCCTATACCTCTTTTAGTGAATTGTTTCTCCGGGCCTGGCCCTCAGATTAGGCAAAGTTGTGCCGAACATGGTTACCAATTTGCTTGTCTCCTTTGTTTTGTTTTGATTGTGTGTGTTTGTTTAATTTTTGGGTGAGAATTTGAGTGTCATAGCCTAACATACACCCACCGGAACCATTAATATACATATATATATATATATATATATATATATATATATATATATATATATATATATATATATATAACTATAACTATATAAGTACATAACTCTTTAAATTTTTAGATTATGCATTTGGATATTTTTTTACTTGTATCCCTTGTAAAATTTAAATTTATTAATGTATATATATATATATATATATATATAACTCTTAAAGGGTTTAGACGAGGGATTTGGATTTTTTTTTTCATTTTTACTTTTTAGATCATATAAAATTTAAATTTAATATATATATATATATATATAATAAAAAGTAAAAACCAAATCGAATTCAGATATCCAATTTTTAATTTCTCCGGATCCAGATCTGACCTGGTTTTCATTTTAAAAATTGGATCGGTACCCAACCCTTATTTTTTGGATCGGGTACTAAAAAATGGGATAAAAAACTCGGATATCAGATCGATCATCGGATCCTGATTTTTTTTCTCACCCTTAACGATAGGGATATATAAGTAAAAAAAAGATAGTTTTATGGAGTATGCAAGCAAATAGTATTTTTATGGGGGAATTTAAGCAATTTCATGGTTTTGCATGGTTTTATGGAGTATGCAAATAGTATTTTTTTTCTCTTTTTTTAATTCGGGGCTGCATTTATTAAGTAATAAGCATATAATCAATTTTGCAAATAATCAAAGGAAGCGCTAATACTATGAAAAAAATGCTATTATTTCATTCGATCCAAAATAGTTTAATAGATTGCACGGATAAAGAGGTTCTCAGCCCCTTAAGGGTCCGTTTGGATTACGGTATAAGAATAGTAATGGGAATGGGAATGGGAATGAAAATGGGAATGGGAATCGGAATCGGAAAAGTAATGGTAATGGTGGGAAAAAAGTGTTTGGTTGAAATAAATAAATATTGGGAATAAAAAAAGTGACAGAGAATTGTATGTAATGTCCTTAATATAAGCAATGATATATTAATATATGAAATAATTACATATAAATAAATATTTACTCTATGTAATTATTATAATTAAATATTTAGAATAAATAATTTATTTTTACCATTACCCAATTAAATAATTTACTGGGTAAAAGTGTCATTTCACTTTAATTACCATGATTAAATATTTTTATTAACTATTTTATTTAATTAAATCTATGTAGGGCAAAAAAGTCATTTCAGTTTAATCATTATAATGTATATGTATATTACACAATTCTTGTTAGTTATTATTTATTTTAATTATTATAAAATTTAAATGACTCAATTTATGTTCAATATAATTTACTTTAATTATTATAATTAGTTATTTAAATTAATGAATATTATTTAATTAAATCTCAACGAGGGGCAAAACTATCAATTCACTATCAATAATTTATTTAATCAAATATTTACTGGGTAAAAGTGTCATTTCACTTTAATTAACATAATTATATTCTTTTATTAACTATTTTATTTAATTAAATCTATATAGGAGCAAAATTATCATTTCACTTTAATTATTATAATATAATATGTATATTAAATAATTCTTGTTAGCTATTATTTATTTTAATTATTATAATATTTAAATGACTCAATTTATGTTTATTATAATTTAATTTAATTATTATAATTAGTTATTTAAATTGATTATTATCATTTAACTAAGTCTTAACTAGGGGCATAAATGTTATTTCACTTTACTTAATGATTAAAAGTTTCATTTCACTTTACTTATCATAATTAAATACTTTTATTAATTATTTTACTTAATTAAATCTATGTAGGGGTAAAACTGCCATTTCACTTTAATTATTATAATGTAATATGTATATAAATAACTATTATGTATTTTAATTATTATAATATATAAATGACTCAATTTATGTTAATTATTATTTAATTTAATTATTATAATTAGTTATTTAAATTAATAATTACTTAATTAAATCTTAACTCGGGGCAAAAATGTCATTTTACTATCAATAGTATTTATTCCCCTCTATACCCTAAATTTTGGGGGTAATCAAATTCCTTCACTAAACACCATGCAATTACCTACAGTACTCATTACTAAGCTAATAGTAAAATACCCAAACATGGGTATATATCCTTAATTATTAGCAATCAATCCCATACCAATAGTGCCCAATCCCCTCATCCAAACGCCTCATAAGAGTAAAGGCATATTTATTCACCTAAGAGGTCCAAACCGCCTTAAGGGTTGAGAGGATATGTGGGACATTGAAAAAAATAAAGTAAAATGTCCAAATTCTAGAGGCAAAAGGACAACTATGAATATGTGGCCCGAGTTTAAAGTTTTATGATAAACAATAACATTGATACAAGACAGTAAAAAAATGCACTTAAATCATATACTTATATGTACATATAATATTGGACAATTATATTATTCTTTTTATAAGAACCAAAAAAATATTTAAATAAATTTTTTATTGTATTAATTTAAATAAATATAATTAAATAAGGTCTGTTATTAAAGTTAAAAATGAAATTTAAAATATTATTCTAATAAGTGGTAATTGAATACAAAGAAAATTATAGGAAAAAAATATGGAGTTTTTTTATAAAGAAAAAAAATGGAGTTGAAAAATGTTTGCTTATAGGAATGCTTGCTTTAAGGGTAACATAAAAATTTCCAAAAAATGAAGGTGCTCTTTCCATTAAATTGAAGGTTCTCTTTCCGGAAAAATCTCAATCTTTCACTTATCCAATTTTGTAAATATGGTGAAGAATGAGGGGTAAAATGGAAATCCCAAAAAGTGGCTCTTGGGAGAAGGTGCATTGCATCTCCACTCATTAATAATATTAATAACTAGATATTTTTCCCGGCTTCGCATCGAAGTTTTTAAAATTTTGTGAGAAGTTTAAAGGCAACATTATATATAAAATAATATAATTAAATAACTCCTACCATGAAAACTATTATCTATCTTGGATTTCAAAGGTTTTATGGATATTTAATGCATAAATAATTAGGTGTAATTAATGTTTTTAATTATTAATATTATAAGTTATATAAATAAAAACTTAAATGTTAAAAAAAAATTAAAATTGTTCCTTGAAATACTTCGGAGTAGATTATACATCTACTTTAATAGTATATATAGATAATAATATATGAAGATAAATATTATATATATAGGAATGATTGTTTTGAAATTAAAAAATATACCAATAAATGAAATACATGTAATATAAAAATTAATATGGATATATAAGTTAAACTATAATTTTTACTATGTCCTAATTCTTAAACTAGTTAAAAAACAGCTTTAAAAACGATTTTGGAAATCTCATCACAAACGTATCTTTTACCAATATAATCCACCTATTATTTTCTTACACCATTAATTTAGATCATATCTTCATTCATTTGCTTTACTTACCTTTGTCTCAGGAGTATTTCTTTAGTTTTATTTATCTCAACCAAATTTGATTTTTTTTTTGGGGGATAAGTTTCTGCACATTTTTGCTTTATTATCTTGGAGTTAGCTTAGTTTTTTTTTTCTTTTCAATTTTTACATTTGTTTAATAAAAAAGTGACTTATTTACTTTATTAAAAAAATGTTAGAGAAAAACCATAATAAAATTTAGATGAAGACAATATTAACAAGAAACAATGTCCACAGCATATATATATATATATATAAATATACACATGCCTATAATTAAAGCAAAATTTATTGATTAAAAAAATGAAAGTAGAATTTATCTATAATAAAACATATTAAATCATCATATAAACACAAACTAAGTAATGGTCATCGATCAGCTATAGATACTGATAGGCATCACCAAAAAGCACATTTAAGACATTTAAGACAACACGTATGAAATTTATCTATAATAAAACATATTAAATCATCATATAAACACAAACTAAGTAATGGTCATCGATCAGCTATAGATACTGATAGGCATCACCAAAAAGCACATTTAAGACATTTAAGACAACACGTATGAAATTTATCTATAATAAAACATATTAAATCATCATATAAACACAAACTAAGTAATGGTCATCGATCAGCTATAGATACTGATAGGCATCACCAAAAAAATGATTCACCACGCGCGCGTGTACACACTAGAATAAGATTTTTTTTTATTATTTAGGGATGTTGGATAACAATAGTTAAATCATAATATAATAGTTATTATTTTTAAAAGTATATAATTTATTATTAATTGCTATACTTATATTTTGTAGAATAGCATTTAGTATTATTAAATATTGTTAATTATTATTTAATATTATGCCTACAGCGGATGCGTCCTCTATATATATTGGTATATATTAAAAAGAATAATTATTCTAACAGAAACCAATCAATGGTCATTATATAATAGAAACCATATATAGTGACATGACTAATGACTAGGTCTAAGGCACCATGAATGATAAACATGGGTTGTTGCCTAGCCTTTTCATTATGACTTTTTCTCTTGTGCTTTTAGGATGAGATCCAGACAAAGTTAAAAATATTTATATTGTATCTTTTGAAAGCATACCTTTGGATAATATTAAAAAGAACTAATTAAAAATAATTAAGAAACATTTGATGTATAGAAACTTGGGCTAATACTAGATCGAAGGTCACTTGAATTATTATTATTATTATTTATTTATTTTTGAGGTAGGGCGACAAGCGCCAATCTTCAGGGACGTACGTGGGGCAGGGGTATCGCCGTCACGTTCTCACCCTCTGGAAAGCGGGGAGCACGGTTCATGGAAATCGAACTCGCGCCTCCCCAACACGAGGTGACCCGGGGTACCGCTGGGCTCCTCACTGGTTGGTGGTCACTTGAATTATAATTAATGAATATTAAATGGCAAAAGTTTTGATATAAATAATTCTAGAACAAATAATTAAACAAAAATTAAGTAATGATCATTAGGAAAAAAAAAATCTTGTACATATAGAAACATGACCAAGACTAGCGTCTGAGCCAACATGCATGGTAAACGAAAGAGGTTCAAGATGTGTATCTATATGAAAATATTGAAATTTGATAAAACCCTGAATATATAAAGGTTGCATGGTTGGGTTAGGATAGAATTATATAAAATAACGGTGTAATATAAAACAGATATTTTGATATATAATTGGTCATAAAAAGAATCATCAATATATTTACACAGACAAGACAAAAGATAAAACAAAGATATAAAGTATGAAGTATTCATATGCAATTTTTGATATGGAATTGCCAAACCAAATAATTATATAAAACATGAACTAAAGAATGACCACTAAGAGAAACTATATATATATATATATATATAAGACATGATCAGAGATTAGGTCGAAGACAAGGTGAACAATAAAGAAGGTTCAATGCATATAAATGCATTATTGAAAGCCAAAGTTTTCCCCATTGAAGCATATCATTATATAAAGCACAAACTCTATGATCATCATTGATAGAAACAAGGGATGCACATTAAGACATGACCAAAAACTAGGTCCAAGGCAACATGCATGAATGATAAACATGAGTTGTTGCTTAGCCTTTTCGCCAAGTCCTTCATTTGTGGTTTTAGGGGGCGCCAAACAGAGTTGTAATTCATTTGTGACCTCTTTGGCTTTGGTTGCTTAGGAGATAATGGTGTGTGGAAAAAGCCAAACTCCATTCATATATAGCCATGAATAACAAAAAAGCTTTTGGTAAAAAAATTAAAAAATAAAAATTTTGAATGGTATATCAAATCATATACATTGAGTTAGTTGCTGAAATTTAAAATAATAACATGAATAAAAAATAAATAACAAACTCTATAATAATTTTCCACAGGCTTACTTAGTGATATAGTTTTAGACACTACATATAAGATCTTAAGTTAAAAGATCAATTACTCCTGCAATAGAGTATTTGGCATTCCATTCCTTTTCCTACTCAAATGTCAAAGATTGAGAGTTTGAATCCTACTTCATGGTTTGTTCACAACTTTAAAAAAAATTATAAAAAAAAAAAATGCAAAATCAAAGTTAAATTACAAATATCCTATTAACTATTTTTTTTAAAGGTAAATAAATCATGTTTGAGGCGTATACAGGAAAAGAGTTAATTTCTTAATGTACCGGGGTCTTCACCTTGCGTGAATTGAGGTTCAAAACTGCCTCCTCAATAAAGATACGAATATCCTACATAGGGGACCCAGTACCAATAAACCTAGAGGCCAACTAAATCGTTCTTATCTTAATCATAGGTAAATATATATATATATATATATATATATATATCTAGATGTATATCAATGGTTTTTGCATGTAACACAGTATTAAATATAGAGATAAAAATAAATCATAAGGTGAAATGTTGCATTTAAAGGTCACACAAAACACAAGCCACTATAATAATAATAATCATATAAAGGAAAACATTGCTGAGGTCTCTGGCTTGGGTTGCTTAGGAGATAATGGTGTGTGTGGGGAAAAGGCCAAACTCCATTGAAAGCCATGAATAATGTAAGGGCTCCACTTAAACAGCTTCCACTGCTCTGCTAGGATTGAAGAGCATTGAGTCATGGACATGGCCTACTTCTCCTCCCTCTTTGATGGAGATTGAATGATCATTTCATTCATTTGATTCTTCATTGACCGACATGAGCACATAGGGGGATGAGTTTCTCTTCTCCATCTTCCTTTCTTGGCTAATTGCTGTTTTTGTTTTTTATTGACTATATCTATACACACACACACACACACACATGTACACACACACACACACACACACACACACACACACACACACACATAAATTCCTTTTTATCTTTTGTTCATAAAAATTAGAGTTAAAATTAATAATGTATATTTTTAACATAGAAAAAAAAAAACACATTATAGGATATATATATATATATATATTTTATAGAATAAATTTTCTTATGTACATGATGAAAGTGTTGGTGACATATGTTTTTCAATGATATTTCCTTTCACCACCTTGCACCAACCCAAAATATAGTGATACATGATGTTTTGACTATGTTGACCATGCTTTTCAATCAAACTTATATTTGCTATCTGTATTATGAGATTTGATAACTGCTTGCAAGTGTGCAATTAAGAAAAAGAATGCATATTGATATCTTCTGTTTAATTTCCCATTAATCCCATCAATAGTTTGATTTGATTGGTTATATGTGCTTATCATTCATTCCCTATTATTCCAATTTCAATATTTAGTGATTAATACAACATGGAAAAAATGTTCTTTATGATTTTCATAACCAAATTGTTTTTAATAGACAATGCATTTGCCATTTGATAATGCTGTTCCATGTTATCACTAATAGTTTAATCTAATGAAAACTTTTACTACAGGTGGATACATTTTCAATTATATTCTTAATTTGGTGAAACAAAAAGCATTTATTTGATTAGTTATTCAGAGAGAACTTAGCTCATTTACATTTAATTAGTTCCTTATAGTTGAATCTTGTTTAAGCTAATATTACTTCGTCAATCTTAAATTTAAACAATGAAATTAAGTGTTTTGCATACAATTTTTTATTTTTGAAATAACATGGCATTTATCATGAAGCATGGCTAATAATATATAATAGGCTTAGACATAAATGGGGCAAAAAAAAAAAAAGCAATAAAAAAATAAGTTATATGTCTGAGTTAAAGTTTAATAAAGTATACATACAAATAATTTATTAAAGAAATGGCTGGAAGCTCAAAAAAAATTTTATATCATAAAAAACTCTTGAGATAAATAATAGCATGCTAAAATTATTTATCAGTCATTAAAAGTTTAACTTCCTAGATATTTTTTAAATTTTTTTTTAATACCTTTCAGTCCTTTTTCTATTGTCTTACTTTTTGATCTTTCTTGGCACTCATGTAAATGAAGATTTCATAAATTAAACTTGTTGTTGGAGGAATGTTTCAGTTTAATTGATTACATCATATTATGCGTTGCATGGTATAGACTGTGCCTTTAGCTTGTGTGAGAGGTAACTCTTCTTCTTCTTCTTCTTCTTCTTGGGCTCTCACTTGTATATCTTCTCAACTCTTTTTCATCGCTATTTTTTTCTTTATTTTTGCCACTTACTCCACTTTTGGCCGGAAGCTGAAGTGAGAGACTCTTTCAATCATCGCCGTGGAAAGTTCTTTGAGAAGTCTCATTAAAGCCTTCATCTAAGGTTGATTGAGAAGCTCTCATAAAATCATAACCTTAGGAAGCCAGGGAGAGTACTATTGAGAACTCTTGTGATAATATAATGTTTTTCCATTTTCATGTTTCCATGTGTGGTTTAGGGTTACATTGTTAACTAATTAAGCTATGTACGCTGCTTTTCTTGTAGGTTGTGAATGAAGACCCTTTTGCAATTGCAAAATAGAAGAGAGAAGGTCTAGCCCTAGAGTTCCGCTTGTTGACCTTGTGGGAGCCAATTAGGGAATCATGCAAATGTCAAGCCTTCTAAGCTTCTCAAATGAAAGTCAAGTTTATAATACTAGGCAATCACAAAACAATTTGTTCTATTAACTTAGAAGCAAAGTTCCTGCATATATATGCTCAACAAGAATATGATGGATATAATGGTAGATGCAATAGAGAAATGATGGTAGGTCACTTTTATTGGGCTCCTCGTTATCCTTATAAATATATTGCCCCATGTGTTCTTTTAATTTTTAAAAGTTTAAGTCCTTAAAGATGTGTTGTCTTGATTTAGATATATAAGTTATGTATGTTGTGTGTACACTGAAAAGTGTTTAATAGTGCATATTTCTACTTCTTGTGTAATGTCTCTACCTCTAATGTAATTTTTCAACTTATTTTATTTTGTGATGTTATTGTCTACTCAAGATAGGTGTTGCCTTTTTATTTATTTTTTTATTATAAATATTTATTATAATCGTATATTTGCATCTTAACCATCAAGTATTCGCTATCACAAAGCGTGGCCTTTAACCTAATGGCTATGTTATCTTCACAGCCATCAGTAAGAATTCTAAACATAGCCAATTCTTCTCAATTTTTTGAATTGGCAATAATTAAACGTAACTAACTTTTTAAAAGTGCTAACTAAATAAAACGTATGCTGCACTAAATCCCGATATAATAACTATGAAAAATAAATAGGTTCTTCAACAAAATTAACAAATTCAACATAAATTGACCACATTCTACTTTATATACATAATACATATCAATTGGATAAATGATGAGGGCCTATTGAGGAGCAAGCCTGTGTCTTTCTGGACAAAAGGGATATGGCCTAACAAGGGTATTATGGCAATTTTTTCAAGCGGTGGAGTTTTGGTTTTTAAGGTCTCACTTGAAGGAAAACGGGTCAATGAACACAAATGTCAAGCTTTTCTTGTGAGTCATATCAAAATTTGGCCAAATTCAATCGTTTAGGCTTCGAAAACCCTAATTTTACCGTTTTTAGTAATTATTGACTTCGTTATATCTTAGGATAGAAATCTCTGATTTGTGAGCCGTTTGTGGCAATAGTCTTTATTTTGATAGATTTTTTATTTCTTGCTAATATTTGAGAATTTACTATTTTTGGTAAATTTTTGAATTATCTCCTTTTTAGTGCTATTTTTGCCTATTTAATGTAAGCCTATGGGCAAGAGAATATTAGTTTTGTAATCCTTATTTCCTTGAGTAATAAGATTTTACTCTCTTCCCAAATTCCTGGCTATCTTTGATCAACAGGTGTTGGAAGCTTGTTACCGGATATTCGAAGGCGAATCAACGGGTTTCAAGTATACCGCTGCATTAGTTTGGTACCAGAGCCGAATTGATCATGCCACCACGAGGACGAGGTGCGGGTCGCCCTACGCAGAGGATGGAGGAGATCTACGATCGTGAGGACGATGCTAGATTTGAGCAGCGAGTTGGCCGCCTCTTAGACCGTCTGGTGGAGCGGATGATGGAGGAGCTGACTGAACGGATTACCCAAATGATGGGTAGCATCAATCAAGGGCGTGTCTCCAAGAGTGGAAGCGAAGGCACCATTGAGTAAGACAATGGCTACTTTGCTGACGTTGCCTTGGCAGGGCGACGACGAGGGCAAGATCGTGGGGGTGACAATCGACACTACCGCAATGAAGATAGGCATTGGGAATCTGGTATACGAGTCGATAAACCTGAATTCCATGGGGGACTACAAGCGGAAGATTTCCTTGACTGACTGACCACTATCGAGGAGGTCTTGGAGTTCAAAGGGGTCCCGGATGATAGAATAGTGGCGCTAGTGCCGACGCGGCTGCGTGGGCGCGCAACCGCATGGTGGCAACAACTGAAGCTTAATAGTAGCAGGTTGGGAAAGGACAAGATCAACTCCTAGGAAGAGATGAAGAAGCACATGGGCTCCAATTTTTTACCCCACAATTACCAGCGCCTAAGTTTCAGTAGATTGCATAATCTACGACAAGGAGCTCGCACCGTGGAGGAGTACACCACGGAGTTCTATCAGTTGCTGGCTCGGAACGAAGTTCAAGAATCAACAGATCAGTTGGTGGCAAGATACAATTGGTGGCTTGCGGACCCAGATCCAGGAGACCGTCAACTTGTTCGACCTAATCTCCATCTCGGCAGCCCATCAATAAGCTTTGATTATTGAGAGACAACAGCATCGTTCAATCCCATTAAGTTCTGGGGGAGCACATGTGGATGCCATCCGATTCCCTCTACTACGGATGGGCCAGCCCGAGGGGGAGTTATTGCTGAGCGTTCTTCAGAAACTAGCGTGACCAAGGGAACCAATAGCACCATTCAGCGTTTTAGTTGTGGAGAAAAGGGACATCGTCAAGCGGACTATAAGAAGGTGGACAAGAGAATTATGTTAGCAGAGGAGGAAGAAGACACAGCCGATGTAGGACCGCCGGTGTTTGACGAAGATGGTCTCGATGAGGAGATAGTTGAGGGAGATATCCGGGGTGCCTTGGTTGTACGCAGATCTTGTTTAACACCACGGGCTATCGAGGATGACTGGTTGAGAACTAACATCTTCCAGACCACCTGCACCTCCTAGGTAAGGTATGCCGCTTTGTGATTGATTAGGTAGTTGTGCAACTGAAGAGGCAATCCCAAAGATTGTGAAGCCAATTGTAGTTGAATTCAAAGACGTATGTCCTGAAGAACTACCTGATAAACTACAACCATTAAGTGATGTTCAACATCAGATTGGTGTGGGCCTTCCAAATCAAGGGCGAATTCGAGGGCGAATTCTATTCAATCTAGGGAGAATGATGAGGGGCGTATTGAGGAGCAAGCCTGTGTCTTTCTGGATAAAAGGGATATGGCCTAATAAGGGTATTCTGGTAATTTTTTCAAGTGGTGGAGTTTTGGTTTTTAAGGGTTTCACTTGAAGGAAAACGGGTTAACGAACACAAGTCACTAGCTTTGTTTGTGAGTCATATCAAAATTTGCCCAAATTCCATCGTTTAGGGCTCGAAAACCCTAATTTTGCTGTTTTTAGTAATAATTGATTTTGTTATATCGTAAGATAGAAATCTCTGATTTGTGAGCCGTTTGTGGCAATAGTCTTTATTTTGATAAATTTTTTATTTCTTGCTGATATTTGAGAATTTACTATTTTTGGTAAAATTTTTGAATTATCTCTTTTCTTAGTGCTATTTTCGCCTATTTAATGTATGCCCATAGGCAAGAGAAAATCAATTTTATTATCACTATTTTCTTGAGTAATAAGATTTACTCTTTTCCAATTCCTGGCTATCTTTGATCAACAGAGTTTGGACAATTTGTTATCGGGCATTCGAAGGCGAATCAACGGGTTTCAAGTATACCGCTGCATTAATAAACATTTCAACATTATTGCAACATCAATCGCAAAGACATATATATGTACGTATAATAGATAGGTAACAAAACTTAATTTCATATCACCATCCAAGATATGTGTTTCCTTTTTAAATAGAGATGGCTTCTCATAATAATTTAAAGAAATTTATCACAATAATTACTAACATTGCCCACGCATTAGTTATCACAACAAATTTGATTAAAAATACAAAAAATAGAAAAGGAAAAGGAAACCCTAAGTTCCCAAATTTAAAATAGGACAACACCAAACAACTATATATATTTTAATTAACAATGTATCTATATTGTGCAATGCAATCTTGACAACAAGGGTTATTATAAATATGAACATTATTATTTCCTCCCAAAAAAAGCCCAAAAAAAGATGCTCCCTCTTAGTCACCATCGGGCTTCATACCCTTGGGTGTGATTAGACCATTAACAAATGAAGAACATTTCTTATGGTGGGCTTTTTCACGGTGTGGCAAATCCTCCAATGACTGTTTTCCTTTTCTATCAAGCTCTATGAAGAAATGGTGAAGAAGTTGAGCATGAAGTTCAAAATATTCTCCTCAAGCTGCAAACCAATGCCATAGAGAGGGTGGCTCGTCGTTGAAACATTTTTAGGGCAAGATGGTAACTTCTATATATTAATTAAACTTTCATCACATTTTACAAAAGATAGGTCTATAATTTCAACTTTATCTTTGTTTTGACTAAAAGATTGGATTTACGAAAATGAATGATGATTTGCAGATATGAGAAGTTGGGGGATGATTTGTAATTTTGGTAAAAATAAGTGAAGGTGTTGGTACTTTTCCCTTAATAAAATTGTCTTTTAATATCAATTTTGGTTTTCATATTTTAGCTCTACCTTTTCAAATTTAAAACCTATTACTACTATTTAAATTTAATCTACGCTGACATAAATTCATGAAGTAGTTAAAAATATTCTCCAAATTATTTATACACTTTAAAATTATGAATAAAAATAATTTGAAATTTAACCTTCAAACTTTCATATTTTCAAACTTAATTTAAACTCCATTTTGTTTGAATAATAAGATATATTTATTGCTATAATCAAATTAAACAATCTTCAACACGACATAAATTACTAGATTAAGCTAAATGTTTCCATCATTTAATTCTTCTGGATCTAAATTATTTGACAAAGTAAATTTAAAAAAAATTAATGCATGCGGCCACATATATACACTTAAGCATTTCAATAAGAACTTATTTATATACATTGCCTTTCTTATGAAAAACCTTTCTTCATGTTTACTTGAAAATCTGATCGACTTGTGAGAGATACTTTGATAGTCAACTAAGAACAGGAAAGAAAAGAAAGGAGATGATATCAAGGACTCTAAATCTCGATGTTTTCTTCACTATCCACCGTTGCACTAACTTAATTTTCCAAATCATTTTTAAAGCATGACCTCTTCAAATAAAAGACATCCATGAGGATCACTTACACTAGTTCCCCTTTAATTAGCTTTTGTAACTTTGGAATCTTTTTCTATTTTTTCTATTACTAAATTTTGTTTTTGCCTTTCTAGTGGAATAAAAAATTGAAAGCACATTGTTGTGTGTCTTGACATGATGTTTTTCTTAGGTACAAAGTCCAAATTGAAAAGAAGATTCTCTTGTGTAATGATATGATGCTTTTCTTAGGTAAAAAGGTGCACACAAATGGATTCATTAGGGTCCCATTCCCAACTCAATTGTGCTCAATTGGTAATCAAACATAGTTTGACATGCATCACCTTTTTAAACTCCATTAATGCCAACAGGTACAAGCTTCATTCGTCACTTGACAATATTTCATTGACCTACTATTCCCTCAAGTTCAAAGTTCTATATTTTCTACAAGTAATATGAAGTCTCATTTTGAACCATAATATATATGCACCGTGACTCTCATGTTTTTGTTATCAATGACATATCCTTGTCTTACTTTTGATCCACGAAGAATATTTTGGCTAAGATTCATATCATCATATTTCATTATAATGAAGCATACAATTCTATATAGAATCTTTAGTGCAATCATGTTACACTAGTCCAAGATTATTCAATCATGTAGAAGAAGAATAACTCTTAATAAAAAGGATAAAATCCAAATTACATAATAGCGGAACTATAGAATATGACCTTTTATTTAATTTAGCTACATGACTCTTACATCTCATAATGGCATATGTCTTTTGGATAACCACATATATTTAGATAATGCAAGAAATACGGAGTTACTCGGGGGAGATAATACAACGAGAACAAAAAGGAAAAAGAGATACAACAACTCACTAGACCTGGAAAAAACATGGAAGAGCTGAAATACAAGAAGCAGAAATAAAGTAGCCCTCCCAGAAGGTTGATGAAGTAATGATTACCTTTTGGAGTGGCACCAAATAACAATGGCGAAGAAAATTTAGTCGGCTTCTGGGTTGGTCATGGACTTTCCTAGATTGCTTGCATCGCCCATCCGCGACCCATAAAGTCAAAGCTTCTTTTCACAATGTTGATTGAATCCTCCAACATTATTCTTTATAGTTCAGAAGTTGTAAACACTCAAAGAATGAACATATAAATAGCTTTGATCATGATCTTAATTAGCTGAACTACTTGGAAGTTAAAAATTTGCTTATTTATTTCTAGTCAAATATTCATAGTAATGGCTCAAGAAAGAATATTCTAGATTTCCTTGAATGGCCTCTAGAGATTAGATCTTCAGGATCTCCACTTGTCTAGGAATGTCAGTGGGGTGGGGAATCCCCGTTCCCCGCGGGGCCCCGCCCCGACGGGGCGGGGATTCCCCGAAACATTCCCCCCGCAGGGCGGGGAGCGGGGAAACATTCCTCCCCACCTAGCGGGGCGGCGGGGGCGGGGAATGGTCTCCGCCCTGCACGGGATCTACCCATTTGCCGCTCAGGGGCACGGGGATCCCGTGCTCATGGGATTCCCCAAAAAATATATATTATATATTTTTAATATATTTATTAAAGATTATTTCAACATTAACATAAAATTATATATATATATATAATCAATAAATATTTATTTGTTAATATTTTTAGTTATTATTATGGAACTGACAATTATTTCATACAACTTATTAACTATTTAAATTTATATATTTCATTAAAACATATTTATTTAATAAAATCTTAAATTATTTTAATAAAATCATTATATAATATATTTACAAAATTAAAATTCAAACTTCTAATTTTTCAAATTTCTAATATTCATAAAAACTAATTATTTATCTTTAAAATAACCCCGATGGTTGTAACCCCGATGTTGTAACCCACATGTTATGTTTTGGACGGGGCGGGGATTCCCCGTGGGGCGAGGATCCCCGCGGGGAATTTTAATCGGGAAATCCCCGCCCCGTGGAGAGCGGGGATGGGGATCCCATTCCCCGCCCCGCCCTGCCCCACTGACATTCCTACACATGTAACTTGTGGAACTAGGAACCTAAGAAAACCTGAATATTTGATCGAAGGAGTGCCAAATGCTGCAGCAAATGGCCGGGCATTTGAAAAATATGTGATCCACTATTTCATTGGCTCAATAACATAACACACAAGCAGAAGTTGGAAGTTTGTTGCATCACCTAAAAGCAAGGTTTTCAAGTGTGAGAATTTTATTGTGTAAATCTAGCCAGATGAAGATATTGATTTTTCGAGACATGGGCCCTTTTAAATAAGCAAGGTCACGAGGTAAAGATGACAACCTTCATTTAAGACCTTGCAGAAGGATTTGACTGTAAAACTTTAACCAAGAGCGAGGCTCTACTGTTTGGTATACATGCTATTTGAAGCAAGCAATGAGATTGACCATGAGATGAAGTCCAAAAGCAAGGATTATCTACTAGGAGGATAGAGAGAATCAATTAGGCAAGCTCTTTGAATGTGCTCATCTGATTTGAGGAGTGCCAAAAAATTCCTATGAATTGTCTTTTAGTGCAACCATTAAGCCAACGGTTAAGACAAAAAGAGTAGAGTCTCCATCCTAGATAACTAGAGTGGTACAGGCCTTGAAACTAGGAAGACAACTTAGAATTCCATTCCAAAAAAATATTCCTTTTAAAAGCTTTCGATGGTATAGATTCTATGTCAAGCTGTAATGAAAATAATTAAACTAGATAACTTTGGACTTACACTAGTTTGATTGGGTAGAGATCTTCTACTATCATTTATCAAAGAGGCCATTGTTGAAGTCAATAAGATTCAATATCCCCTACCTCCTTGCTCTTGGGATTTATACAAAGGTGTAAATATCAAAATAGTTTCTCTATTTTACGTTTTCTGTCCTTTTAGTCCCTCTAATATAAAATCCGCTCTTTTGATTCTTGTATTTGCACATTTTCGTTATTTAGCTGTAAAGTCTGCCTTTTTGGTCCTCGTATTTACACATTTTCATCTTTTTTGGTCCCTTCAGTTTATCAATTGGAAGGACCAAAAGGACAGATCTTTCAATTTGAAGGACTAAAAGAATATAAATGTGTAAATACGAGGACTAAAAAGACAAATTTTATATTAAAGGACTAACAGGGAGAAAATATAAAATAGAGGGACCATTTTGATATTTTGACTTTATAAAAATATTTCTAGGAAACAAGTTAGCACCCAAGTCATTCAATATCTACTTCTCTCTAGAGGAAGTCCCTTATGATCCAATCAATTGATTTGACTATCTATCTAAGCAATTTGAAGATGAACATCTGATATATTGGAATGGAAATGAGAACCCAGTAATTGGTCTTGAGGAATATCCAAATATTAATTTTATTGATATTAAAAAATTGGAAATATCTATCTTGCAATATCTTTAGCTCTTGTCTTATTATTGCTCATTTCCAAACCTTTTCCAAAACCATTAAAATTTAAAACCCAACCTTTAAACAATTACAACCCAAAGGAAACAAATAGTTCAACTCATCATATGAGCAATTGTTGGATTTTTATTTTGAATTTTATTCATGAAATTTATGATGGTAAAGACAATTGAAACAAGTGTCATGTGATATTTATGACATAAAGAAGTAAAGAAGAGAAATACTTATTTTAAATATCTTTATTTATTATTTTATTTTTACTTATTGTAACATTACATCTTCATTTTTTATTCTATTTTTACTTATTTTCAAACTATCGCTCATGCCACTGGACATTCCTTCTAAACATACAGCTACAACAACGCGGCTAAACTATTCAACCAAACTCATGAATAATAACAACGAGAAAAGTGGGGGGAAGTCAGGAAGTGGGGGAAGTGTCACTTCCTTGAAGTGGTGGAAGTGGTTTGACTTCTACCACTTCCTGTGTTCATTTTGCAGAAAGTGTCACTTTCTTGAAGTGTCCAGTTTTCCGTGTTCATTTTGGTGTAAGTGACACTACTTCTGTAATGTCTTCCATGACATGTTCATTTCAATGGAAGTGAGGGAAGTGCTAAAAAATAATAATATTACAATAAAATTATAATTAAACATGATTAAAACTCTATATTATAGTTTAAATAAAAGTTTATTTGTTTTTTTATATTTAAATTTTAATTTTTGATGCTTGTATCTTTTAATTTAATTGCAACTCTATACACCAAGATTAAAATTAAAAAAAAAAAAAAAAATTCCTTTCTAACATTATAGACCAAGTTTAGAAATATTTTACCTATTTCAAACTTTATATTTACATCTTAATAACTTGCTAACAACATACACCAAGATTAAAATAAAAAAGTGGTGGTTCTAAGGAATTTTTTTAATGTAGTAATATATATTTCTTAAAAATTAAAATATATATTTACCTGAATTGAAATTCAAGTCAAAACATAAAAATTTATCTCCCGGAGATAATAAGAAAAATAAAAACATAATAATACCATTATTTGTTATTGATTGATAAGTAAAAACTCTAACAAAATTCAAATGACTTGACTTTATAAAATACCAATAGCTCTGACTTAATAAGAAAGCATCTCTCTTTCCTCTAACCTAAATCCAATGGCTATGATTTAAAGTTCATCTTGAAAACACCAATCTCAACAACCAAACAACAACCATCTGTTAGCAAATAATAAATGATGAACAATAACCAAAATTAATGGAAAAAAGGGTCAACTTAAAAGGAAAATCTGAGTTCATGAATACATAACACAAAAATCATAGAAAAAACATAACAAAACTCCAATACATAACGTCAAACATAAAATCCATACAATACTCTTTCAATACATAACAAAATAACAATTGTCCCATTCATGATAAAACTTCCTTCAACAAGAAAGGCTTGCCATCCACACCTCCAAAGAACAACCTATGCATTCATGACAAAGACCATAAAATAACTCATTAAGTATATAAATTTTAAAGAAAGTAATTTGTGTAGTATGATTAGAAATAAAAAAATATATACCTAGTGTGATGACCTCCTTAAGGGCTAGAGTTTCTTATGGAAGCAATGAAATTATCAAGCCATTTTTTTCGGAGAGATGGCTTCCTCAAGTGGAAGTTTTCGGCCTCTTTTTTGTTGTCAATTAACTTGTTAAATACCATTTCCATGTCATCATCACTATAACCATCCATGTCGCACAGCGCATCACTGAGTTTTTCTTTCCATGTCTTCTTTCTACTCTTATCTATTGATGTCACCAACTGTGTTATCTTTTCTCCAATGTCTTCTCCTGAAACATTATCACCATTGGTCCTCCTTGCACGGGTAGCCATAGCAGTAGTCCGACTCGTAGTAGACCTTTGTGCTCTGTGTCTCTGATTTCCTGTATCGATAGGTTCATCTTCCAATGTTGCATTAGGTGGAGGTGCACTCTCATCCTCAACTGACGCACCACCAAATTGGTCGAAGATGGTCCGTGCGTAATCACCAGTAGCGTGGTCATCCCCAGCAACCAAACGTAGCTCTTCAAAACATGGTATAGGCTTGTTTAAATACTCCTTGGCTTTTGGTTGTCCCTGTGCAAAATGAAAGATAATAGGGTAAATAATTGTGTTAATAATTATGTCAAACATAAATAAATAAAACAAACATACCTCCACATATGTTCGATAGGTCTCATCTTCTAGCACTAACTTTTTTTCAGTGTCATTCCATCCAACACCGCTAAGGTTCATAAAATTTTTAATGTCTTGATATTTTTGTTTCAAAGTGCGCATGTGATTCTCCACATTATCAGCATCCATAGAGGTAGTAGGGAACCTACTATTCACAACATTCGCTGCATCTACAAATGCCTGACGTTTGAAGGATTTATCAACTTTCAGGCCACTTCTTGCCATGTCTGAAAGTAATGGTATCAAAACATTATCCATTTCTTTTGTCCATCTTTTGTTTGGTGTTCCTTTCTGCTTTTCACCTTGTGTACCCTCAGTAGTGTTCATCCTACAATAATAATGAATATAGACATTCAACATGCTAATCAATAAGGAAAAACATGTGATGAAATCCACACATAGAAATAATATCAACACATATACTAGCAACTTATAAAATATTAATAAAATTATGAACTCAATGTACGTAGTATCATAAGTCAATCATCCAAATGTACATGGCAATGAAGACACACAAAATAATTACCATTAGAAGAACAATGTCATCCCTTGAAATAATGTCATTACAAACATCATCTTTTTACAAAACTCATAATATAAAACTACTTTCATAGCAAGCACATAGCACTAATGTCATTCTATATTGTGCCCCCCTCTAACGTAGTCATGCCACATGTCATCCATAATTTTCTCATGAAGTTGCCTCCATTGCACTTGTGCATCCCGTCGTTCCCCCCTTGTGATAGGTCTTTCATGCATATCAACTTCCTCCTCATCAGGGACATCCGCTTGTAGCAATATGTCATCCGGGTCTACTTCTTTTATAAAATTGTGCAACACACAACAAACAAGGACAACATCCACTTGCGTTGTGAATGGGTAGAATGACTTTGTGTCTAACATCCTAAATCGATTCTTCAAAATCCCAAATGCTCTCTCTATTCTTGATCTGAGCTGGGAATGACGAAAATTAAATAACTCCTTTGCATTTTGTGTCTACGGCCTGCATGCTCCTTCAGATGATATCTAACTTTTCTGTAAGGGCTTATGAATCCATGTGTTGTTGTGTACCCAGCATCAACAAGGTAGTATTTTCCTAACAAAAAATAGACAAAACTCTAAACAAATTGTTTTTCAAAAGAATTTTATATAATAATGTCATTATGTACATAATTTTGCTATATCATTAAACCTGGGGGAATATGCAAACCATAAGGCGGTGGTCTTGATAATGCGTCTTTTAGGACGAGGTAGTCATTTGCCGAACCTTCCCAACCGGCGGGAACATATGTAAATTTTAAGTCAAAATCACATGCAGCAAGCACATTTTGTGTGATGCCCTTTTGTCCTCAAAATTTACCAGCTAAATTTGCACTAACCCTTGCATCAATATGGGTTCCATCAATGAATCCAACACAATCCTGTAAACTTGTATTTCAATCATATTGTCTTACAACTATTACATGATGATTTTAGGGAAAAAATGAGATTAGGTTTGAAAATGAAATACCTTGAAAAAGGGATAGTAATTTGGGTTGCATTCTATATCTGGATGAATAGATGTGCCTGGTTGTTTAACAAACAAATGTCTAATACCACAAATGGCTTGTAGGACATCATTGAAATATCGGCTCACTGTTGCACCAGATCTAATAAAATCAATTTTCATTGACCGATTTTTTGCATGATGACCAACTATGTGGAGAAATAATGCCACTTGCTCCTCTACCGCAACATGGATGGTGTCACTCAAATGACCACGTTCTCTTAATAAGGTGCATAGTCTAAAAAAAGTGTCTTTGTTCATGCGTAAGTACTCTACGCAGTGATGAACTCCGCCATCTAATATACGAGTCATGTGTGCACTCCGATGAATATTCCTAGTCGAATGAGGCTCACGAGGTAGTGCCCGTCGTGGTCCCCGGTTAGCCATTATGTCCAAGACAAGTGCAATAGTTACAAACACTGGTGCATCAATGAAAATGAGGTCATCTAAACTATCATTAGCCATTGATGACCTATATTTTAGATAAAATCACTTTCAGCATATGTAAAAAATAATCATCATAAAAGAAATTGTGAAATATGGTTGTGAAATATTTGATACATATGTAAATTTCGTTTGCTCTAGTAAAAAAAATTGTGTTCATGCTTAGAATGATCATATGAAAATGTTAGATCTAAGAAACATGCTAGAATAAGCATAATATTACTAAATTAAGATCCAACCCAATGCATGTTATTAATTCCAATCAAGTTGATGTGCTTTGATTAAAATGGTCGATTTTAGGACCTTGATATAAGTTATGTGGTTTGATAATGCAAACCATTACAAACACACTAAACATTTTTTAGGACCTTGATATAAGTTATGCCATGTGGATAGTGATCCAAGTATAACTGTTGGAAGTTGGTGTTTGATGTCAAAGATGGAGGGAAATTGAGAGAAGAGATGAACTATGCTTCTAGACAAGTGCCAATTGCTTTCCTGCCTTCCTTATGTTTCTTATCCACTTCATCTTCTATCTCTTAATTTGTTCTCTCTCTCTCATTTTGTGTCTTATATATTTTATTTATTTATATTTGTATAGAAAATAATATTTGTGTAATCTTCTTGATTTATTTAAGTCTCTCATTTTGTGTCATATATATTTTATTTATTAATATTTGTATAGAAAATAATATTTGTGTAATCTTCTTGATTTATTTAAGTCTCTTTGCAACATAAAAAATTAATATACGAAAGGTTTTTTTTAACAAATTTAATCTTCTCAGTGGACTAAACATTGATGATGTTTGATCATTTTTTTTATTTTAAAAAAATCTTAAAACTATGAGAGTTAGGCAAAACATTATCCCTTTTTATAAAGTCATGGGCCCACAACAAGATTTGATATATTATTGTCAAGTAATTTGGGTGGCTTGGGCCTAAAATTGTGAATAAAAGCCCAAATGATTTCATCATAAAATACAGTTCTCTATTTTAGATTGTATGATTCTATAAATAATAATAATACTATTTAGAAACTGAGTAGAATATTTGCAGAATCATATCATGAGAAGGCATCAAGCAATGTAGGCAATATACTAATTAATCATTCTAGGCTTCTGTTATTCTTATTCAAATAGTTATTGTCATCAACTTCCTCATAACCAAAACAAAGCAAAATAGAACAACAAACAGAAAACAAAAACTTTGCCATCCAAGCAAAAGTCTTTAGAATAGCAGTATCATGAAAAAATATCAAGCAATGTAGGCAATCTATACAAAGTTCAACACTGTAGATGGAAGCTGCTAGATTTGGAAGGTCTATAAAACTACATTAAATAATTACAAAGATCATTTGTAATGATATCAAATATGATGTGCAGTACTCTAGGTGCAAGAGAGTACATATACTTCAGCTCATCAACAAATTAGAATAATCACAACAAGTTACCATGAAAAAGATTCTTATATATTGACAAGTATTCAAGATATAGCAATTTCAAATGAAGCTAGGCCTTCATCAACGGAACCTCTAATTGTTCATTAGCAAAGACAGTGATAACCTTAACAAAAAGACAACCTTGATTGATAAACAGCACAACACTCAAGAAATATCCTGCAACATATATATATATATATATATATATATATATATATATATATATATATATCAAGAAAATTCAGAATTTAAGTTTTTGTACTAAGTTCCTTACACACACATATATTTATAACAGAAAAATTCAGAATTGAAATTACTGTATCAAATTCAGAATTCAACTTTTGAGTGAAGTCTATAGACTTTTCTTTTTACTGTAGTTATTTAAAACTATTTCATCTTATGTCTCACAAGCAACCTCAAAATAATCAGTAATCAGAATTAAATAGTACAAGAGAATGTCACCCAACTATAATTTTCTTCAAGGCCAGAGACAAATATTTTATATAGAATTCCATCAAGGCACAAAGAGAAGGTGATCATGCTCTCTTAGGAAAACAAGAACCAATTAAACAAAGAAATAAACTAGCCTCAATTGCAGCTCAACTACCAATATATAAACCTCACACTTTAATGAATTCCAGGAAACACAAAGATGTGCTCCGAAAGCTTGCTATCTATTACACTTCAAACTCCACGAACCTAGATTTCATCAAAACCACACATTTATAAAGATTAAGCTTTAATCTTACCAAACTCATATAAAGATTAAGGTTCTCAAACACTTCATGCATGTACTCAGCATGATAATAACCACCAACCAACCTTGTTTCCTGGATTTAATCTCTTCTCACTTTTGTTGCTCTGCTAATAGTGTCACAATCATCCTGGCATGACCAAATCAGTCATGAGTGAGGGGACTATTCACTGTAATAGATAAAAAGTTTGGTGAATATCACCAAATTAAAAGACAACAAACAGAAGGAAATTTGAAAGAAATAATTTAACCTATGCCCAGATGAACATATATAAAAACAAGAAGAAGAAGAAGAAGAAGAAGAAGAAGAAGAAGAAGAAGAAGAGATCTAAAAAGAGGAGAGAGATGACCTTGATAATGATGTGTTGCCGCTGCCTGATCTGGATGAAGGATGGGTTGTCATTGCCGGATCAGCACAGGGGATGGGTTTCCACTGCCAAATCCGGATGGGGGATGGGTTGCCGCTACCAGATCTAGACGGGGGATGGGTTGCCGCTACCGGATCTAGAAGGGGGAGGGATCGACATTGTTGAACGGGGGAGCCTTTCGCCCTGCCGGAGCATTGCTAGTGGAGAGAGAAAGGGAGACTGCTGAATCGGGGAGAGAGAGAATGGGAAGCCTCCACTTCCAAGAGTTCATTAGGGTGAGGGAAGTGGGGGAACTCAAGTTTTTATATGGGCCTCACTTCAGCCACTTCAGCCATAAAACCACTGAAGTGGGTCTAGTATAAATTTGACTTCCTTTGGAAGTGGGGGAAGTCTCACTTCCCCCACTTCATGATAAAAGAACATATGAAGTGGGGGGAAGTCAACTCACTTCCCCCCACTTCAGCCCAAATGAACACACCCTAAATGATAGTTGTTGGGTTATTTTTTAAATAAAAATAATTATACTTTTTTGGGAATTATAGAAAAATTATTGAAATCAACGTACATAGTTTAATTATGTTTGATGTAGCTGGGTGTTATTTTACTATCTTTTGAAAAAGAAAAAGTTTTAAGGTATTGATTAATAAAAGAGTATGACCTTATTCCAAAGTTAAATAGTCACATTCTGGTAATGTCAGATGGGGATAGAATAATATTTTTATTTTTTAAAATTTATTTAAAGTTGATTTATGCAAAATTCCACAACAAAAAGTAATAATTGTTTTTATAATATGATTTGGGATAATATCTTTGGGAATGTTTGGTTGAATGTAATTGGATTTATTGTATTATAAGATTTTATGTTTGTTTGGAAGGATTTATAAATACCTATGTATGTTTATATAAATATATAAATGTATATGTATATATATATATATGTGTGTGTGTGTGTGTGTGTGTGTGTATTATGCATGTGTATGTGTATATGTATAAATTTCTATACATATATATATGTATATATGTATGCCTATGTGTGTGTATGTGTATGCGTATATATTTTTGTATACATATTTGTGTGTATATATATGCATACACATTATATGTGTATGCATATACATTATGTATATCATCTAAAGATTTTCAACTCCTTGGATTTCGACTTATGCCTAATTTGGACGTAAGTCCAAATACATCCATTGGAGTAATAGATTTTACATTGGTATTTTAAAATCCCTCAAACCAAACAAAAGATTTTTTGGATGTGGTATTTAAAATTATATTGTAACTTCAAATACTTCAAAACAAACACTACCTTAGAGGAGTTGCGCCTAAAATTGAAGCATTTTATGGATTATATATGTAGATGCCTAAGAAACCTGATTCCCATATTAATACAACCTAATTAAAAATAATAAATTATTAAAACTCTTTTACCTGCATATTAATTTTCTTATAGAAATTTTAAAGTCCATATATAAAAGAATGTGATTTGAAACTCCAAGATGTGAACATTTTTGCAAATATTTTAAATTTATGTGGTGTGGACAGAACTTCATATTAACAAAATAACAATATTAAACCTAATAAAGATTATAAAATATGCTTTTTGGAAGCAATAGGTGTATAATAAGATGTTTCACTAGGTGGATAGGCATGCAGCATGCTCAATTTTGGCACACAATGAAGGAGACATGGCCTTAACAATGTTTGGTCAGATTAGTTGATAACTAGTAAACTACATGATTGCTATAAGACCTTGAGCATTATTTGCCATTCTTCAATTTTCATTCATTTCGTTTAGTGAAAGAACTCTTGGTTCAAGGTTGACATCATGAATGACTTTTCATCTGGTTGGAAGATTTTTAAGGTGTCACCAGTGGAGGTCATTGAAGGAAGAATTAATTTTATAAGATATAATAAAAAGATGACTCCATTAAACAAAATAGAAAACAAAATTATACCTCACAAAAAAATATTAAAGAATTAGAGAATTCTGGATAATGATGATGATGATAAGAAATGAACAAAAAGTCCCTCCAACTTTCAGCATCCATTACGAGTCCTTTTTTTTATAACATTATTTTTTAATCCAACCACAATCCAATGCTGATGATTTTGGTGTGTTTTGATCAGAATGCCCCTTCACTCACCATTGCACTGTCAGATGTTGGAAGAAGGTTCAGGCAGTTACAAACCTCGAGGGGGTGCGATGGCATCGGTCTTGGCGCCCCCTTCTTTTCTTCACCCCATTTATCTTCCCAAACAAAGGCAGAGAGAAGATCTTTCCTCTTGTTCTCTTTGTTTTAATCTTTTGCTCCGTTCTGATCAACACTGAAAGCCTTATCATAGACTATTTGCCAGAAATCTCCCACTGTATACTAAAAGCCTCCTTGACACCATCTCTTCACTTTTGAAGCAACAAAAGTCACGGCCTATTATAAATAGGCATGTTGTAATATCGTAGAAGAAGACTAGGGTTTATAGTCTCTTTTATGATTTTTTTCTTGGCCTAGTTGTTAAGGGTTGTTATTATGAAATTAGGGTTTCAAGCTCCTTGTGAATTTGTAGATGCCATGGCCACCATAGCAACCCTTATGTTTGACTGTATGATGTGTCTTTGAGGGAGAAAAATGATTGTGTGAGTGTTGCGTGAAGATAGACTGTGTTGTACGAATTAAACCATTTTCCTTCTTGCAACTAATGTTTACTGCTCTAACAAAATGTTTAGGGTTTAAAATCATGTGTTTCCACTTATTAGCACTGATTTTTGTTTAAATGTTGATGAGTGTTGAGTAATGTGTTGGTCTTGGCGTAGATAAAGGATATATGGCCATTGACCTTGTTAACATAAGGTGCTACTTGGTCCCAATAGTGGAGACACTTGTTGAGTTGAACCCACATATGAGTGGAAGGCACTTGGAGATCATCAAGAGGATACCCTTCTCTCGTTAATGGAAATTGAAGTGGTACTATAGAAAAGGAAGCCACTCAATTCTCTGATGCAAGGGTATGATGACCGCACATGAAAATATAGGATTCATGAGAGCTTGTTGAGTTTTAGTGTCACGCCCCGAACCTAACCGAGCACGTGGCAACCGCCACAATGACAAGAAGTGGGTCCCACAATGGCCCCACATTCAGGTCTCCGTAAGGCTCAATATAAACCTGTTATCACAATTACATAGCTAGAAGACAACATAATAATAAGATCACAATAGGG
Source organism: Dioscorea cayenensis subsp. rotundata (assembly GCF_009730915.1). NCBI lineage: Eukaryota > Viridiplantae > Streptophyta > Magnoliopsida > Dioscoreales > Dioscoreaceae > Dioscorea > Dioscorea cayenensis. The sequence goes on along the minus strand of NC_052481.1, from coordinate 7,113,252 downwards.
TTCCCTGATACTAGGGACCCTAAACACAAATAGCATCAACAACAGTACAAACCAAGGTTTCAGATACAACCAGAAAATACAAATACATGAACAACATATAAAGGACAAGTCTAGTGGATCCATAAAGTTTACATGCATACTATAACAAACCCAAATAAGGAGAACAGACAAATCATTCTACTGCTGCACATCACAACTCTGTCAAACGTCACAGTCTGAAAAGATAGAAGAAAGGGGAGTGGTGAGTAACAGATGTTACCCAGTGAGTGGTGTCAGCATAGATGTAACAGAGTGATAAAGTATTTCAAATAATAATTCCACACGAATAATAACATATAAAATCAATTCCAAGTATTCAACATATTAACAAATAACACAAGGTTCATCAAAAGCAAATAACATTTTAAAACACAATGAACATAGCTCCAAAATACAGGCTGGCCTAAAACAATTCCCATGCTAATCGTGGCCGCGACTAGCTATGGGACCACCAAGGAGTTTTTTTAAAACTTTTTAAAAATTTAAAAGGGTTGCCTTTCCTTGGTGTTGGCCACTGAGATCCCCGTGTGGTGACCCCGGGGTTCTCACATAAAAGAACCCCCTGTCAATGGTTCCGTGCACCTCTTGACTGGGGTAAACTAGGGTAAACTAGGGTTAATCATGCCACCTCTCATCAGGCCAGACTGTAGAACCCTACACTGCTGTTGGACTAAAGTCCGCCGTCACCATCAAAACTGAATGCCACAATATAATTTTTTTCAATTTCCAATTCAAAGAATCCATCATACAATGTTTAAACCAGGAAATGTACATCAAACCATGTTCCATTTGCATATAAATACGGAAATATACATCAAACCATATTCTATTTGCATATAATTACGGAGATGCAAGTAAACATATTTCTTTCAAAATAAATAGGTATAAGCATTTTAGGTTTAACCATTTCAAGTAAATTTGTGCTCAAAATATGTATCAAGGAAACCAATTTATCATCAAATTTATGTGATAAAACACATGAAGAAATACTTTAGTACTCTTATTAAATCTATGCAATTATAAATTTAACCACTCACAGAACCAGTCGTCTCGTCCTGAGACGCGCTCACTGTTCGACGAGTTCCTTCCCCTTAGAGGATGCTTCGCCACTTAAATACAAGCAGGGAATCAAAATTTTAATGAACAGAAGAATGATAACCAAAAGAAAATGCATGACAATACAATTATACATGTCTAATACTAAACCTTAGGGTTTTAGGGAAAAACAACGTCATTTTAGACCCAAACAACATCAGAATGTAGTAAATCTAATTCCAATGAGTTAAGGGTAAGAAGAGCTTCAATGTGGACCAAAGAAATACCAGAAAAGACTCAAAATTTCGGGTGCTACAGTAACGCCGATGATGCTACAGTAAAACCGAACCTTATACTATGGTTTTCTTCAAATTTACAACACCAAATCAAGAAATTTCTTCAACAACATTCTCATACATGAATTATAAATCATTGGCTTCAATTTGAGCCTATAAATCACCAAATCCATGGAGAATTAAAAGTTTTTATACATTTCTAAAAAAAAGAAATACGGGAGAAATACAAAATAAAAACATTGGATCTAAGGCTTACCGAATTCAGGAGTGAGGGTGGAAGGATTTTGGTATTTGAGTTGGGCGGAAATTCTCGCCGGGAAAAAAATTTCTTCTAAAGTTATGGTCGGCCGAACAAGAAACAAAGAGAAAGGAAATAAAGAAGGAGAAGGATAGGTTGGTTTCTGTCATTCATTCTTTTTTTTTTTATATTATATATAGGAAATGATCTAATTGCCCTCTTAATAGAAAAATCAAAGAAAATGGATCCAAATGACGGAATTGCCCCCGATTTTTCACATAAAATTTTCTATGCAAACATGCAAAATGCCACTACTGCTAAATGACCATTTTACCCCTAATGCAAGCATAAAAATCTCAATAGGCCTGAGGTCTAAATCAGGACAGGGTACAACATTTAGACCCAAAGATGTTGCTACAATACTTGGCCTTTGTTGTCAAGGGGATGTGGTGGTATTCAAGAAGAAGAAAACACAATCAGAATTCGGAGCAAAATAACAATCCAAAATCTATGAAAGATACATGGATGCTATTAAGAAAACCCTTCTTGACATTGTCAGGAAGGAAGGGGAAAAGGAGAGCTTTATAACGCACTTAATGATATATCTCCTGGGAACCATGATGTTCTCAAACACATCTTGTTATGTGCCCAATTGGATAGTAGACTACATTGATGACCTATCTTCACTGGGTCGTTATGCATAGGCGCAGGCTATGGATAACTGGCCTATGGAGGATATCCCGCAGACCGCTGCTGGAGTTCATGCAAGGTGTTCTGGAAAGAAAATAAACATAGGCAACTTGCGAGGGTGCATTGTTGTCCTAAACATATGGTTTTATGAGGTCACCAAAATCAGGAAAAAGGTATGTTTTGGGATGATTCCCCAGATACTGTGCTACATGGAAAATAGTTTTAGGAAGCAAGCATCCCTCAGTCCTTTACTATCATCACTTGATGGCAAAGAGATATTCAGTTTTTTGAGTCAATTTTCCAAATATCATTTATGTTCAAAATGTTGTGGCTTAGTACATTTATTTTATAATTAACATTTGATGTTACAATTTATTTATAAATGTTTTCGCTTATCATGTTCTATTGCTGCTTAATATACCATAATTCTGCTTATTTTGTCATGTTCTAGTTTATTTTTATATGTTTCAGCTTACCTTTATGCATAAATAATTGTGATGCTTCTATTTTATTTATTTTGAGACCTTGTCACTTAAAAAATTCCCTTTTTCCCAAAATAATTTGCTAAGCTTATCCCTACTGAAGATGAGGAAGAACCCTTTGTTAGGGTAAGCCATAACGCAGGGCCACTGGTTACCGAACTGACTTATCGAGGTAAAGTAGGGAAGAAGACCTTGAAGAAATGGGATCAGGCTTTGTCTTAGCCTAACATTCCCCCCTCCTCACCCCAAACCCCTGACAGCAACCTTCGCTGTTCCTCTTTTGGTAGCTTCCAAGGAGAGAGATGGATAACAACTTGGTTACTACATGGATATGAGAAGTTGACCAGAGAGTTTTCCAGTTTAGTGGCCAGGATGAACTCAATGGAAAGGTGAGACCAGGCACAAGGTGCATCGGCTCAGCTGAATAAGGAAGACTCCCTGAAGTCTCCCTCACAATCGTCTTCTCCATGCAGGAAGTGCACCAAAAAGCTTGCCATCAAGTGAAGCCCATCATTCCCTCTTTCCCTACCACGTGAAGAACCAGCTCTCAAAAAGCCAATGAGACTAACAACATGGGTAGCACGTTCTGCATTTGCTAATTGCCACAATGACCCACTAAAGAAGACTACTCGTAAGGGCAAACATGAAGAAAGAAACAAACCCAATTCCACCCCACATCATCCAATGATAGTGATGGTGACACTGTCGATATGGACAGTGTAATTGAATTTCTAACTGAAATGAAAAATGATGTACCCCTCCTCGTCAATGATGTAGGTGCCAATGCACCAAACCAAAGAAATTTGAATAAAGGAATCAATGATCTCTCTGGTGAGGTTCCCTAAGTAGATGACAATTGACCAAATTCACCAAGGGTTGCATCAGAACTCTAAACATCTTTGTGTAACCAACCGACGATAGCTTGCAGACCAATGTTTGTCGCTAATGAACCACCAACTTCCTTGACTAAAGAGCCTACTAGCAGCTTCGAAACACATGCGATGTCAACTTAGGAGCATGATGTCATCTTAAAGTACTTTTTTATCATAGATGAACCAATTAAAAGCTTCTCCTTAGAAGTGCCGATCACTATCGTTGAAGTACCTTTCACCATCGAGACTCAAGAATAGGTTTTTGTTGAGGAACCGTTAGCTTCCTCAATCCTTCAATTATAGCGCCCTCAATTGAACCTTCGTAAACTTGTAAGGAACTCACCATCTTTGAAATATAAGAATTGTAACTGGTTATAACCGAATTCTTTAAAAAAAAGAAACCTTTTGCAGGGTTCATGAGGCTAGAATAGCTCAATCAAGCGACAATAGCCATGTACCTCAACTACATGATAACCAAGTAAGACTCTCACTTAATAGCATATGTTTCCACTTAAGATTTTTTGTTCTAGCTGAATCTTTGATTTCTTACTTAAGTTCTCCTATTTCCATTTAATACTAGTCGAGTACATATAAGATAGTATGTTTCCGCATAAGTTTTTTTTTTTTTCCATTTAGTACTACTCGATTCCACTTAACATTATGTGTTTCCACTTAATTATTATATTTACCATTGGTTTTGTATTCATGTAACATAGGATTGTAGTTTGGAAGAACAATTGGGTGCTCATCACTTTAGACCACCTATATATGCTACTTGAGGGTAAGAATTTCTGCCATGATGTAATGGAAATGTTTGTTATGATTCTTATAAAGTCCCTTAAGAAGAAATCATATCCATATAAGAACTATGTGGCAATCACTCGCCTACTATCCTGCTAATGTCGAAGATGGACCATAGTGTGGAAGTCTCCTGATGATGATGGAAGATACCTCACACAGCTACCATGAGGCGGAACTCTTCCTTGTGCCTGTCATCCATAGTTATCACTTTCATTTAGCTATTCTTGATTAAGAAAGGAAGGAGTACTTGCACTAATCATTGGCTGAGAGCCACACAAATGATGTTGATGCCAAGGACATGATGATACCCCTTACATGTTTAAATGTTTCTTTTTTTCCTCTTATTGTCATCCATTTGACTGAACAATGCCATGCCAACAATGGGATCTCTTCATTAGATGCCTTATAATTGAGCTCAGGAAAACAAAATAGAAGCCTACCCACTAGTCCATATCCACGACTGCCCACAAATAAAAGGAGGACAACATTGATAGAAACCTCTTTATTATGCATTTTATAGAGCATATCCTCCAAGAGAGAAGCTTCATCTGTGTAAACCGGCACTCCTCTCCTGTGCCTACGTTATGTGGTATGGATACTAATGAATGGCATTGCCCATAGTGATAGCGGTTCACATGGGGAAAAGAAAGATAATATGTCTGAGAAATCTTAGAATTGTAGTCTGCTGACATGTTTCATGTTTGTATTGAATGCAATGCATAGGTTTTATCAATTTGCATATGGATGTTTACTAAGCTGGATTGCTTGTTAGACATGTTTTCGCTTATTTTGATAGTTTTAAACTTAAAATTTAATGTTTACATTCATTAGAACATGTTAATGTTTATTTATTACAATATAGTATCACTTAATTTGCACCTTTTACATTTACTTCAGCATATTAACATTTAATATGAGCCGTAACTTATTAAAGAGTGTGTTTCACATGTATTGAGGCAAGCTTCTAGATGATATGCATCATTGTTTTTGTAAAATGCTGAAACATTTTAACACATGTACAAATCAACTTTAGTCAGTCAGCTATCGGTACATTGCAAGATCTCCAATTATATCTAGCCTCTTGACATTTGTTGTATCGTAATTCACACAAGATAGATGAATATGATTGTGATTCTATTCTTTTCCGCCTTGGCTGACTCAGCTGCCTCTTCGTGATCGGTGGCCATAGAAGTAGTTCACGGATATTGTCATTTAGCTTATCATTGTCTAGGATGGGAAAAATGGCTTCGACATAGGCTAAACTATAAGTGTGTATGGTGAAGTAGTTGTCAACATATTGATGAACATTTACGTTCGTTTACATTATTGCCGAGCATGTATGCTTGTAGAAAATGCCGTAAACTTACCACCTCTAACAAGAGTAGGTTTTTGAAAGTAGACTAACAAAGTAATTGGTTTGCTCAACCATCTCAAAATAATCCTTTTTAGAGCGGCCAAATTTTTATATATACATAAATTAATTAATTATTATAAATAAACAGATATACATATATCAAAAACTTGTCCTAATTTAAATAAAAATCAAAATTTTAAAATATGTTTATCTTAATCACATGCAGCCAAATCATAATGGAATTAAGATAATATATGGTTAAGATAAACAAATTTGATAATATTTGGCTATATTCCAAGATTGCCTACGGATATAGATCTCGAAGCAATTTATAAACGTAAGATTAGCCAAGAGCATAGATCTCGAGGTAATATAAAATAGATAAATCTCAAGTTCAGCGAAAGCACAGATCTCGAGGTGATCTAAATGTCTCAAACCTTAATAATACCTACGAATATAAGTCACAAAACAAATATATATATATATATATATATATAATAATAATAATAATAATAATAATAATAATAATAATAATAATAATAATAATAATAATAATAAAATCACATGAAGGAGTGGGAGAAAATGGCCGGATAAAAATAATATAATATATATATAATAAAATAAATAACATAAAATAAATAAATAAAATAAATAAAATGAATAAAATAAATAAAATATTAAAATAATAAAAATAAATAAAAGAAAAAAAAATTGTTTGTCGTGGTCATCCTACCATCAGGAAAATTGCTCACTACAAGCCCACTACACTACGTGAAGGAGTGGAGGAGGGATTTTAAAAAGGGCAGAGGCTTGGAAAAAAAAAGGAGAAGAAAAGAGAACAAGATTTTCAGGAAAAAGAGAAGGTATGATTTTCTTCCTGCTATACATACATATATATATATATATATATATATATATATATATATATATATATATAAAAGGGAGAGGTTGCTATTGCGTTCACCACTGTTACTCTCTTTGTTGTCCGCCGATCGTTATAGTCACCTAAGAAAGTCATTGTCGCAAAAATTGAAACCATGTCCTCCACGCAAACCCTAGAAATGGTTGGCCTGTACTTCAATATTCCAATCATAGAAGTAATGAGACCCATTGCCCCTGTTGTAAGGCTACTATGTTCCCACAATGACCACACAACAAGGGACCGTGGGGGTGCTCCTCCAGAAGGCAATGTTGCTGCTGGAGTCCTTGTAGAAGAGCCAGTCCAACACTGAGAGCATGGTCATTATTCTTGCCTCCTTCGATTATCACCTCTTAGCTCTAGACACTGCCATGCGCCCCACCCAGGTGCGTACTTGCTCTACAAAGATGGCACATGATAATATCAACAATACACTGAAGGTTGCTAAGGTTATCTTGGCTCAGTTTGATCTCTGTCGGCAGGCTGAGGCCAAGATACTGAGAGGCCACATAAAGACCTTGAGAGTTACTTGGAAGCCGTTGAATCTTGAATATAGCCGTGTAATTGATAGTGCCCAGTTGATAGCATCCACCAGACTTCAGCAGCACAAGTTTCTCTTCTTGAAGATGACATTCATGCTGGCTTAAGCCTCCAAGGATCGCCCAACCCGCAGACACAATATTTGAAGAGATTTACTCAAGAAGAAGGAAAAACAAAGAGGCAAACTGGGGCAAAGGTTCTGTTCTTATTCTAACTTCATACTTGTTTAAATAAAAAAATAGAACACCTAAATTAAAGAAAATCTAGAAAAATAAACAAACTCTCTAGATCATGCCATCCCACGATCCATAAATCTTGCACACGTTACAATGCTGCATTTGTGCACAATACCATGCGGATCACATGCTTATGAAAATGCACTCACCAGATTATTACCTCCGCAGGACTCGACCAAACAAAACTCCACAATATAAATGACCTCATTTGGTTTGTTAGCTGACATTCTTCCCCCTAATATAGATGTGGTTCAAGATCACGTATCCCCAACAAATGTCTCATGACAGCAAACTTCACGCTTTCGTCAGCGCCTTCGTCAGAACGTCGGCTCTCTATTCTCTAATACTCACAAACTCAACCGTAATTTGCTTTCTTTTAACATATTCGTGAATAAAATGAAAACGTGTGTCTATGTGCTTATTGCAACCATGAAACATAGGATTTTTCATCAAGGCTTTGGCAGATTTGTTGTCAACAAAGAGAGCTACTGGTTTAGGCTTGCTCCCTATTAATTCACCGATCAAACTAATCAACCATAGTGCTTGACAAGCTGCTGCAACTGCCATTATTAACTCAGCCTCATAGGATGACAATGCCATATTAATCTTCTTATGTGAACACCACGAGAAGAGGCTATCATTGATGTAAAATGCCATGGCTCCAGTGCTTCTTCTATCATCAGGATCATCGACCAGATTACTATTTGTGTAATTGGCAAGTTTTTCTTCACATCATCCTCTCGTATACACCAGCTCAAACTGAATTGTACCCTTTAAGTACCTTAATATCTTCTTGCTAACCTAATGGTATAAGAAAAATTTGGTTGTGTGTAGAGAATATACCTAAGGTAGCTAATTACACACATGTACTCTGTAGCGTTTACTGGCTCCCTTTCACTATCTTTGTGCAACAACTGTTTATACTCCATAGGATGCTGAGTTGCATTGCATTCATTCATTCTAAACTGAAGTAGCACCTTCTTGGCATAAGATAACTGCTTGAGAGTCATTAGGCCCTCCATCTGCTCAACTTTGATACCAAGATAATATGAGAGAAGCCCTAATTCACTCATTTTGAACTCTAACATTATTGCTTCTTAATACTCTTGATCTCTTCGGTGCTTTTCCCTGTGACAGTCAAGTCATCAACATAAATACCTATGATGACAACATCTTGCTTTTCTCCCCTCGTGTATACAGCTTGCTTCTGCAAACATCTCTTGAACCTGAGATATCTTAAGCTTTTATCCAGCTGAGTGTTCCACACTCTAAGTTCTTGACGGAGACCGTATAGTGCCTTTAACAACTTGTATACAAGTTGCTCTTTGTTTTCACACTAAACCCCTTCGGCTGAGTGACATATACTTCTTCTTCTAAAAAAAAATTCAGAAATGGTGATTTGACGTTCATGTGATGCACCTCCCAATCTCGGTTGGCTGCCAATGCAAGAATTACACTAACGGTGTCGAGTTTGGCCACCGACGCAAACACCTCTTTAAAATCCACTTCTTTCCATTCGACATAGCCCTTTGCAACTAATCTTGCCTTGTAATTGACAACATTGCCATTGGAATCTTTCTTCAACTTATACACCCCTTTTAGCCTGATGGGTTTGTGTCTTAGATGTGGCTTGGTGAGAGTCCAGGTGTTTTTTATGGACTCTATCTCTTTTATTATGGCCTATGGCTCCTCAACCTCCAAAAATAGCAGATTATCTGGGAGATGCACTTCTTCGGTCTCGTCATAGATGTCGATGAGAATTCAGTACCAAACTGGTCTCTCATTAGTGCCTGGCGTACTCATAACTCCTAGTAATGCGGGTGGATCCATTGTCCACAATGATGTAGACGTGGTTCCAGGGTTGCCGCTCCATTCGATTCGAGATTTGCCGCACTTATCAGAGCTTCTACAGTAATTGCTGTATCGCCTACATTGGCCTGCGGCTCTCTTACTACTAACAACACTGTGAATACCGGTAAGTCTTTGGTAACACTTTTGGTAACTTCACCCCACTACCATTCTACATTTTCTTGAAATACAACATCCCTACTAGCATGGAGTTTTTGGCGATAAGGATCATACAACCAATGGGCTTTACAAGCTTCCTCCATGCCGAGGTACACCATGGCTGGCTGCGGTCATCAAGCTTCTTAAGATGTGGCTCCGTTACCTTTGCAAAAGCTTTACAATCAAACACCCTCAGGTGAGTCAGGTGAGGTTTCCTGTTGGTCTATGCTTCAAACGGCATGCACACTCCAAGCGCCTTGGTTGGCAGGTGGTTTAATAGGTGTACTGCATGCCTCACTGCCTCTCCCTAGAAATTTTTGGGGACATGCATGCTCTTTAGTAGTGACCTTGCCATAGCCATGACAGTGTGATTCCTTCGCTCTACCACACTATTCTATTGCAGAGTGTATGGTGTGGTGAGGTGCATTTCGATTTCCCATTCCTCATAGAGGCTAATGAACTCAACTGATAAAAATTCACCGCCACGATTTGTCCTCAACGTCCTAACCTTGTGACCGGACGAATTCTCCACCATGTTTTTGAATTTCTTGAACACGGAACATGCTTGACTCTTTGCCTTTATTATGTAAACCCACATCTAGTGTCTATAGTTATCTACACTGAGGAGGATACAACTATTGCCAGTAATGGTGTAAGGTATAATCAGTTAGCGTGTTGTAATTACAATGGCTTCTCTGCTCTAAAATTAGCTCGGGCCAAGATTAGACTCCTGGTTTGCTTGCCGATCAAGCATCCTTCACACAACTTGTTCAGATGAGTATTTACAAGGAGCCTAACAACTGTTTTCTTCTTGGCCATTAGCTTTAAGGCATGGAAGTCGACATGGCCCAGCCTCGCTTGACAAAGCCACGCTTGATCATCTAGACTCACTATGAGACATACCGACTTACAAATTTTCAGTGACATCTTCTACAACCGGTTCGGTGAATGGCATATCAACATCACAAGTGTACCAATTCTATCATATACCTTCATATAAACTCTTGTCATCATAACCTTATTCCCATCTTCTGTTATCTGTCCAAAACTTATAATGTTACTGCAAAGCCTAGGTATATAGTACACTTCCAGGAGCACGCACTGATCACTATTCTTGCACTAGAATAAGATAAGCCCTTTACCCATTATTTGTATAGTTGAGCCGTTGCCAAATTTCACCTTACCTGTGTGGAAGCCCGATTCCAGCCTTTTTATAGCCGCGATTCAGCCCGATTTCATCATCCTTTTTTCCATCTTTTCTCCAACTTTGGAGAGGCTTGCAGCTAGGGTTTAAAGAGGTATTGGCAAGGCTTTTGGAGGGGTTATGTGTCTTCGATACTGTGATTCTCTTGGAAGATAGCTATTGGGAGAGCTTTCGTCGGCACCGATCCGGTGAGGTGTGCCCTAGGCTTTACAAGGGGACTTTTGAAGAAGGCGAGGCCACTCCATAAGACCATCGACATGACTATCGAGGGGGTTTTCCTATGGACTATTTGTTTTTACTTTTGATTTTATGATTGATTGTATCTTGCTCCATGGAGAGCTAAAGCCCTAGTGGGTACTTGGATTGGTAAACCCTAGAATGTATTTGTTTCATTAAACCTTTTATTATGCTTTCTTTAGTTGATGTTTTAATTGAGTTCCAATCTTGAATGCTTGATTGTTTGAATAATCCCTTAGAGTGACACTAGGGTTGAGAGTTCACCTTGGTAACCCTTGTGAGTGTGTGACACACCATGAAGGTTAGATAAAAATAGATTGGAGAGGGTTGAGAGGGTGAGTAGAGAGGTAGCGGAGAGTCCCCTTTCCCCTCCGGTGTGATTTATCCTACCTCCATTTCCTCTAGTTTTTTGCGGTCACAATAGAGTGAAGTGCTAGAGGATGAACTCCATTGGGGCTTAGTTGCGCAAGTGACAGAGTGAAGCGTTGAAGTGAACTCTAGTATCTGGGGCTTAATTGTGACTAGTGGCTTTCACCTAAACCAAAGGGTTAGGTTTACACATAGGAATAAGGTTTATCACTTGGAATCCCAAGAACTCCACGCCACTTTATATAGTATGAGGTGTTGAGACTGTTCGATTTTTCCGCCGAGGTATAGTATAGAGTTAGTCACGGTTGACCTTAGATTTGGGACCGTGTATTATAGGATCTCCATGACTCGTTAATGAATTAGTTAGGAAGCATAATAGTTGGTTTTGCACTTGAAACGATTATCCTAGGCAGAACAGTACCGAGTACCCCACTTTATATTGATTGCCTTTTCTCTCACTTATTTGTGCCTCTCTTTCTTGTTCTTTTATTTTTGTTTACATCACACTTTATCAACACAATCATTGTTCATCTTCACTTGGTTAAGTAGAAACTTAATTATTTTTATTCTCTACTCCCTGTGGATACGATACCCCACTCACCTGGGAATTTATTACTCGACAAACCCATGCACTTGCGGGTCACACGCAAAGGCGTTGTCAATCCTCCTTAGCACCATGCAATTCCGATAATACTTTTTCTTCATTGAGCAGCACAACACCTTGTTTTTCTCCCTGCATTGAGTCTTCTCTTGAGATATCATCAACATTAGCGCTGGTTATATATCATTGGCGCAAGTGAGATTAGCTTCCTCTTCACGTTACTTGCTCCAGCATTCAGAGGCATAATTCCCCATCTTATCATAATTGAAGCATTTTATGTGGCTCTTGTCCCTACTGTCATTTCTGGTACCACCTGTAACATCCTAGCGAAGTATGCTTGTACTTCCATGTCTGTCCTTGCTGCGGCCATGCCCCTGCCACATCCTCTTCCATGGCTATGCCCCTCAGGGCTACCAATGCTGCGCTTTGATGACTCTCTATCTTATTTTTTCATGCGTGCACTTCACTCTACATGAGTGAGTAGAAAGTGCTCACTACAGCCATCACTTTTGCGTATGCGCTCCTTATATGCCTTTAGTTGGCCGACTGCCACCTCGAACGGTATAGTGTCAACATCGAAGAGTTGCTTAAGTGAGGCTACAACCTACAAGTACTTGTTAGCAACAGAATCAAACAATTTCTTAACAAGAGTGGCATCTTTTATGGCGGCTCTGAGTTCATTGAATTTGTTTGCCAATTCACTGATCATCTTGGTAAACTCGTCAATTGATTCGATCTCCCTCATCCTCAGAGTCTCAAACTCCCTCTTCAAAGTTTGTGCTCTTGCCTTCTTTACTCGATCGATGCCAACTTACCAGGTTTTCATACTTTCCCATGCCACCTTCACCGTCTTCTTCTTGGTAATTTGCAAAAGCACATCCTCGGGTATGGATTGAAAGATGCACGCCTTTACAGTCTTGTCCTTTTTTGAATCCACCACCATTCCGGCAGCGGGCTTGATGGCTCCCAGACTCTCTAGGCTTCTATGTTCGCTTCCAACTTGATCACCCAAGTGGAATAATTTGTGGACGTTAGTATCGGGTAATGCAGTGGTACTACACCATCCTTTATTGCTTGATGAGTAGTGATCACCATCTCCTTGAACTGGAAATATTTTGGCATGCAACAAGGCTCTGATACCAGATGATGGCTTAAGTCTCCAAGGATTGCCCAATTTGTAGACACAGTATTTGAAGAAATTCACTCAAGAAGAAGGAAAAACAGAGAGACAGTCTGGGGCAAATGTTTTGTTCTTATTCTAACATGATACTTGTTTAAATAGAAAAACAAAACACCTAAATTAAAGCAAATCTGAAAAACAAACTCTCGAGATCATGCCATCCCACGATCCATAAGTCTTGCACATGTTACAATGCTGCATTTGTTTACAATACCGTGCAGATCACATGCCCGTGAAAACACACTCACCAGCTTATTGCCTCTGTAGGACTCGGCAAAACAAAACACCATAATATAAATGACCTCATCTGGATTATTAATTGACAATGCACAGGGTAGCGATAGTGAATGTTGGGTTAATGCTTGCTGGAAAAAGTGGTAAGCAAAAGTTTTGCAAAATATTAAGGTGCAGTTAATAAAGCAAAAAGATACTGATAATAGTTGGTACTGGAGTAGTGTTTTTTTGGAAAGCCAAAGAATTATCAAAATTCAGAGGAGGAAACAAATGAGAGAGCTAAAAGGGCTACTATGGCTACACGTAGGTGGAGAGAACTAGGACAATGAGAGTAGAGAAGGAACAAGAGCTTAGGGTTTTTAGAGCCATGACTGAGGAGAAGAACATGGCCATGGAGAGCATTTTGGCTAGTGCCTCTTCGATCTCTGATTAGCGGTAGAAGATCAAGTAGTACAAGCTCATCCTTGCCTCTATCCTTGCTTCTTTGCCCTTGAATATCTCCCATGCCAAGCCTCCTCATCGATCACTTGGTATTAGATGATGTGCCATCGGTGGTTTCAAGGCATTTATTCCAGACCTTCAAGCAGGAGTTGGAAAGGTTGGAGCAGGGATTGCAAATGGAGATTGCGCTGTATGCGTTGGTTCAAATCTAGTGCCAAGTTCTCTTTTTTGAAGAATAGGTTATAATCTTACAAGGAAAAGCTTGCAGAAATGTATGAATCAGAGCACAAGTGGTTAAAAATAGCGCAAATGCTAATTGAAATTGATATGGAGTCAAGAATAAGGGTGCTTGATGAAACGTATAAGCTGTCCCAGTGTGTGCAAATTGCTTGCATTTATCTTGAGGTTAATGATGCAGTAAATGCTGAAGCATTTATCAATAAAGCTTATGTTTGAATGATCAAACTCTGGTTTTGGAAAAGAAGATGAAGGTGTTTGTAAGAATGCTCTTTGGTTGAGTATACGTAGGATGGTAGTTAAAGAGTAAAAGCAACAATGGAGAGACTTTTCAAAGGGTTATTTCAGCCAACCAACAACGAGCACTACTTTCATATATTATATATCAGGATACAAAACATCAAAACACATCCCATTGGCAAGACTCTTCCACTAACTTCCTATTGGCCACAACTTAACTTAACTTGAACCCCATTGTCTAGTTGCTAACTTCTAGAGATTCCAAGGGCATTAAATACTCTTTTCACTACAAGACAAACACTTAGGCTGTGTTTGGTTTGTAGTAATGTGTAAACATTACCGGAAATCTAGTGGTATATGTTCAGATTACCATATTTGGTACTGTAGTAGTGGTAATGTTGATGGTAATGTGAGATTACCAATAGGGGCCGTTTGGTTCGTGGTAATGATATATTATCATATAATAAGATTATCATGGTAATATGAGTGGGAATGTTATATGGTTGGGAATATTGCGATAATTTGATATAACCATGTTTGGTTGAGAACTCTTATTACCGGGAAAGGTTAACTGCTGTGTTTGGTTATCATGGTAATCAATTTGCTAAAATATAAAAAGTTATAAGATTACCATGGTAATCCAAGATTGACACCAAATTTGGTGGTAATAGGATTACCAACTTTCTTGGTAATATTTATAAGTTGGTATTGTGACATTACCATCTAGATTACCACCGGACAATGCCAAACGTGGTAATATTTTCAGATTATCACGTAACACATGGTAATATAAACTTAAGTTTAGTGCTTTTAATAGTAACTAAACTCCATGCTAGTGCATTAACAGAAGCATGCACTTAAACTTGCACCCTATACTATCAAACTTCGACCAGAATAGCTTCACTTCACTGCTGTCTGCAGCTGTTTGTCATCTTGAATGCACAACTTTAATCACTTCTTCAACACTTTTTTGCTCAACAACATGAAGTCTTGAATTTACAACTTAAGTTTCCGGAAGCTGCGCTTCGTTATTATGACATTTCACAGATTGAAAAATGACAAATTGGGGACGGAGAGATTAATGAGAATGCACTAGAGCAAGCTTTCAGTGTTGCTGTCACCTGCACTATACTGGCCCCTGCAGGTCTGCAACGGTCTCGTGTCCTAGCTAACTTATACAAGGATGAGAGGTGCTCGAAGTTGAGGATTTTTTACCCAATATTGCAAAAGGTATACTTAGAAAGGATATTGAGGAAGCCAGAAATTGATGTATTTGATGAAGAATTGAAAGCACAACAGTAATTTTAATGTGTCTATGGAATTAGTATTGTCTTAGAAGAGTAATAATAATAATAATAATAATAATAATAATAATAATAATAATAATAATAATAATAATAATAATAATAATAATAATATAAAAATGAAACTAAAAATAAATAATAAAATGGTTGAAAGCACAGTAACTCAAATCATATATATATATATATACAAAGGAGGATATGAAAGACCTTGACTGTGAAATAGTAGAGCCCAAAGCAACCGATCATGTCTCTGCGAACACTAGTGATGACGTCTCTGTGAAAATTACCGATGATGTCTCTGTGGAATTTTGATTAGGAATCGGTATATGTTTTTTTTTTTTTGTAATTTCCTATATGTAAAACTCTTCAGTAAAACTCAAGTGATGTATGATGTTGTAAATTTTTAGTCAATGGCAAAAAATACCCATCTTAAATCAATAATAAAATGCTCATTCCGAAGTAACAACAAGAATTCTCATCTCGAAGCAGTAGCAAATTTTTTAGAAAAAATATACAAATTTCAAGATGGTAATGAGATATATAACTCAAGATGAAAATGAGGCATGCAACATGGTGACAAGGCACAAGCAGCAATATATGAGAGATATATATAAATGATGGGGTAATATATATATATATATATATAATAAATAAATAATAAAAATTATAATTTGCAAATTTCTTGTCTTTACTTGTACTCGAGCCCTTAATCGGAGGTTCCTAAGATTTTAATCTAGAGTAATTAATAATAGAGGCTTGCCTATATTAGGAATAGAAGCGTCCGCAAAAATGAAATACATAAAAATAAATAACATTTGTGATTTGATTTATCGCCCGTTGTCTCTGAATTGACACGACACCAAGGTGGGTATTTATGATCCCACAAATTCTTGATATATATATATAATAAATAAATAAATAAAAATTAAAATTTGCAATTTTCCTGTCTTGTACTTGAGCTCTTAATCAGAGGTTCCCAAGATTTTAGTCTGGGGTAATTAATAATAGAGGTTTACCTCTTTTAGGAATGGAAGAGGCCACAAAAATGGAATAAATAAAAATAAATAACATTTGTGATTTGATATATCACTCAGTATCTCTTTACTGACACGACACCAAGGCGGGTATTTTTGATCCCACACCAACTAGTAAGATTCAGATTTCTTCGACAATTTCCTTGACCTTGTTGTGTATGTGAGGATATAGGTGCGTTTCCCATTGGCAAGAATGTTCACAAAGGGTACACAATATGATCATTAGTTTGAACCTTTATCATACAGATTGAGCGACAAATATTTAAGTGAAAATGAAGTCTATTAAATGACAACTGATAAGTGTCTAAATATACATATTTTCATATATGTATTTCACTCATTGTGCATGCATTTTCATTGTATCATTGCATGTTTTATGCTTTAATTGGTTTTATTTGCTTCATAAGGTATCGAAAGGACATCAAGAGCTCAAGAACATATTTTGGGCCAAATTTGGGACAAAAAAGAGCAAATTTAGAGGTGAAAAATTTTAACAATAAATAGTCCCCGCTTGTTGCCCGCACAGTACCTGCACGACCTGTCCAAAAGGCCATGGGACCTTATGCACCTGTATGGAGGCTGTATGAACCCCAAAATTTTTTAGATCTATCTTTTCACTTCCCAATGTAACCCCCATGAGAGCCACACAGTGCTTGTATGCCTGAGAAATTATAAAAAGATGAACTTAGGGTTTTAGAGGGATTTTTGGATGCCATTTGACTTTACACACTTCCATTTCGAAATCATATTGGAAGGAGACTCTGTTGGGCTTAAATTAAATTGAAAAGGAAGACACATCTCAAGGGGTTCACCTTTGGAGCTTCGGTAGAGAAGAAATAAAAGCATCACTTTATGTTAGGGATTCCTTGTGGATGGCGTAATTGGGTTCTGTCAAGATTCCATCACCACCATTAGTTGACAAATAGGGAGTTTTACAATGAACTTTTATTGTTCTTTTATTGATTTTGTGACTTTCCTTCTATTCATGTTGAATTAAATTCTTAAGGCCATTGGGCACCTGTGAACCTTGGGAGGAAAACTTTATATGGATGATTAATTTCTTTATTAATGCATGTTAGCTTGTTCTTTGAATTTAATCTATGATGCTCTATGTTTAATCTATAATAGAGGGATTTCATATGTTAAGTTTGAATTGTATGTGTAGAATTAGATGTTTGCGTAAACTAGGTCATACTTAGGTTAATGAGGTTTCGTTGCACTTACACATAATAAGTGCTTGAATGAATGTGTTTTATTATTATTATTGTTATTATTATTATTATTATTATTTTTATTATTTTTATTATTATTATTATTATTATTCATAGCACTATACATGTAATTATTAAATATATGATTGAATTGGTGCTTAATTCGTTTCTATTTCGTACTCTGGCTAGAATGAGGCCATATTGATCAAGAGGAACAAGTTTGAGGCAATTTAAGCTAATTTTGGAAGAAGAATAGAGTTTTTAGAATGACTTATGGGCGATATTACTAGTGTTTATTGTAGCAGTGCACTATTTATAGTACTATAGCACATCACTGTTATGGCACTATTATGGGCTAGTTAAGGTTGTGAGCTCCAATCCGAAAACCTTATGGGCAACTATCACAACATAAGGGTTATTGTAGCAGCGTAACCCCTGATTCCTGAGTTATAAAAGCCAAAAATTAGGGATTTTGGGGAGATCTCCTTCTCTACTCTTTGGCTGTCTTTTGGGTGGCAATTTGGGTGTGTGTGTGTGTGTGGTGGGGTGGGGGTTCCATTGATTATCTTACTGGAGAAGGAAGAAAACAAGAGGGAGAGATTAGGAGTAGGTTTAAAGCTTCAAGGAAGGCATTCGTGAAGAGGTCTCAGTGGTGATTTTGGGGAATCTTCGAAGAATTTCATCCATCCAAGGAGATTGCAAGCTTTGAGGGAGTTTTGTTATTCCTTTATGTATTTTAATTCATTTGGATTGGATTTTTGTTCTCCAATGATGGAGAGGTAATTTTTATGTTGTTTGGGCATAGTTAAAAACCCTAGGTTTTATTTCATTGACTTTGGTTATTGGATCTTTAATGCTTTAGTTGATTTCTTAATTGCAATTAATTCTATTTGTATTTAATCACGTGTTTGAATGCTTGGTTTCTAACGAGGCGAAAGTCCTTGCTATCATGTTTTGGTGTACTATGTGAACAGAAAAAATTATCACCTTGCATAGACATGCAGTAATTCGAGAGGATAATGAGTGCACCTTTGGTAAGGGTACTTTGGAGACTTCGTATCCCGCAATCCTTCTGAGTGGGTTAGTGATAATCTCCGTGCTCTTTGCAATCATGTGGAGTGGATTTTAGAAGAAATCACATTTCTACTCTATATTCAGATTAGGGATAATCTCTCTCTAGGAGGGAGATTATCTACTTAAGAGATTGTTATTAGTTCATAGTAAGGTTTTATAGAGTGTTAATGAGATTATGTGGATGTCTGTATCAGCTCTGCACCTATTTAGTTACTCTTCGCCTGAGAAATTAGGGTCTATTATAATTATGGAAACCTCTCTATTCAAATAAGATTGCATGCTTCAACAACCTTTATCTTGCACTTCTTAACCCTAGATGGATACTATGCTGGACATCGTCTTTTCCCTTGATTTCTCTCTGATTTTATTTTCACATTTCTTGTTTTTGCTTTCTTTTATTCACACACACCACTTCATTAGTTAGGCTAATTTTTGGAATTAGGGTTATTACTAGTATTTACTTTCTTTCCTGTGAAGCGACACTCTGCTTTACACACACTTTATTATGCGATCGTTATATACACTTGCGTCCCTATCAACGCACTGAAGGTTTTGGGTGTAGATGACCTTCTAAATTAGGGTTTTACCCTTAATTTGAGATTCATTGTGGCCATTTATAATCTATGTTCCTAAGAAATATTCTAGGTTTTCCTTGGGTTAAAAAGTATCATTTGCTACTAATATCATACCCTAGAATAGTGGGTAAAGTGGTAATACATACTATTAGATAACAAATTTTTTTTATAAGATAAATTCCTAATCCGAAATATATAAAACAACGAAAATATCTTGCTCAGTATTCTTTACATTTTATCCCTATTGGAATTTAGATAATAAATTGACTGGTCTTATTCCTAAGATTTTCCTATTGAGTGTAATATTAATAAATTCAGTAATACTACTATATGGCTTTGCTTGTTTAAGGAAACTAGGTTTGAGAATAATTGAATAATTTGAATTACTGTAATTTTCTTTATTTTGTACATATAGAGTAACCATAAGTTGTTAGTCTTTTATTTTTAAATGTATATCTACTTCTTGAGTCATGGAGGATAAACTTCCATCAAAATTTTAATAAATATAGGGTGGGGTTTTTTTTTTTTAATGTGTCTTCTGCTTACATAAGGAATAATTCTTTCTAATATAAAGCTAGCAAATACTCTTGTATCTATAGATTTTTCTATATCATTCCATTTTAATCCACCCAAATACTATCTTTTATTTCATAGTTTTTCTTTTGGTCGTAGTTGTTCAGTTTAACTTTTAACAATACCTTTTAGGTATTAGCTCGTTGGGAACTACTTCCAATAAATAATCAATTTCCTTCTATTTTATATTCAGTATTATTTTCTTTTATTTTGATGATTGAGTTTTTTCGCTGATATCAAAATCAAAGATTTTTGTTATCTCTATATGTCTAACAAATTCAGGTAAATGAGCTTTTCATATTTCTTCGAATAATTTGAGTATAGAAATATATCCTTTTTCCTCAGTTCACTAGGGTGAGTATTATTTAATGCATAGCTTACCTCTATGTAAATGAGTAATGGCTAGCACTTTTTTCATTAGATATTTTCCTTAAGTCATGTATTTGAAAAAGTCTGAGAAGAAAAATTATATATTTCATTGAAGAAGAAGCTTGGTATAATAAAAAATCTTATACAAAATTGTTGTGATTTATCTACCAAAAATATAATGGTACCTAAAATAGAATACTTAAAATAGAATATACACAAAATCAGGCAAAAACAATTTTTGCTTAATCAAATATTCTATTCCTAGAGAAATGTGAAGAGCTGCCTAATTAGCACAATGTAGCACCATCGACTTAGTATAAGTAATTCCAAGAGAGAGTAGCAAGGAAAGATGGCAACCATATAAGCTTACTAGCTGTTGTGGCCATTGATCTATATTTTGCTTCAGCTAAAGATCGTGATACTATACTTTGCTTCTTTGTCTTCCATGAAACCGAAGTATTTCAAAGCATAATGAAATACCTGGCAGTCAATCATTGTGTGAGTAGGCAGCTTGTCCAATCCAAGTCACAATAGGCTCCCAGTCGTAGATCTTTATCAGCTCTTTGGAAAACACCTTGACCTAGTTGACCATTTAAGTAACAAACTACCTTGATAGTTGCATCCATATGTTCTTATCTTGGTTTCTACAAAAACTGTGTCAAGATATGAACAACATAAGATATATCTAGACATGTGATCATGAGGTAGATCATAAGGCCCACTAGATGTTGATAAATGCAAGGGTCATCTGACTCCCCATAAGCCAAACTAAGTTGGTGATGTTGTTTGATAGGGAAATCAAGTTGTTAGCATCTTGAAGCCCATACACTGCAATGATGTCAAGCGCATACTTCCCTTGACAAAGTGTTCGCCCATCAGAACTCTATGCAACTTCAATACTAAGGAAATACTTGAGTTCCCTGAGATCCTTGATGTGAAAAAATCGATCTTGGTAGCATTTCAATTATATGCGTGATGCCTTATTATTTTCTCCAAATATCAAGTCATCCACATACTCAAGAATACCGTAAAAAGTGCTACCTTGATGGTAAGTGAAGAAGAAGTAATCTGTGAGTGACTGTTCAAAACCATTATCTCACAAAGCACATAAAGCTTTGTGAGCCAATTACTTGAAGCTTGACATATGCCATAGAGAGACTTACATAATCTGCACATCTTTCAAATGGTTAAGGAGACAAAACTTAGTGAAGGTTTCATATAAACCTCCTCATCTAAATCCCCATATAAAAAGGCATTATAGACATCCATCTGATGTAAATCCTTTGGTAACTGCTATAGCAAGAAAACTCTGTACATTGACTAGATTTGCTACAAGAGTAAAAGTCTCGTGAAAATCAATCTCTTCCACTTGCTTGAATTCCTTCCTAACTAGTCCTACCTTGTAGCATTCTATAGTGTTATCCACATGATAGTTGATTTTATAGACCGACTTGTAACCAATGGGCTTTTTCCCTATCAACAAATCCGCCATTGCCCAAGTTCCATTCTTTTCCAAAACCTCAACCTCCTTGGACATTACCTCGCACTATAAAGGATCCTGCATGACCTCTTCATGGGTCTTAAGTTCAACACTTTTGTAAAGGCTATGGAGAATTTTCTATGCGCACGAGAAAATCTATCATATGTGACATAATTAGTGAGTAAATAGGGTGTACTTGAGGAGTCATCATGTAACAAGAGAGATATGGAAGGGTCTGACTATCTTAAATTGGTTTCATTCAAACTATTTGCCTCGGATGTCACCACAACTTCGTTCCTATGTCTTGACCCAGCATGTGTCTCAGCCACTACTATTGTGTAGACTACATAGTCTTCCAACCATTCTTGTGTTCTCATAGCCTGTCTTACATGCTTTGTACTTTGCGAGTCAACTTCTCTCATCATAATTGAACCATTACTCCCCCTCTCCTCATGCCCATTATCATTGCTACGAGTCTTCCCAACTAAGAGTTCATTATTATTCATGTGGTGTGATTCCTCCAAGCAACATCATCTGTGAGCCCCACCCCTTAAATTAGATTCTAGCCGTCAATGCAAACTTTTTCAATCAGAGCCATTGATTTATAAGATTTTAAAACCCTTGTTCTTATCCTTGCGGTTACCAAATATTACGATCTGACTGCAGCTCCACCGCCCACGATCTCATATTGTTGTAGAAAAAAAAAAGAACCCTAGCCCTCCTTTCCTTTACTTCATGGTGGTGCTGGCGGCAAGGACGAGTGGATCTTCTTATCAAGAGTTGTTTTGTTTCTTTCAAGGTAGGATCTTTGAGCTTTGTGCATAATATTTATGATTATTATTGATGCCGGTTGGCTCTAGATTTCTTTATTTCTGAAACCCTAAAATTTGTTCCTATTTGTGATTCACTTTTAAACCTTAGATTTAGTCCTTGAGTTTCAAAGGTTTGTTCCCAATTTGTAGTTGAGGGAATATTGTTCCACTTTTGATGTGTGCACCTAAACATATTCAAAGGATCTTTGACCGTGATGTTTTTATGGATTTAATCATGTCTCAAGGATGAGATTTTGCATGATATATTTTATGTAATGTGAAGTATAGTTGATTGAGGTATAATCTTTCGCCTTGAGAAAGGAATTGTTAGTTGATTTAATTTGATAGGTTCCAGATTTTCATTTTTGACAATAGCAAAAATCCCTCTCCAATTTTAGGGATCTTAGAGGAAGAATTTGGAGGAGGGTAAAATATGAAAGTTGTAGATTTTGATGTTATCTAAATACTTGCAAAATTTCAGATTTTATGCATCTGTAGTTTGTGAGATATAGCCTCATTAGTATAATTGTATCGGATGATATTTCTGTGCAGAACTTGAAGAATCATGGTCAATTTTGATGATCAGGAATATTTAATTAGATAAGGTGAAAAATAAGAAAGCTGTTCATTTTTGAGTTGTCTGATTTTCAGTAAAAGTTCATTTTGGAGTTGTAGGCTGACAGATATGCATATTTTAAAAGTATATGTCTGAATTATAAGTTGCAGAAATAGTTGGAGATTCAATTGAATGTTAAAAATTGAGTATTACTCTAAATTATGTGAATTTTGGATATGTCATAATGTTTGGTGTCTATTATTCCCAGAATTTTGAAATTTATAATTTGGAAAAGTATATGTGAAGTTATGAGGGTTTTAGTACTCATTGATCTTGTTGGAATTATTGATATGGCTTTTAGAGTGGGTAATTGCTATTGTACCCTCACAATTATCAATATTTGGGAATGTTGAATAATAGTTTGAACTTTTTGCATTTGTACCCTTCTAAAAATCTTTTTTTTATACTATTGCTTGTTAGCCTCGATTTCGTTATTGAAAACTAATAGGATCTCTTCCCAAATATAGGACATGCCAAAGGTGTAAGGTTTTGGAAAATTTTTGGGCGTTAATCAGGTAAGTATGCCACATATAAATCTGTTTATATGTGTACACTCTAATTTTTGAATATTTGGGATTTTTTTTTGAGAAGAATACTGTTTTTATTTATTTGTATTTTAAATCATTTATTTATTATTATTTTCGGATTTATTTTAAAATTCATTTAAATATCACGTTAGTGATATGGTAATTTGGTTTATATTTACTTAAAGATTTGATATCTGTTTAAAAGTTTTGGAACTATTAAATGTTGATTTATTTAAACTTTGAATTTATTATGTACTTTATTTAAACATCCGATTATATCATTCCCGAGTTTTATTTCATTTGTTAAATTCAGATATTTTAATTTTTGAATTTCGGATATTATATTTAAAATCTGAATTTTTAATTCATTTCATTAAATTCAAGATTTCTAATTTTTGAATATCAGATACTTAGTTAATTTATGATTATTTTACGTATTTAAATTTCAAATTTTCTATTTTCTTATTTTGAGTATTTTATTTAATTTTTGTTTAGCAAATATTATTATTTTTATTATCTGTTAATGTATGGATTCTATTAATTGCTTTATTTTGTTATGATAAAAATGGGATCATGTTACTATAAATTCTTGTAATTTCCCCGATTAGCTTATTGTTTTGTCAACATGAAGTATTTTGACATAGAAACTAGTCCCCAATTAACTATGCAGTAACCCTGTCACTGGCGGTTAAACACTGACCGTGTCGACACGTATTTTGTTCTAGAAATTATAGTTTCCCACCGCTTGCCGTCGGTGAAGAATATCGGCCTTTGATAATTTTGGCTCGGGGTCACCGAGGGTAAAAATATGACTTTTGATAAATTTTGTCTCGGGTCACCGAGGGTAAATATATGAATTCTGTGATTTTGTTTTGGCAATAGTTGCTTGGGGGGCATATATGCTCAGTTTTGACATCTTTGTTTACTTGAAATAATTCTGATTTCCGATTTTCTCATTTTGATAAATTATGATTTTGTGTAAATGATCCCAAAATTTTTAGTGGGTGCTTACTAGGCTGTCAAGCTTATAATTTGCTGTTTAATATCTTTTCAGATCAAGAGTAGAGTTGAGTGGCGGATAGCCTAGCGGGGGTCGTTAGGCAATCGTTGAGTATTAGCATGTAATAAGTCCCCTTTTTTTGTGGGCCTTTGTTTTATTTGAATAACTTTATATTGTTTTTTGCAATCCACCGAGTTTGATTCTTTGCTCTGTTTTCGATCAGGTTTTGAGGCCTTGTATGCCTACTTGGTTTCGGCCTTGTAGGTGTACGGCCGTTTGTCGGCGTCCCGGGTCCATAGAACTGGGTTCGGGGTGTGACATCATCATTGAAAATTGGTCCTCCTTTGTTAATGGGCCAACTTTGTTCCCACTCAACTTGTTAAAAAGGAAAAGCTAGCTCATCAAATATCACATCTTTTGACACAAATATCTCCTTTGTTTCCAGCTCATAATAGCACCAACCCTTTTTCTTATAAGGATAGCTAAGGAATATACATCTCCTTCCTCTCGGGCCAAATTTATCTCCTTTGTTTCCAGCTCATAATAGCACATGATCATGAGATGACTTCTTTCCATGAAACATCTCATGTACCAAGTCTTGTAGTAGGTGATTTATTAATAAGGTGCATTGTTGCCAACACATACTCGCTCCAAAACTTAATGGGCAAACCAGCTTGGAAACTAAGAGCCCTTGCTACATTAAGAATATGCCTATGTTTTCATTTAACTCTACCGTTTGTTGTGGTGTGTTGTTGCAACTAGTTTAATGAACCATATCTTCCTGCCTATAAAACTCCAACATTAGTCATGACTTAAATTCTTGTCCACTGTCACTTAGTACAAATTTAGCAGATTTTCCATATTGCAGTTTTAGCTATCATGCAAAAAGTAACAAATAATTGTCTTGCCCCTCTCTTTTCAATAATCAAATAGACCCATCTACCCTACTATAGTCATTTACAGTAGTAAAAAAATTATGAACAAGATAAAAAAAATATTCAAGGAAATATTATCACAATAATCAAAACTTAATAATGTCTCAATAATGTCTATTTTGCATGACAACAAAGCTTTTCTGGAAGAAGTCATCAATACTAAAAAGAAACTTAAGATGTTGGAGGGTCTGATAAGAATAGACTTATTGATAGTGTCGAGATGATGGGCCACTGTAATGAAATACAACTAGCCAATTTGATGTCAGTGCGGGCATTAGCGTGCACACCCACGCAGACCTAACGGATGATCTAACTTTGTCTCGTTGCCTGACCAGTGTCATCTATTTTTTTACTGAGATAAGGCTCCTTACCAGTGTGCGATGAACCCTATTTTATTGCAATATGAATTCATACTTTGAGCTGATTTTTAGTCTTGAATTTTCTTAAAATATAAAACACAAAACTATTGCATTGCTACTAACACAACCGCCAAAGTAAGACCAAAGTGGGTATAATGTATCTAGCTATAGATAGAGAGATTAAACATTAACAAACTCGGACAGTTTATTATTTGTATTATTATAAATTTTATTACTTTGATGATAGAGAATCTGCATCTTGATTGACATCAGGTTAAAATAGAGAGATGATCAACATTGACAATATCATCATCGTATTTGATTTAATCAAGGACAAGAATGAGACCTATTACAAATGCAACATCAAAGAGAGGCTAGACATGGAGGCAGAACACATCCCTGTTGGGCACAACATGTATGTGTTCATCCACTTTTTGCTTGATCTCTTCTACTCTAACTTCCACTCTTCTCGCGTCTAGAGTACTGACATGACCAATTGCATGCATGTACTGCAACTGCACGGGTGTCAAAGTAATAAAATACCCGGTGAGATGGGTAGTCCAATCCATAGGGGACGAAAGTATTAGTAGTAACCACTTCTCAGTTATATAGTCGGAATCAAGAATTGTGATGAAATGAACTTAATTGCAAGAATACAAATAAGCAAGCAAAGGGAAAGTAGAAAACAAGGGAGATCTCAATTAATAAAGATGAGGTACCCGGGCAATGCTCCCCCTAGGATCTAACATGAAGCACAAGACTTATTAAATGTTTCTAAACTGAGTTAGATAAGTTGAGGTAATTCAAGAACAATCTGTCCTTGCATCCAGGCCACAGATACTAGTCCCCTATGAGGTCCGGTGGAGAAATCACTTAATCTCGACACCTCACACCACATATGACCGCAATAAAATCTAGGGATACCTAAGAGTACAACCGATTCCTAAAAATAGATCCAACCCTACTTCTAGGCGAAAGATCTCTAACCCCCTACAAGGTCCCAGTGGAGAAATCTCTCAATCTCATGCCTCACACCAATTATGGTTGCATAACGCTTAGGGAATATGGAGATAGGAAGCACTCATAGGAGGAGAAAGGGGACACTCCACTATCTTATGACTCACCCTCTTAACCTTCTTCAATCTTGAAGTTCTAACCCTAATGGAGACCTCTCTCTCACCAAGGCAACAAATCATGCATTACCAATCAATCACAAGGATCAATATGACATGCAAGTAATGAGAAAACAAGATTAAAACTCAAATAAACTCAGATTTAATAGGATACATAAAGTAAATCAATACAAAAGATAAGATCCTAGGGTTCACATGCCCAAATATCTACTAGGGTTTAGCCCTCAATGGGGAAAATTACAAAGCAAAGAATAATGCAATGGAAAGTAATGTAAACCATGGAATAAAATCCCCTTGAAGTTGTAATGATGGCCTTGATCAGTCGCTCAACGTCTTGAGGGATCCCTCTCTGAAGTTAGGTTGCCGAAGACTCCCTCGATGCTATGACGGAGAAAAGATCTATTAAAGTTGGTGAAGAACTCCCCCAAATTCGCCAAAGACCTCTTCTTGAAACTCTAGCCGCTTTGCCCTTCAAACGCTAGCAAAAAGTTTCCAAAGAATAGGGCAAAAGGGCTATTTATAAGCCTAAACCACGTCTGTCATGTGCCTCCATGCGACCGTGTGAGATTTCACGCACCCACTTGAGCTGTAGAAATTTCCACGCGACTGTGTGGAATTTTCACGCTGTCGTGTGAACAGGGGTTTTACTACAGTACTTCTATAGTAAAATGTTACAGTATTTTACTACAATATTCTTCATAAATGAGGCTCACATACTCTTCTCTTGAGGCCACATGGTCGGGCACAAGTCCATGTGGTAGGTTATAAGACTTTTCATCGTTGAATCATAATTTGGAAGCTCTTGCATTTTCTCACAAGTAGGGACATTGCTGTGTGACTACCTTTGTGCCCTTCAAACTCACAAATTGGCTTGAATTTTCTTGAAAGTTGGCACACACCTCCATGTACATGAGCTCATCTTGTGTCTTGATCGTTCAGTGCCACATGTGGTGCTACCAATTTGAGATAATAGACCTCTCCTTGAAGCTCACTTGTTCCAATCTAGCTCCTTGAAGTTCAGTCCTAAGTCAAACACATATTATCACAAAATGTCACAAGAAAATCAGAATCAATAATCAACTAAAATGGAAATTAGGCTACAAGTCAACTAAGCACTTAAGGAATAGTTTGCAAATTGATATGTTTCCCTAAGAATAGCTTCCTGTTCTTGGTTGTCAAGGTCTTGGCTCCATTGGGTAATTCGACGGGCATTGGTTATACAATTCCACACATCTGACATGAATTCTAGAGAGCCTGTCACATGGTGAGATGCACCACTATCTATTATCCAAATATGACTTTTCTTGCTGAAGAATTTCTCACTACCTACTTTGGTTGGCTTAAGCTAAGTCAAAAGCTGTTGAAACTGCTAGCCCATAAGCGCCAAAGAGATGTCCTATCTCGATCCTCCTTTAGGTGTTTAGGTATGTGCTACTCATGCCATGGTTAGTGATTGCGTTGGTTAAAAGTGTAAGACAAAGTAATGGTTTCTGCTCTTGTGTTAATCTTTGCTTGTTTTCTTAAACTTTTGATTTTGAACAATGAATGCCATGTGCTCCACCTTCTCAACTTGTCTCCTTGCCACCTCTTGGTGCTTTTCTTCTTTAATGACCATAATGTATACTAGACTGAAAGATGGAAGGGGTTCCATCCCAAGTATTTGCAATTAAACCATCCCAAAAATAGAATCTTCCAATCCCATGAAAAATTGGTAGATCTTTTCTTCTTCTCTTTCCTTCAAGAAATCTTGTGTGACTCGGTTGCCATCACATGAGAAATTCTTCCCACATATCCTTCAATTTTGTGTAGTATGACGTTACCATCACACCCTTTTGTTTTAGTGAATTG
This sequence comes from Dioscorea cayenensis subsp. rotundata, assembly GCF_009730915.1. Classification (NCBI taxonomy): domain Eukaryota; kingdom Viridiplantae; phylum Streptophyta; class Magnoliopsida; order Dioscoreales; family Dioscoreaceae; genus Dioscorea; species Dioscorea cayenensis. The sequence continues at coordinate 7,084,150 of NC_052481.1, read as the reverse complement.
ATGTTAGTTTTGAGCTGATAAATTCTTTGAGCATTACTCACAACAAATCATTCCTCTAAATCATTCTAGATCTCATTCATCATCTCTGTGTAGGTGATGCTTGGTTGCAATGCTCTGTTAATGGAGTTGAAAATCCATGAGATCAACATGGAGTTATGATAGGGATGCATGCAAGTGCACGTGTCGATCATGTAATAAAGTGCTCAAAAGCAAGGTAGAATCCATAGGGACTAAATAGTAGAAGTACTAACTCCAATCTTGTTATCTAGCTAAGAACAAAGTATCAATGAGTGTCAGATCAACTAAACCTAAGAATGGAAAGGACCAAAATCACAAATTAAGGGTTGAGGAATCAATAAGAGAAAAAGGTGACTGGATAAGATTTCACTTGGGAATTTAGAGTTAAAATAATTGCAATTAAATATAGATAAACCCTAGTATTGTTGGACGGAGGGATTTCAAATATATATGGGGTGATCTTTCAAGACTCCCCAATACCTAGTCTGATGTTATGGTAGGATTGAATCTCTTTTAATCCAACTTGCGCACGATTGCATAGAACTCTAGGAGATACCTAATAGAAATCGGAGCTCTCGCTTCATGACTCTAATCTAGAGAAATCACATGTGGCTTATCTCTAATGCACACTCTTGATTCCCTTCATCTATGGATGATCTTACGCTATAAATCTCTCGATCTCAATCATGAAATCAATATGAAATAACCACTCTTGTTATGCTAGATCAATAATATAAAGACATTGATAAACCTAACAAGTCGAAGGAAATCTATATTATAAGCAATATCAAAATGAAATCATCCCAAGCTACATTAATCTGGATACCCAAGGAAGTAAGCCCTCCATGGGGTCAATGTTCAAATCGAAGCAATGGAAATAAAACCCTAAATCAATATCTATGGTAGAAAAAACCCCCTCTTTATGTCTCGGTGTAGGATACATGTGAGCTGATATCGTCATCCTTGGATCATCACTCTGGCGATCCTTTTGAACTCCTCCTTCTTCCTTAGATTGGCCTCGAAACCCTAGCCATCAGCCCTGAGTTACTTTCCCAAATTCGGATCCCCTCATAACTCTTTTTTAGCTTTCTATTTATATCCCCAGGAATCTGGACATTACATGGGAAAGTACACAGGCATGTACTTTGTACGTGTAAATCTCTGGATGAATCAAGAACTCTATCCCTAGGGTATACAGCCGAGTGTATACGGTTGTGTATCTCTTCGTCTGGTTATATATATCTTTGGATGATATTCTCTTCAGTTCTTGGGATGCATAGGCATGTGTTTCTCTTCAGCCCGTGTTCTCCTCTGGATCATATTCTTTAAAACCCTAGATGTACACGGGTGTGTACATCATTTACATGACTGTGTTATTCTAGGGAGGACTTGAGTCTGGGGCACGGTCATGTACACGGCTATGTGAATAGCATGTGTATTTCTTTGGATGCTCATCTTTCTGAAGACTAAAAGGTACACGGGCAAGTACACATGTGTATACCTTACTCGTGTATTTCTCTGTTTGTTGCTTTTGGCCCTGTTTTACTCCCGATTTCATTTCTTTGGCTTTCATTGTGCTTTTTTTGTCTAGGAAGCAAAAATGGAATAGACTAAGTACCAATTATCCATTTAAAACTCTCTTGTAGACCATTTAAGTGCATGATATAATTAATATAATAAGTATAATATAGCACTTATCAAGTTACAAGCCTCCTAGAGACCCACCTTTTGCGAGCCCTCTTCTAGTTGTGCAGAGACTAGTCAATAAAGCTAAGTTTGTTTTCTGCCATCAAACCATTCCACATGGCCTTCTTCCACATGCCATAATTTCCTTCTACTAACAAACAAGTCATAAAGATAACTCCCAAATGCCATTTACTTGGCCATAGGAATGGTGGCCTTGCTTGACTTGGTGTTTTGGCTCATTCTTTAACAAGGAAAAATGTATATCAATGTCGAAGATCCATCACTGCTTTAATACCATGAAAAAGTTTAAGGAGAAAAATTATATATTTTATTGAAAGGAGCTAGATGTAATAATCCATCTTATACATAATTGTTGTGATTTATCTAACAAAATGTAATGCTTAATCACTAACAGAATATAGACAAAATCACTAACAAAGTGTTAGTCTTAATCACTAACAATATTTGCTTAATCAAATATTTTATTCCTTAATAGTATTAGTCTTAATAATTTATCAAAGTGTTAATCTTTGATACTAATTCCATGTATAAGATAAATTGTAAAAACAAATTTTCTACATGTTAAGTTTTCTTGAAGTACTCCTATTATAGCATGTCATCTAATTTTCATTCTATCTTCTAGAATTGCTACATCTGAAGAACTATTTTTTCCTTCTCTAAATGTGGCTTTAGACATAGTTCGTTTGGCTCCTGCAAAAATAAATAGCCTATTTAATTTTGTTTTGTTTTAGGTAAATTCTCTATTTGCCTTCTTATATCTTCTCTTGTGATTAGTGGTAGAGAAACTATGTTGGTAATATTTCTCATCTCTATCGGGCTTCATAATACTTTTCCCATAATATATAATACATGTTTTTTTTTTCTTTTTTATATCTATGAAGGATACAATTTTGAATCATTCTTCCTTTTCCCATAATATATAATACATCTTAGGTGTTGTTTGGATCAGCTTATAGCTGACCCAAAAGCACTTATTTTATAAGTTAAGTGCTTATGAGATTTTATATTGTGTTTGGATGGGCTTTTTTGAATAAGCTCAAGCTGTGAAATAAGCTCAAATACAGCTTATTTTATAAGCTGCCAAAGACTAGCTTATGGAAATAAGCTGTTTTTGATAAGCTATTTTGGTTAAGTGCATTTACTAAAATGCCCTCAGTCAATCCAGTAAAAAGGTATTTTAGTAATTTTTTACTGTAAAAGTAATTTTTAAATAAACATCCATACATTTTCACAACTACAGAAGTGTTTCTGAAACTAATACATCCAAACGAAAAAATATGCATAAGCACTTAACTTATTCTAAAAGTACTTTTTCCAAAAGTGCTTCTACAAAATTTAAAAAAAAAAGCACTTTTTTTAAAAGCCAATCCAAACAACCCCTAAATGCTTTTATTATTTTTTGGATATAACTTTATCAATTATAACTCAATGTAATACTCACCTTCTTTCTCTTGAGATTCTTGGATGAGTTTTTTTTTTTAATTATTATTTTGAGTTACTTCCATCACTATTTAGATAGTATGTAGATTGATTTTCACTTTCTTTAAAAAAGTCTTCTGCCTCTTCTATTTCATCCAATTCTAGGATTTTAGTATTCATTTCTATTTTAAGTCATTCATTATTATAATGACCTTTTTCCTTATATAGAAAACATCTACATTTTTTTTTGGTTGATATATTATTTTATAACATTTTTTTTTTATTAATTTTCTTATTTATCTTTTTTATTTATCTTTTTGTACTATATCTTTTATTTTTTTTTTTATGTTTCCTTGTATAATAAGAACGGCCAATTGGTTTGCTTGTTTTCTTGTTTATTCTCGATTTGAGATACCGTTCTTCTAGTTTTCTTTGTAAAAAATCTATCTTCAATTTAACTTGGATATTCATTAATTAATTTAATTCCCCATGGTTTGGGTATTTTATTATAGAACTTGTCAAAACGCATTGATTTATTAGCATTTCCTCCGGAGTAAAATTGATAGTAATATTTTTGAAAAGTACTAATATATTCTTCTCTTCTATAAATATCACATGATGTTAGATTTATTAATAAATGCCCATATGTGTTTTTTATTTTTGTTTTTCTATATCTTGATTTTGGTTTTATGTTTCTCCTAGGAACTATCTTCTTAATCCATTTTCAAAGTTATCTATTACTTGAGATTGTTGTTACTGATGGGCTATTTTTGATTTCTTATTTCTGAGTTGATTAAATTCCTTTCTCCAATCAGATACTATTCCTTTAAATATTAATAGGCATTAAATTCCTTAAGTCTTAGAATCCCGATCATTTCTAGATACTATAATAAAGGCAACCTTAGCTTAATTAGTAATTGATCTATTTACATCTTTAACATAATCTAGTTCTAGACATATACTTTATATTGACATATTTTGACAATTTAATTCCTAATTTTCCGTTATGGCCTAGCTTGTAGCACCTCATTTTCTTTCAAAACCTAGAAATGTTACTAATCAACATCTTGCAAATATTGCACCATATATTTTACTTACTTATACTTGGTTCTCTGTTACTTTGAGCTGACTGCTTGCAAGTCTTCTTCCTAGTATTGCCTTTTCTTTGAGAAATTCACTAGAATTTTAGGGAATTCTAAGCTTTGAAGCTCAACCTCGACTGTGATCACTTCAACTAAGTTATCCCAGTGCTATAGTCTCCTTTCCTCATGTGACTCCAAGGAATTAATTAATTATTGAATTGAAAGAGTTGATGGGTCTTTCGATGCTTGAATAGAAGACTCAATGTGGTTGTGCCTACTAGGTTTTCTAATTAAGGTAGTCAAAAAACGTTTTTTGACTACCTTCTGATCAAAGGTCTCTTTGCCATAGGCTTGCATCTAATTAACAATCTCAATCACTCTTGAAACATGCTCCTTTATTTTCTGACTCCTTCATACACAGATTCTAGAATTGTCTTATCAAAGTTTGGAGCTTTATTGTGATTATTTTTGCTGATCCTTATAACTCCTCCTGTAATATTTCCCACACCTCTTTTGCCTTCATTGTACCAATAATTTAAGGAAAATGTTTTTTGCAGCAACCTGCTGAATTAAAAAAAGGCTTTAGAATATTTCATTTGGTCTTCTGCTAGCTACTTTGCTTCTTTTTCTATTGGTTAACTCGCAACAGTATAGTCAGTGTAACTTTTGTCAACAATATCCATAATCACTATAACAGCAGTAGCATTCGCATCTTTATCATCCACATATCCCAAATTCCCCCATTGAATAGGGAGACCATAGATTACACCTTACCTGTGCTGGTATTTAAAGCCATTATCTTGGCATGCATTTTCTAACTTCATAAATGCTGACTCGCTATTTTGTCTACGCTTACATTCTAACATGGCCTTGATACTAGTTTTTGGAAAATATTGTGATGAATGAAACTTTGTGATTGGATACTTAGACAAAGAAAAGACAAGGATTTGATATGAAAGAAAAAGAGGACTAGTTACACACATACAACATGTCACACCCCGAACTTGACCAAGCCTACCCGAAGCATAAACAAATGGCCATACAAGCACACTGTGAGAACCAAATGACATGAAGGCCCTCAAAACTTGCTTTAAATAAACCATAAAATTCCAGAGAACCATAAAATTTTAGAATGTAAAAGTCAATAAACTTCGGAGTACAGAAGGTTGAAGGTTTCAAATAAAGTTCAAGACCTACAACATGGGCCTATATAAAATAAAAATAATAATAACTCAATCTATTTTGAAAATACTCTAGGTACTCGATGCTCACAACTAAGTTCTTTGTGAATTGAAAAAAAGTATAAGCAAAAGTTTATGAACTTGACAATCCAGTATGTAAACCTCAAAAAAATAATTGGGATCATATAGGCTTCCAAAATTTAGATTGATATACATATATATATATATATATATAATAGCACATTATTATAAAAAATGTTGTTCTTAATGCCTGAGCAAATCAATAAAGAATGAAATCCAAAACTTAATAATTTATCAAAAATATGTCTCCCAAACCATCACCAAAATCGAATTTCATAGGTCATTAATTTATACTAGGTAATCTGAGTCAGAAATTCATTTATTTATTCTCGGTGACCTAAGCTAGATTAATTATCAGAGGTTGTGATTTCTTTACTTGTGGAATGATGCAAAACTTTAATCTCTTTTCATAGTGGTGCATGTTGGCATAGTCAGTGTTTGACACCGATGATAAGGTTATTGCATAGTTTATTTGGAGATTACAAATAGTTATAACAAATAACTTGGTGTCGACAATATTAATAAAATCAGAAATTGGATATATCAATGGTTGCAAAGGTAGCAAATATTTATCAAAATAAAATCCATAAATTTTCAAATCTTTATCTAAGTAGGAGTAGAGAGTAATTTTGATGCTACATAATTTTTCATGCTCCCCTTTTTCAATAAAAATAATGTGGCAGTTCGACCATTTTCCTACTTCCTTGCTTTGTTTTCGACTTGTTCCTTGTGTGTATCTCTAGCGTGTGAACTTTCTTGGTTGTCTTTTGGTGTTAGGATTTGAGTTAAGGTTAAGTGGCGGCAAGAAGAGATGGGGAAAACCCTTGAAAGTTGGCCAAAGGCCTTGTGGCCTCCCTTGGGGCACAAGGGAACCTATTAAGCTCCTTTGGAAGCCTCAAGGCCTCTCTTGCAGCCACAAGGGAGCCTGTAAAGCTTCTCTAGATTCCTTCACGGCCTTCCTTGCGGCCGCAAGGGAGCTAGTGAAGAGGACCCAATAATGGGGTTTCTAGGGCCTCTAGGGCTTTAAAAAGCCCCTTTTGGCTCTTTCTTTTGCCCCTTCTTATCATTCTTTTTCTCCCCTTCTCTTTTCCTTTTTAGACCTTCTTTTTCCACTCTTTAATCTTCACTTTTCTTGGCTTGGACTTGGAGTTAGAGGCTTGAGGATCTCTCCCCCCTCTCTTGTGAAGACTTTCCTTGAGTATTAAGGAGCTTGAAGGTATAGTTTTTCTCCTTCTTCTTCCCTTCTCTCTTGTGGTGTTTCTTTGAGTTTGTTTGGTTGGAAATCCTTGGTTTATGTTGGGTCTTGAGTTTGGAGTCTTGATTTGGTTGTTTTTCCTTGGTTTGATGAAGGATTGAGAGAGAGATCCTTCAACTCCTAGGTTAGAGTTATCGTAGCACATGTGAGTTTTCCTTGTTTTCTACATTTCTTTGGCTTAGAGTGAGACCTAGCCCTCTAGAACTTCACTAGTACCTGAGGTTTAGTTGAGCAAGCCCTAGAGTGGATTAGGGTTGTTTGGTAGAAGGAAATTAGGGTTTCTTTTCTTGGTTTTTGTATTAATCTTTGATGTTATTTGTTATTCTTTGGTAAGGAGGAGAAATGTTGGCTCGAGGCAAAGAGTTAGCTGAGGATTAGCTTGCAAGGAAGAGAAATCATCAACTTTGTGAGTGGGACTATTAAACATGACTCTATTAGAAGATTATCAATATTAATATGTTTATATAATCTATCTTACTTTATGATATTTTGTTGGTTATTAAGATTGATTTTGAGATGTTTATTGCCCTTAAATGAGTTTATTTCTTGATGCCTTTCTTATGCAAGTTTGTATTCAAATGGAAAGATTTCTTAGTTGTCACTTAAGTTTCTTATTGTGTCGTGATTCAAGTTAAACTATTTTGAGTTGTATGTGCATCATTCCTTGTGGAATAGATGGTGATTCTTGATTTATTTGAGTATTATGTTGGCTATTGCATTCCCTATAGAGTTGTGCTTATTGTTAAGTTTGTATGGTGATACCCTACTACAGTAGGAGGTCTCCACGGCAAGTCTTTTGAGGTGGCGTGGTAGACCGGCTGATTACTATAAGGGCAAGTTTAGGTGGGAGTCTAGAATCTTGATTGTCACTACATGGGAGGAGATGGTAGAAGCTTTTCTAGCCCGTTATTTCCCTCCCGGAAAATCAGCAAAGCTTAGGAATGAGATCTCATCCTTTGTGCAGTTGGAATTGGAGTCTCTATTTGAGACATGGGAAAGGTTCAAGGAACTCCTGCGAAAGTGTCCGCAACACGGATTCCCGGAGTGGATGATTGTTCAAACCTTCTACAATGGTTTAAACCCGAGTACAAGGCAACTCTTGAATGCGGCGATAGGAGGTACCTTAGATAGTAAGACCCCCGATGAGGCTCGTCAATTGATTGAGGAAATGGGGTTAAATAGCTACCAGTGGAACGCTAGGAAGAAGAAAAAGGTGGCCGGTCTCCATGAAATTGATGCGGTAACTTCATTGGCGGCCCAAGTGGAGAGTTTGAGTAAGAAGCTAGATCTTATAGCTTTGAATAGAGTTGCGGCCATGACCAATTGCACCGGTTGTGGTGGAGGACATGCTCCCTCCGATTGCCCAATCGTCATTGGTGATGTTTCTTCAGTTGAGAACGTTGACTTTGTAGGTAATGGCATGAGACCTCAATGGAACCCATACAGCAACACCTACAACTCAGGTTGGAAGAATCATCCCAACTTTTCATGGAGTAATCAAGGACCACAGAAGACCATGGGGCCATCGGATTTCCAACAACAACAACAAGCCCCTCAAGTCGAAAACAGAATTTCAGGCTTGGAAACCCGAATGACGGATTTGGAGAAGTACTTGGCTAGATTTGTTCAATCGGCAAATACAAGGTTTGAATCAGTCGAGGCTACACTTCGCAATCACACCGCCTCCTTGCACAACCATAAAAATCAAGTGGGGCAAATTGCGAAGTCCCTCTCCGAAAGGCCACATGGAAGTTTACCAAGCAACACGGAAACCAATCCGAGAGAACATGTGAAGGCGATCACTTTGATAAGTGGTCGTGAGGTTGAAGGGAGGCTTCCGAGTGAAAAGCCGAAAGAACACGCACCCGAGGTTGTAGAGGTTGAGAAGGGAGTAAACAAAGAGAAAGAGGTGGCACCCCCACCTTTCAAGCCAAGAATCCTTTATCCCTCTAGATTGAAGAATGACCAAGGGGATGAACAGTATAAGAAGTTCCTGAGTTTGTTCAAGCAACTCCACATCAACATTCCTTTTGTTGAGGCATTGGCTCAAATGCCTAAGTATGCTAAGTTCCTGAAAGACCTATTGACCAACAAGAGGAAATTGGAGAAGAGTGCTTCAGTGGTGCTAGATGCTTCATGCTCGGTTGTGTTGCAAAAGAATATACCGAACAAGAAAAAAGACCCGGGAAGCTTCATCATTCCGTGTAACATCGGCAACTTAGGTGAGGAAATGGCATTGGCTGATTCAAGGGCAAGTATCAACGTCATGCCATATACTTTCTTCCAAAAGCTAGGCTTAGGAGAGCCTAGGCCTACCCGGATGACTTTACCATTGGCGGACCGAATGGTATGACATCCGAGAGGCATCATTGAAGACGTGCTTATCAAGGTGGACAAGTACATTTTTTCGGTTGACTTTGTAGTGCTAGATGTCGATGAGGATGCAGATGTACCCTTGATACTTGGGAGACCGTTCTTGCGGACTTCCAAAGCATTGATTGACATGGACGGCGGAGAGCTCACATTGAGAGTTGGAGATGACAAGCTCACATACCGCCTTGCTGAAGCTGTGCGGCATTCTCTTGATTTCGATGACACTTTATATTTTCTAGACACTACTAATGAGCTTGTTGATGAATATGTGTAGGAAATGTTCAACCCAGATCCATATGAAGGTTTGTTCGACCAAGAGGAGAGCAATGAAGAAGTAATGATGTTTGGTTCGACGGGAGAAGAAACATCTACTCCGGGGATCTTGAAGAAAGTGCTCCGGAAAATGAAGAGGGCTCGAAGACGCCACCGAAAGCGCTCCAAGATTGTTGGAGACGTAAAGGAGCCAAGGAAGTTGGACGAACCATTGCTAGGTGGTCCGAAGCCCGATAGTACACCCTCTACCCTCAAGAGACTTTGCTCATCATGCTTTCAAGCCATGGGTAAGAGGGCAACCTTCATTCATGAACCCCCGTGAGGTAAGAAAGATACTTCCAGCTTAGTGACGTTAAACAAGCGCTTCTTGGGAGGTAACCCAAGTGTTTACTATTTTCTTACGTTTTAGTTTAGTTTGTTACATGAATAAACTGTCAAGTGTTGGTGTTTTAATGTTTAGATGTTTGTGCTGCAATTTTATTGTGGGTTTTTCAAATTCATCATGTGTTTTATGAAGAATTGGCGAAGGTTGGTCGTTTGAGTTCTATTTCATGTTTTTATCTGGTAAATTTTGCATACTAGGGCAGGCTCTGAGTGTGTAAACATGTTCAGAATATTTCTGCAGAGCCTGCAGGTTTTTTTTCTAAGTCATCCAGAGAAAACACACGGGCGTGTGGAATTTCCGCACGCCCGTGGATGTGTACTGTGAGCTCATCCAGAGAAGGCACAGGGCGTGCGGCCGCCTCGTGGGACGACCATGCATCGGGCGCACGCCTGCGGTACTTTCGCGACGGGCGTAAACTCCCGCGAGTTGGGCGGATTTTTCCCGAGAGCACAGGGCGTGGACTCGCCCTCGTGGGCGACCTTTGTGAACCACACACGGGCGTGGGTAATTTCCGCACGCCTGCGCGAATCTCGCAGGTGTTCCCTCCATTCCGAGAAAAACATGGGGACGCGGGTCGCCTCGTGAGTTGAGCATGTAAATGTCCATGCCCATGGGGAATTTCTGCACGGGCGTGTGTAAGACTTGATATGTTTCTCGGATGTCCAGGGAAGCCACAGGGGCGTGCATCTGCCCCTATGGGTCTGGCGCACGGGCGTGGATATTTTCCGCACGCCCGTGTGAGAGCGTTCTAAGTCAGTGAGAGTTTTTCCCGAGAGCGCACAGGGGTGTGCTTACGCCCCTGTGGAGCTTTTGAAGTGAGGCACACGGGCGTGGGGAATTTCCACACACCCGTGTGGATGCACAGAACGCCAAAAGTCACGAGTTCTGTTTAAAAGAGGATGGTTTCTCTCCCTCTTCACGACTCCTTTTCACTTGAAAACACTCTCACAGTACTCTCCGAGTCCATAGCGGCAGTTTGGTGGGATTTTAGCGAAGTTTTCCGGCCGGCTCTTCATTTTTTTACTCCTCCTCGTCGGTAAATCCTTTTTCATCATCTTCTTCGTCAATTCATAGTTTCTATCGATTCATCTGGTTAATAATGCTTCGTTTCTTCAATTGGAATGATGATTTATGTTTAGAACGAAGTTAGAAATATTATTGAGTTGTATTTTGGATTGTTGATGCGTGGCCGTGCGGTTCTCACGCCCCATGGATCCACACGGCCGTGTGGAAATTGCACACGACCGTGTGGATTTCTGCAGTATTGTTTTATCAACTTGTTTGACCAATTTTGTTTAAATTTTGCAGATCATGGCACCTAGGTCAAAGAAGCAAGCTGATAAGAGGCCACGTGAGTCATCCTCTGAGCCCGAGGGCATGCGATTTGCGATTCCCGAACATCAAGTCCATTATGAGCCATTGTCGAGACTCCGTTTCGGACAGACTCGATTTCTGGACACTACTATACTGCGGGAGCTTCAACAAGGTGATGAGTTCACCGATGAAATCGAGGATCTAGTTTTAGAAGACGGTTGGCGGCAGTTGCTGACTATTAGAGAGCCATTCATCCGAGAGTTTGCACTGGAGGTGCTCTCCTCGTTCGAGTTTGATAGAGCGTATTCGAGCTTCAACAGTTTAGACACCATTCAGTTCAGAGTATTTGGACGCCACCTTAGCTTGAGCGTTACGCAGATTTCCGTACTACTTGGCCTATACGAGGAGGCATTCACAGATACAGAGGAGTATGCACAGTTGCCTACTTATTATCCTGGAACCTTGACCCCGCAGAGAGCTTACAAAGTGCTATGTGGTCAAGGTCAGTACGAGCTGGGGGTGTCCAAGGCCACGTGCCTTTCCCGACCTGCATACAGATATTTGCACGCCATCATGAGTAGGTCGGTGAATGGCCGCGGTGATAGTACTGGTGTCTTGAGCCGTCAGGAGCTGCTGTACTTGTACTCGATGGTAGAGCGCGTACCGATCCACTTAGGGCACATTCTGACTGATTACATCAGACATCAGGGACAGTATGCTAAACTGGGAGCGATCTTCTCGGGCCCTTACATTACGAGATTAGTGCTGGGCATGGGTCTCTTGGATTCGATTTGCGGGGCCGAGAAGATGAGTGTACCCGCTCCCCTGGGTCTAGAGATGATGCGGTTGATGGGCATGGTCCGCAGGGTTCGGACAGGGGGTTTTGCTTTAGTCCTACCAGCCCAGAGATAGCTGAGGATGAAGGTGATGAAGCCGGAGCATCTCAGCCCGCCCCCGAGCCTCAGCCAGCATCGATGGAGACCGAGGCACCTCCAGCGGCCGAGGAACCACCCCTAGTGCGTATGTTTTCACCATCTCGAGCCAATGATCGCTTTTAGAGGCTCGAGAATGCTATAGGAGTGGTCTGAGCCGAGGTTGCCGAGATTAGGGCTACGCAGGCCATTCAGTACACAGAGTTCATGGTACGTTTCGACATATTACAACAGATCCTAGAGCGAGACGTTTCTTCATCATTTGTCCTGCAGCCGAGGATCCTTTAGGCCCCGTTAGTTCCTCCAGCACCTCCATCCTCGACCCCAGCACCGGAGGACCCACTATATTCCACTTCAGTAGCAGCAGCAGCAGCGGAGCCCGAGAGCAACTCCGACACTTGACCTTTCTTTTACTTTCGTGCATTTTACTTTATTCTATTTTCTTGTTTTTAAACTTGTTCGCTCATAAAGGATTTTTCCTTATGAGTTTATGTTATGTTGCATTCACCGAGTTGTATTCATTGCTTCATCTTTTATACACTCAAGTTATTTTTGTTTTTCTTGAGCTTCACTGAACCCCCTCGTGTATGCGTGCAGATGGTCTTGTCATCTTGGGAATTGAGACTTAGTCATGGGCACGGCCAAAGCACCTTGGCCGTGTGAGCTTCACAACCCGTTGGAACACTACTCCCAATGAATTAGCTTCATCAAACGCAACACTAGGAGTCAGGGGAGTATTGTTTTGATTGCTTCTCCCACATCTATTTTTGAATGATATATTTTGAGTGAGCTTTGCATGTGTACATTGAGGACAATGTACAACTTAAGTGTGGGGGAGTTTCATAATGCCCACATCTTTTCTATTGTTCTTGATTGATATATGCTCACATAGCCAATGGGGGTTCACCTTAGTTGGAATGATTGTATTCTTAAGTCTAGGAGAATTGTTAACATTGATTGTTTTCATGCTCTAGTTCTTGCTTGAATTTTTAGGAATTTTTGCCCGATTTACACTTAGTGCACTACTCACTCTTTGAACTCTATTGGAAACTCATGTTTGATGTTAAAGGGACTAGTTAGGTTTACTTCTTTTGCTAAATTTTGAAAAAAAAAATTTTGAAAATGAAAAGAAGGAACAAAATAGTTTTATTGTTTATTTGTGTTTGTTGGGTGGAAAGAGCTACCACCTATGAAGTATGAAGCTACTCTCACAAGTCGGATACTAGTTATGCCCTAATGAGAGAAAGAGCTATCTCATAGGATGAGTGAAAGCTACCACTCGGGTAGAAAGAGCTACCACCTCGAAAGTGTGAAAGCCACCTTAGCGGCCGCTTTGGAAAGGGCTATCTTAGAGGATGTGTGAAGCTACTACCACCTTTTAAAATTTTTATCACTTTTGTAGATAAATAAGTCCCTTGTACTTAGAACTTTGAGGAGTATAACTTGGGTTGTTTTGAGTGAGTTCACACACTTACACGAAATTCGGGTTTGTTGTCCTTTTTGATTCAAGTTTTTAGCTAGAGCATTGATTTTTCGTATTTAGTGTTGAAATTTTCCTTACTTGTAGAATACTTTCTTTGTATACCTCAATGAACCTTAGGCCAAGCACTTTCAATATTTTCTTCATTGATGCACAGAATGTTTTAATGTTTGCTTGAGGACAAGCAAAAGCTTAAGTGTGGGGGAGTTTGATAAGTTCTTGTGCGATATGAATGCGAAGCGTTCATTCCTTATGTTGAGCATTACTTTTCTCAGGTTTTTACACTAATATGTGTGTTTTTATGTTACTTTTATGCAGGTAGGGTTGTGAGGCCGAGTATGAAGAAAATAGGCCAATGTGGATCATAATGCACCTATTTTGGAGGAAATCTCGCTAAGGTTCAAACGCGAAGACATAGGTCAGGTGTGAGATGCTAGAGTGTGTGCCAACCTCCTAGCATTCGAGTGAGCAAATCTATTTGGAGGGGCGCAAAGGCAGTCACACTCTAGCATTCCGATTTATGCACATAAGAATGAGAGCTCCACCAACATGTATATCATTGAAAAAGCAACTGATTCACGACATAAACGTGTGCCCGTTTGCGTTACCCTGATGAAAATATGGAATTGGGAAGTTATTCAGGTCGAAGACTATAGCAGAGCACTGCAGCATTTACTGTAACAGCACTGTTCACAGCCGGCAGAGAAATCAGAGAAACAAAGAATCCACACGGGCGTGTGGAAATTATCCACGGCCGTGTGGAAATTCCGCACGGGCGCGTGTACCGTCCACGCCTGTGGAGTCGCCCGATTCCAGCCCTATTTAAAGCCGATTCAGCCCCGATTTTGGTATTCTTTTCTCCATCTTTTCCCCAACTTAAGAGAGGGCTTTGGCTAGGGTTTTGAGGGGTATTTGCTAGGGTTTTGGAGAGGTTCTACGGCTCTGACATCGCGCGTCGTTTGGAAGAAGGTTATTCGGAGAGCTTTCATCGGCATCGATCCGGTGAGGTGTATCCTAGGCCGGACAAAAGATCCCTTGCGACGAGTAGAGGACTCTCCACAAGACCATCGACACGACCATCGAGGGGGTTTCTTTATGGATTTATTACTTTTACATTCGATTTCTTTGATTGTACTTAGCTCCATGGAGAGCTAAACCCCTAGTGGGTACCTGGGTGATTGTGAACCCTAGGATGTATTCGTTTCATTGAACTTCTTTGTTATGCTTTCAATAAATTGATGTTTATTGTGAGCTCCAACCTTGAATGCTTGATTGTATGAACATTTCCCCTAGAGTGACACTAGGGTTGAGAGTTCTTGTTGGTAACCTTGTGAGTGAGTGACACACCACGAGCGTTAGACAAAGCTAGGTTGGAGACGGTTGAGAGGGTGAGTCGAGAGGTACATGAGCGTCCCCTTTCCCCTCCGACGTGATAGATTCTACCTCCGTTCCTTGAGTTCTTTGCGGCCATAATAGAGTGAATGCTCTAAGAGATGAACCTCCGTTGGGGCCTAGTTGCGCGTGCAATGGAGTGAAGCGTCGAGGGGATCTTAATATCTAGGGCTTAATTGTGGCTAGGGACCTTCTGCCTGGACCAAAGGGTTAGGTCTACAATTAGGAAGTAATTTATCACTTGGAATCCCTAGAGCTCATTGCAACTTTATTCGAGTGCGAGGTTGAGAGGTTATTTAATCTCTCCTCCGGGACATGAATAGAGTTAGGCATAGTTGACCTTAGATTTGGGACTATGTTTGTAAGGATTTCCACGACTCACCATTGCATTGATTAGGAAGCATAATAGAGAGTTCTTGCACTTGAAGCGATTATCCTAGGTGAAGCATCATCCGAGTACCCCATCTTTATCGATTGCCTTACCTCCTCCTTACTTTTGCTCTCTTACTTGTTGCTTTTAATTGTTGAGAATTGAATCATTATCACACTCCTTATCATTGATCTTTCACATAGCTAAGAATCGAATTAAGTGTCTTTACTCCCTACTCCCTGTGGATTCGACCCCGCTCACCCGTGATTATTACTTCGACAAACTGGTGCACTTGCGGGATATACGCAAGGGGACCTTGTCAGGAGGCGGGGTCTCTAAAATACCCTATGTCTAGGCTTACTCACAATTCCCTCTAATCATGGCATATCTATGCTAGGTGAGTATATCTCCTCGTCACAAAGCACATCGAGTATGATAATTAGGGTTTTCACCACAATAGCAATCAAGCATTCAAACATGTAATTAGATTCAAATATTAATGAATACAATTAGGAAAACAATTAAATCTCAAATATCCACAACCAATATCAAGATAGAACCCTAGAGTTCAACTATGCCCAAACACCATGAAAATTAGTTCGCCATCATTAGAGAAAAAAAATCTAATCCAAATGAATTAAAATACATAAAGAGAGTAACAAAACTCTCTCAAAGCTTGCAATCTCCTTGAATGGATGAAGTTCTTTAAATATTCCCCAAAATCACCGCCAAGATTTCTCCATGAACGGCTCCCTTGAAGCTTTGAACCTTCTCCTAATATCTCCCTCTTGTTTTCTTCTTTTTCTAACAAGATATCCAATGGAAAACCCCCCAAATAGCCGCCTAAAGGGTGGCCAAAGAGTGGAGAAGAAGATCCCCCAAAAGCTCTAATTTTTGGTTTTTATAACCCAGGAATCGGGGGTTCTTGCAGCCGTAAGAAGTCCATATGGCCCGAGGCTTTCGGTTATAATAGTGCCGATAAGGTTCTTAGATTGGGGCGTACAACCATAATAGTGCATGTAAATAGTGATTTGCTACAGTAACATGGACAATACATTGCCGCAGTAAACGCCCATAAGTAACTCTAAAATCTCTGTTTTCCTTTCAAAATTATCTCAAATCATCTGGAACTTGTTCCTCTTGATTTTTACGCCTTCATTCTAGCCTGAATACGAAATAGAAGCGAATTAAGCATCAAATTCAATTATATATTCAACAATTAAATGCAAAGTGCTAAAAATAATAGTAATAAAATACATTCATTCAAGCACTTATCAAGCTTATTAAGACTCCAGGGGAGTGGTGTTATGCCTTACATGCTAAGTTTGCATGTCGTGAGTTGTTTAAAGCATGATTACTTGCGACACTTCAATTAAACAGTATTGACATTTTGAATATACCCGTTGCCAGTTTTATACAACTTGTCTCTTGAACACTAATGGAGGAGCCACAATCACATACTAATAAGCACTCTCTAACACTGAAGAATAGGATGATGTAGACGTCCTATTGATCGGTGAGGTTATGTGTTCATAAAATCACAAATAAGGTTGTACCCAATTCACAGCAGTGTACAAGTCACTCAAGTAATAATAGTATGCGTGAAATCAAGATGTCAACCCCTAAGGGAGTGTGAATACTAGCACTACCTAATTTTCTATCATCTAACCTAAGATCAATTGGGCTTAAATGTAAAGAATCTAGGTGAATCAATTAAGAAGCTAAAGAGAAGAAAGAATGAGGATAATGGTTGCAAGGGAAATCAAGATATGGAGAGGTTCCCGGAATTAGTTACCCCTAGGAATTGTCAAGCACCTAAACCTTAACTCTGGATAAAATTGAAGTTGAATTGAGCAATCAAGACTCTATAATCATGCCAATACTCCTCTTGAAGCTATTAGCATTTAAATCAATACAAGAGTAGGGCGAGATCTTTCTCCATCCCTAATCGAACTTGATAGCATTACACTCAATGAATCTGTCGCTAAGGATGAGTACAAGTCTTCTTATGTAAAAGTGAGCACTTAGATTCTAATCTACGGGGTAACCATATGACATGGGAAAGAAGATACTCTATCTCTAGATACACCCTCAATCTCCTTTTGTCTATAAAGATCTATTCACAAAGATTTCTCAGTCACAGAATGAAAATCAAATATAGTTTCTAGCCCTCGCTATTAGAAATCTGTAACAATTAACACACATAGACAAAACTCAAAATCAAAACCTCTATTGATTGTTGAAAGATTAAGATTCAAATACAAGAGTCATCCAAGGGTTCCTCAAATCTAAGGTCAATCGTAACTAACTCTACACTATGCCCCGGCAGAGAAATCAACCAGTCTTAACACCTTATACTGTGTAAAGTTACAAGAAGCTCTAGGGATTCCAAGTGATAAATCATATTCCTATATATAGATCTAACCCTTTGGTTAAGGCGAAAGACCCCTAGTCATAATTAAGCCCCAGGTGTTAAAGTCACTTTAATGCTTCACTCTGTTGCTCATGTAATTTAGCCTCAGTGGAGTTCATCCCTTAACCCTTTACTCTATTGTGACCGCAAATAACTCTTGGAACATGGAGGTAGGATAAATCACATCAGAGGGGAAAGGAGACGCTCCGCTACCTCTTGACTCACCTTCTCGACCCTCTCCAATCTTGCTTTGTCTAACCCTCATGGTGTGTCACTCACTCACAAAGATTATCAAGATGGACTCTCAACCCTAGTGTCACTCTAAGGGAGAAATCATTCAACGAGCATTCAAGATTGGAACTCAATTAAAGACATCAATTAAGGAAAACATGATAAAAGGTTAATAAAACAAATACATCCTAGGGTTCACAAATCCAAGTACCCACTAGGGGTTTAGCTCTCCATAGAGGAAGATACAATCAGTAATTAAATCGAAAGTAAAAACATGTAATCCATAGGAAAACCCCCTCGGTATTCATGTCAATGGTCTTGTGAAGTAGCCTCGTCCTATCCAAAGGTCCCCTTGTCAAGCCTAGGGCATACCTCGCCAGATCGGTGCCGACAAAAGCTCCCCCAATAACTATCTTTCAACAGAAACACGGTGTCGAAGCCGTAGAACCACTCCAAAAGACTTACCAAAGCCTCTCTAAATCCTAGCAGCCGACCTCCCAAAAGTTGGAGAAAAGATAGAATAAAGGATGAAAGATGGATCCTGAAATCGGGGCTGTTCGGGGCTTTATATAGGCTGAAATCGGGAATCCACGCTCGTGTGGATTTCTGGAAATCTTATTTTCTGCGCGCTATAAATAGTAACTACTACAGTAAATTGCTATAGTGATTTACTGCAGTAATCTGCTACAGTGCTCCGCCAAAATATTCCCTAATCCACACTTTTCATCGAGGCAACATAAACTGGCACACGTCTATGCCGTAGATCGCGTCACTTCTTCAATAAAAGGTCTCATTGGTGAAGATCTTGCTATCATTGCACAAGTCGGGATGCGCAAATGTGACTGCCTTTGTGCCCCTCCAAACCATTGTAATTGCTAGAGCGCATGGAGGTTGGCACACATTCACGTATCTTCAATCACAACTTGTGTCTTCACATTTGTTCACTCCAAGACTTCATCAACAAAGTACAATCGCAATCCACTTTGGCTTCTTTCTTTCATATTTGGCTTCACAACCCTTCATACACAAAAGTTCACAAATACACATGCATTAGCGCTAAAGCCTGATAAAAATAATACTCATAGTAAGAAAATAATACTTCGTATTACTGATACACAAGCACTTATCACAACTCCTTTGCAATCTCCTAATTTCTCTTAGCTAAACCTTGCCAAAATCTCCATGAATCACTCTCTCTAAGCTTTAATGGCGATGACTGTGGCTCAAACCCTTTATAGAACACTCTCTCACCAATAAATCATGTTTAGGCATTAAATAGTTGTCCTAATAGAGATTAAACACGGGTCAATTACATAACATGCAGAGGTCGTGTAAAAGGAGAATGAATTTGAGTGTTGCGAGAGTCCTGGGCTCGGCACAATCGTACCTTGGTGGTGCCAATCTTGGCAAACCCCCTTCCCTCCTCCCCCAACCCATGCCAAGTTGGCTAGAATGTGAATTTTTCAGGTTCCTCACTGCACCCCACATGCTAGGGTCATGTTGCTCCCAGAATTTTTCATTTAAACTTCATTTATGATCCTAACTTGCATTGATTTCATCCTCTTGCTTTATATGCTCCCTATGTGACCTAAACTAGAAAAACAACCAAAACATGCATTAACAATATAAAGTACAAATCTTGACAACAAGCTAAATGGTAAAAATCAAAGTATAAAACATGTATATGTTAGAGTTATATTGAGTTTTGTTATATTTAAGGTTCTTATACTATTATGATTTAATTGCATTTTAATTTATTTTAAACTTGATATGTGCTAAATAGTTTATATTTTCTGTATCATTTACACTGCATTAAACATGGATTCTGGCAAGTTTAGCACCAAATTAGTATGAAATTTCATTCTTTTGAAACAAAATAGGCCAAGTTGAATTAGAGCTTCACCACGGCCAACAATGGCCGTGGTAACATTCACCATGGCCATAGAAACTGGAAGCAACACAGGAGCCACAATAGCTTCACAATCGCCATTGTGAGAACACGTCACGCCCGTGAACTAGCCATACAATGCCCAGAGAGCCATGCTAGGACACGACTTAGAGCCTAAGTAATAAGTTACTCACCACGAGCATCACAACACCTGTGGTGAGGCCATGGCAACTCGATCCTATAAATACTCTAGGTTTCTCAAAATTGGCGGATATTCTTTTGTCAAATAAGGTAGGACGGCCGGAGTTCTAGAGATTTGAGTGGCAGGAGACCAATTTCAAACATATTTCAGCAGATTATAGTGAGTTTCTCAATGATAATCTGATGATCATTCATTAAAGGAGGGTGCGTGAAAGAGTTCGACGTCATCTTGTCAATCTTGGGATCCTCTTACCCTCAACCTTGGCAGACCTATTGGAGGGAGTTAGTTTAAAAATTCTTTAAACGCTTACTTATTCATTGGTGTTATGGTTCTTCCTTTCTTTTAAAGATTATTTTATGATCCATACCTAATTCGAGGGGAATTGTATGTCTAGGTCCCTTGATTATTGTTTTTGAATCTTGATTGATAATTTAATAAATCTTTTTAGTCTTTTATGAATCATTGCATGTTTGCTTGAATGATGTTCTTGTTAATGTGGATAAAGAAGATATGCCCACACATTAGGAGACCTATGCTATGTTAGATCTATACATACTCTAAGAGGTTAGGTATTGCTAGATCTTTGGATTAGGGATTGATTGCCCCTTAGGCTTAGGGTTGGATTTATCCCTTCTAGAGGAGTTCTTGTACTTAAGGAAAACATAAGAGGCTGGGGTAGGAAGAGATGTCACCTCAAGTTCAAGTAATTTAGACCTAGTTGCCAAGAGATTGGGACCAGTAGGCTTTTGAATTTCCCTGGTCTAATTCTAGAACATGATTGTCACACTCAATGTCTATCATAAGTAATAATCAAGATAACTATCATATAACTACCCAACTCCTTCCAATTGTGCTTAACAATTCTCCAATTGTATTGTGTAATAAATTATAAAATTAGATTGAAAAAAGAATATAAACGTTTAGGGTACTAATTAAGCGAAAAGGAAGTAATAGGAGTCTCTCGCCGTTCTTGGGGAATTACTACCCTCGTGCTCACCCACGAGGTATTACTTGATGACCCATACACTTGTGGTATTAACAAACCAATTGCAATATTATTCGCATATTTATCTTTGAATATCTCCACACACACCTCAAAAGTGTCGTTCAATACTGATATAAAATATAGTATATATTTTGGTAAAATTAGTTTCTTTGAATTTATTTTTTTAACAAAAGTAATGAAAGCCTCTAAATTCTACAATAAATATCCGTTCCAACAACCATACCAAAACCGATACCAAATTGTTGAGTGCATGAAATGCTCATATCATGTATTATAAATGCACGCACTTTGCTTTCTTGCTTGCTTATTACTCTAGTGTTATGTTGTGTATTATGTATGTAAGTATGCAAGTAAACAGGTTTTGGGATACAAGAAGCAAAATTGATGCAATTTTGAGAGGAATGAGTACAAAAGAGCAATTCTATATAACTAAAAAAACAGTCTCAACACGGGTGTGATAAGGCCTGCAGAACTTTAGATAGAAGATTCTAAAGAGCACCGCCCTCTACGCTGGTATGTTATCCAGAGCATGACAGTGCTTTTGAAGCACATGCTCCTTGGTGGTATAGATCTCTTGATGCTAGATTTTGCAAAGAACCAAGCAAAGGTATCACCACCAATCAGCACGGGTCTAACATACCTGAAGCAAGGCCGTGCACTAGCCCATTAATAGTTGTTTAAAACCCAAAGTTAGGTTTTATTGAGTATCATTTGGCAATTTCTCAAGAGGTCTACTTTGGTTTCAATTAGAGTTTGAATACAATTGATCCAATATGAGTTAATGTCGCTTCTTCGACTGATTAGGTACTAGATGAAATGACATTGTCTTTTACAATCTGAGAGTTTCCATTATGATCCTTTTGAAGAGAGTTTGAGGGAGTTTCCCATTATGTTTTCAATCTTTTCTCTTGTAATGGATTGCATTAGGATTCTCTACACTATGAGAGGCTAAACCTTCATTGGTACCTCAAATCATAAACCTTGAGTATACTTGTATTTGATTTCCTTGTATTATATTGGCTTTGAGTTTTCTTGTAATTGTCTTATGTGTCACACCCTGACCCACAGTCATACATGTGGCAACCGCCGCAATAACTTAGAAAGGGATAACCATCACCCACACTTGAGTTGCTGCAAGGTTTAAGCAAATTTGGATTAACAGATAATGAAAACATAACCCAACAAATTCACTTTGAACTTAGGAACAAAGATATAAACATGCAATCTACTCATAATTTAATTGATTAAATACAACCCAATGGATCTAATCTATATAATGAGTCTTACATATACAAGATACAATCCACAGACCTATACCGTAAAGCATTGGATGATCTGCAAAAAACAAAAGATTCACAGCATGCCCTACTCAACCTGAAGGAAAAGATAGAAAAAATAGAGTGATGAGTAATAAGATTACTCAGTGAGTGAACAAGGCACACAGTTCAACAAGAACAGAAATGCAACCAACAAGAACATTTAAATCTATAAAAATATATCCCCATATAATTTGCATGTAAACCATGGATTTATATCATCATAGTGTAAAACTCATGAAAATTTTCAAGCTAGCCTCAAAGAGTGTTCCCCCTATATTGTCACAACTAGGGTTTTGAACTTGCCAAGGTTATTTTATTATTTATATTAAAATTAGGTAGCCCTCCTTGACGTTGGCCTCTGGGAGCCTCGTGTGGTCACTCTGAGGGTCTCAGTCAAGTTTGTCTCATTTAGTCTCTCTACACTCCTTCTAATATGGGTAATATAATGGCCAACTACGCTGGCTCTACAGGCTAACCGTGGGAACCTCCACTACAGTGAATCGCACATAGCATGTCATCATCAAGACACATGGAAAAGATCATAAATCATCAATATCTCAACCATGGAGTATAAACTTTCACATATAGAACATAATGTTTTCCATTCCATATATCAGTTTTATCACTGATATACCATAGGTTCTATATATTGGAATAGTATAACATCACAAAATCTAGTAAGTATCAAAACATTTCAAGAATATAAATCTGACAACCTCCATGGAACCATAAAAAGCATATGTCATAAGTATACTATTCTACACCATTTTATAGAGAAGCCACAAATCCCAAAGATATGAATGCATATTATATATATAAGGATATATATACTAAGTGCATGGCCTAAACCTTATCAAGGATTGCAAATATGTCAACATAGGTTTAAAATACATGAAATGGGACTAAAATCGAGTTGGAGAAATAACTTATATCTTAACTTCAAAAGGAATCATATTCTGAACCAACTATGCCCTTAGTTAGAGCCAAGTAATACATAATACAAAATAGATATGTGTATTTTTATGAAATATGGTTATCATTTAAATCCTTAAAGAACAATGTTCATTAATACCCAAGTTTACTCACAAAAATGAAGAGCAAAAAGTAGTTAAGCTTCCTCCACGGCCTTGTCCTTGCTCGAGGGCTCCCCACCTAACAAATATGATAACCAAAAATATGAAAAACATGAGAAGAATACGAAAAAAAATAACTTGAGTTATAAAAATAAGAAAGCAAGGTAACTCAAAACCCTAAGTATGGAATTTCGGCATGCCAATAATATAGCCAAAAGATCACACTATGAGGGTAAAAATCCAACCTCAAGCACATTGAAAGAAAAAAAAATGTCAACTCTAGGTGAGAGTGTCAGTGCTACAGTACTGAGAGCAAACTCATCAAAAAAAAATTGATGGAATTACACCAAGTCTATACAATATCCAACTAAAAGAGACATGAATTAACAAAACATGGGCATTATTTTGAGCTCTTACACACCCTTATTTTCTCCACAAAAACTTTACATAAATTCTCTTGAAATGCAAGAATTCAATAGGATTCAAAGGGACACTCAATACTATAGGTGAAATGATGAAATACAATGATTAAATGCTCAAACAAGCTTCAAATAACCAAAACATTATAAAGCCTTTGAAAACAAGCTTCCAAAGAATGGCCTTAGGGTTAAAGAACCATTTCAAAAGCAACAAAAAAAATACATTTAAACAAAAGGTGATGCATACCTTCACAAATTTAATAAAAGGAATGGAAACTTGAATTCCAAATTCTAACAAAAAAAATTTGGCCAAGGATGAGGAGATGGTTGGCCATTAGAGTGAAGAAGAGAAGAATTAGGAATCTTTGCCTCTAAGGAAAAGTTGAATTTTAAGAGTGGATAAGGATTTCAGAGAAAATAACCCTTTTGCCCCTATGACTTCAACATATCAACCACTATGACATGAAAGTCAATGAATGACCCAGTTACCCTCATGCTTTTGAAACATGGACTAGAATGAATAAACATTTGGCAAAAGACAACAATGCTTTTTTACATTCAAGAAAAAAAAAACAAAGGTGAGTAAGCTTGTGTAATTCTCTACTCTCATAACTACCAAAGAAGAGTAAATGAGAAGAAGAGTGAGAGGCAAGGTATCACATTATGTTTCTTCATATGCTTGTAATTGCTAGCGTGATAGCCCCAATTGCATATCAGATAAACATGATTAGCATTGAGAAGTAGATCATGTTAAATCACACATAAGAAATAGAGATTGAGTGCATGCCTACAGATAGGTTGTATGGTGTTGAACTCTCCGGATCAAGGTTGAACCTAATAGTGGGATTTGTAGAGCACGTTAAAGCAACCATAGGGTAATTATTATTATCATATGGGATTAGAGTTTAATCACTTGGACAGAAGGGGTTAAACTAATTTAGGAATCTCCACAGTCCAAGAATGTCCAAGCAATAACCAATATAGGAAATCAAGTGTAATGATGTCTTAAGGGGATTGAGGCTACAGTACCATCTCATCTCCTTGATCCTACCCCGACTTCGTCATCTTGCCTTCTCAGCTCCTAATCTTCTTAATTAGGATTAGTGACACCAATTGATTTCACTTGCTAGATAATAGAGGAACAAATAATTATAGGAGAGTCGGTCCATGTGGTTCGATAACCAACCTTTTAGTACACTTACTACTTGCAATGTATACTATCACATGTAACGTGTCATGGTCCGAGCATGACAAGCATCAAAGAAAGTTCACCCCTCCCCCCAATACTTTAAAATATTTTGAGGCCTTTTAATATAACCCTGGTAATATAGAATCATTTGGGTCATTCTAGAATTCTCTCCATGATTCTAGAATTTAGTGGAAAAATCTAGGGTATTCGAGAAGGCTAGATATTTTTGTAAAGAAGTGTGGAATTCTCTAGATGGTCTATAATGGCTGTTGGATAGAGTCTATCCCTACCGTCCATTGAGGAAGTGGAGTATTGTAAATATTCCTAAGGTCTTGCTTTGCGGACATTAACAAGTGAAGTTGTAAGCATTGAAGCTCCTGAATAAGAATACAAGTTTTCCAAGCTTCCACGTTTCCTTGGTAAGTTCTCTTCTTAAGCTTTAAGCAAATTTGAGTTCCTTTAGCACTTTAGTAGGATAGCCAAAGCAAGGAAAGATGAAGGGCTGACTTGGTCTAGGAAAAATGATCAAGTGCCGTACATTTCATTGGAAAAAATTCAAGTCTGAAACAAAGTGCTATTAGATCCTTGGTTGAGATCTTGCAGGCATAATGTGAGCGAGATCGAGCAAGTGGAGATGGTGAAGTAAACCTCCAATAAGGGCAAAAAGACACCATCTAAAGACAAGACTGAAGAGGATTTAGGAGATGTCACTGCAAGACTTGCTAAGGTGAAGATCGTCACTGAAAGAGGGAAAAAGTTCGAGGAGATGGACTCCAACATTGAGGAATTGCATGAGGAGATGCAAGAAGCCTTGAACTTGGTGACGGACTAATGCTTCAAGAAAGTCATGGAAAGCTGTGATCAGCTTGGTCATAAACTTGCAACTCTTGTGTTAGAGAACAATGCTTTGAGGGAAAAAGTAGGCTCCATGAAGGAAGATATAAGGGGCTTAAAGAATGAAATGGTGGTCATCATGAGGGCATTAGCACAAGGAAATGTTGCTATCACCCCTTCTCCCTAACTTATGCTCTTTCATCTAGGATGGATGTTCCAAAGCCTAAGCCTTATTCTAGGGCAAGAGATGCCATGGAGATAGGTAACTTTTTATGGAGTTTGGATCAATGTTTCAAAGCCTTTGGTGTGGAGGACACCAAGAAGGTGATCATGCCACACTCTACCTTGTGGACACCTCCATGGTTTGGTGGAGAAGGCGTTGTGGCAATATAGAACATAGTATGTGCGCCATTGCGCTATGGGAAGACTTCAAGCGGGAGCTTAAGAAGCAATTCTACCCTGAGCATGCCAAAAGAGATGCAAGAGCCAAGCTTTGGCGCCTTGTCCAAAAGGGAAGTATTCGGGACTATGTTAAGGAATTCTCAGAGGTACTTTGGAGATACCCGACTACTCAGAGAAGGATGCCTTTTTTAACTTTCTAGATGGGCTAAGCATATAGGCAAGGATGGAGATAGAATGTCGCGGTGCCCAAGAACTTATCACCACCATGTTCATTGTTGAGTCCCTTCTTGAGCTCAAGAAGCCCAGAAAACCCAAATCCTTTAAGGATAAGGGTCGTAAGGGAAAAGGTGGGGGAGAGGACCAACCAAGCAAAGAAGGCAAGTGAAAAAAGAATAGGGGATTCTCTAAGACCTTCAAGGAGAACAAAGAAGTCATCTATCAACTGCTACTTTTGTGAAAGTCCTCACATGGCTAGGGATTGCCGAAAGAAGAGTAAGTTATTAATCAGGAAAGAAGATAAAGAGACAAATGAAGAAAGGAAGATGGGTTCTTTGCAACTCATAGATGCTATCAAAGACAAAGTGGAGATACCCAAGACAAAGCAGAAATGGAGTTTGTTTGTGGAAGCCAAGATACAAGGTCATGTGGTGAAAGTCTTGTTAGACACCGGAGCAAAACACAACTTCTTTGAAGTAAAGGAAGAAAATTCGTTGGGCATTCCTTATAAGAAGAAGCAAGGATGGGTCATGGAGGTAAATGCCAAGGCAGGATCAATTTTTAGAGTTGCTCGCAATGTGGAGCTATGTCTTGGTGAATGGCATGGACCCTTTCAATTATAACAATGGATAATTATCCTATAGTACTTGGAATGGATTTCTTGGATAGTGTCAAGGTTGTATCCATACCCTTGACAAACACAATGTGTATCTTGGGCGAAGGGGATATGAACATGGCTCCCTTAGCAAGAAAGACTAATATGCAGGTCAAGCAACTCTTAACCATGCAACTTCATAAGGGTGTAAAGAAGCCTCACCCTACATACATCTCTATACTCAAGGATGAATCCAAGAATGACTTGGAGATGTGTTTGGTAAGATCTAACACATTCTTGAGGAGTTCAAGGGTGTAATGACACCAGTGCTGCCCAAGAAGCTCTCACCTAAGAAAGAAGTTGATCATTAGCTTGAATTGGAAAATGGTGCAAGACCACCCGTCGCGGTACCCTATCGTGTAGCTCCTCCCAAGCTCGAGGAGTTAAGGAAGAAGTTGAAGGACTTGTTAGATGTGGGATACATTCGACAGTTAGAGGCACTATATGGAACACCCGTGTTATTCCAAAAGAAGCATGATGCGTTGCTAAGGATGTGCATCAACTATTTCACGCTCAATAAGATCATGGTAAAGAATAAGTACCTAATTCCTCTTACAGGAGAATTATTTAGCCAACTTAGGGATGCTAGGTGGTTCACCAAGTTGGATCTTAGGTCTGGATGCTACTAAGTGAAGATTGTAGAGGAAGATGTGCAAAAGACCACATTTGTGACAAGGTATAGCTTTTTTATTTTCCTTGTCATGCCTTTTGGTCTCACCGATACCCCGCCCACATTTTGCACTTTGATGAATAAAGTCTTTCAACCTCCCTTGGAAAAGTTTGTCATAGTGTACTTGGATGATATAGTCATCTATAGTAAGACCTTAGATGAGCATGTCCAATACCTACGGCAAATTTTTCAAGTGTTAAGGAAGAATGAACTCTATATTAAGAAGGAGAAGTGTGAGTTTGCCAAACAAGAGGTAACATTTTTGGGGCATGTGGTGTTCAATGGCAAGATCAAGATGGATAAGGCCAAGATCTAAGCTATTCTTGATAAGGCCAAGACCAAGCACCTCATTCCTTGGTCTTGTGAACTAATGCCACTAGTTCACCTAAGGCTACTCCTCTATTTCTTTTCCACTCACCAATTTGTTGAAGAAAAATAAGGCATGGGAGTGGAATGAGGTGCCAAGAGGCGTTTGAAGCCCTATGGCAAGCGGTTGTCAAGGAGCCTATACTAGCACTACCCGATCACACCAAGGCATATGAGGTACATACCGATGCTTCTCATTTTGCTATTGGTGGATGTTGATGCAGCAGGGGCACCTGTTGCTTTTGAGAGCCGCAAAATCAATGAGACTGAGAGAAGGTACATGGTGCAAGAGAAGAAAATGACTGTGGTGGTACATTGTTTAAGAATTTGGAGCCATTTTTTCTAGGTTCTAAGTTCATAGTGAAGATGAACAATGTGATAACCAGCTACTTCCTCAAACAAAAGAAGTTAACACCTAAGCAAGTTATGTGGCAAGACATCATGGCTAAGTTTGACTTTGTGATGGAGTACAAGTCGGGCAAGGTGAAATGAGGTGGCTGACACTTTGAGAAAAAAGGTTGAACTTGCATCCATCACTTCTCCAAATTTTCCTTTGGTGGAAAGAATCAAGGAAGGCCTAGAGCATGATCACCAAGCCAAGAACCTTGAAGAGGCGGCAAAATAAGGTAAGACTAGGAGATTTTGTCTAATGGACTGGCTACTCATCTCCAAAGGAAAAGATTATATGTGCCAAAAGGCAAGGCTTGAGGAAGGAGATCATCAAGGAGTGCTATGACTCCTTATGGGTAGGACATCAGGGGACTCATCGTACTATGGCTCTTGTCAAGACAATTTGGGGACTCATGGAGTTCAAGCTCAATTTTTCTATTAGCTTTCATCGCTAAATGGATGGACAAGATGAGCAGGTAAATACACTATTGGAGCTATACTTGAGGCACTACATGATTTCCAATCAACAAGATTGGACTATGTTGCTTGACGTTGCCCAATTCTCTTACAACTTGAAAAGATGTGAGTCTTTAGGGGCGAGTCCTTTTGAGATAGCCACAAGACAAAAACACTTGACATCTCAGACTCTACCTATCGAATATAAAGGCTAGAGCCCCACCATGGTTAAGTTTGTTAAGGGATGGCAAAAGAAAACCAATATGCAAGAACTTATTTGGCCAAGGCTTTCAAGAAGATGAAGAAGTGTGCCAATGCTAAGAGGAAACCCATAAAATTTGAGGAAGGAGAACTTGTGATGGTAAAACTCTTTCCCATCAAGCTCGCTGTTTTGCCAACTTGCATAAGGGATTGATAAGACGGTATGAAGGGCCATCCCCAATAGGAAAAAAAGTGGGAAAGTTGCCTACCGCCTAATCTTGCACTAGAAATTAGAGATACAGCTGGTCTTCTGATTAATGCTTGAATATGAATATTTAATATATCATTTATACTACTTCTAGCATGAAATTTCATATGTTTAGCACCAAACTAGTATAGAATTTCATTCTTTCATTCACCATGGGGTCTAATTGCTTTTTAGGACCAAATAAGCAAATATAAGGCGATTTGAGGCAAATCAGACCAAAATTCAATTTTTAGAATTTCACAACAACCTCATTAGACATCAGAGAATCACATTCGGCACAAGTGAGCTTCATTTTGGTAGAATTCAGAAGATTTGTCAAAGCTCACATACATCAGGATGGATTCAGTCACCTATCACTATAGCGATGATACTGTAGTAGTGAGTATTATAGATGATTACTGTAGCATAACAACATCACAACAGGCAGTGATTTCAGAGGTCACAATGGGCATCACAACCGCCGTGGTCATAAGGGATAATGTCCAGAATAACTGTGCCAATATACGACTTATGGCCCAAGAAATAAACTTGATCACCGTGGCCTTCACAACGGCCGTGGTGACTTTGTGGTGGACTCGATTTATAAATATCCCTAGGTTTTACTATTCATAGGGGGATTCTTTTGCTGAATTTGGGAGAGACGACCGGATTTTTGGAGACCTGGGCAGTTAGAGGTGAGTTTCATCATCAGCGGATTCCGTTGATTTTCTCCAGGAAGATTCAATGTGCATCAATAGTGTAGAGTGGCTGAAGAGATTCGGCATTTTCTTGACGATCTTGGGATCTTCTCAACCTTAACCACCGGTGACCTATTGGAGAGAGTTAGCTCATGAATTCTTTTGCAATTTTTTTCCTTTGAATGATTATTATTTATTGATTTATACTTGTACATCCATTAGCGGCCCCCAATTCAAGGTGAATTGCATATCAATACCTCAACTTTTATTTGTAAATTTTTTTTGGCAATTTATTAACATTTCTAGTTAACTTGGATTCGCTGCATAATTGTTTGATGATTATTTCGTTGATGTTGTGAGAAAGAGATTCCCACGCATTAGAACACCCATGTTTTGTTAGATCTATGCATGCCCTAAGAGATTAGGTATTGCTAGATTTCTGCATTAGGGTTTGATTAACCCTTTTAGTGGATTTCTTGAACTTAAGGCGGGCATACGAGGCTGGGGTGAAAGAGATTCCATCTTAAGTTCCTAGTGTTTTAGACCAAGTTGCCAAGAGATTGGAACCATGAGACCCTTGAATTCCCCGGTCCAATACTAGATTGAATTGCCCCTCTTAATGCTATTTCACAAGTGATTATTGAGGAAACCTTCATGCGATTATCCAATTTCTTCCAATTGCACTTAACGATCCTCAAATGTATTTTATTAATTATTTTGTAGAAGTAGAACTAAGAAACACTATAGACATTAAGCTATTGATTAAATGAAAAAGAAGTAATAGGAGTCTCACACCAAGAGAGCTCCCATCGCCATCACTACTTCATATGACCGAGAAGTGAAGGAAATACTCACACATAGAGTCATACCAAGGAGAGGCACACATGCAAGCTATGTGGAGTACTTCGTCTAACGGAAGAGGCAAGCATAGAGTAAAGCCAGTTGGAAGCACTAGCTTACTTTGTGGTACCAACACGACAAGAACGATGCATACAAGCAATACACGACGAAGGCGTCGCAGACTTAGGTAAGGAAGGATTTCACAAGCGGCACGTCTTGGTCTCAGCATGATAACTATCAAAAGAGGTCCCCCTTTCTCCCCGAGGAAAGGGGGGCGGCCGCCCCCTATTGCCAGCACACCCCTCTTCCCCCTCTCTCCTTTTTACTTCTCTCTCTCTCTCTCTCTCTCTGTATATATATATATATATGTTTTATTTTTATTTTTTTCTCCCTCTATATATATATATATATGTTTATTTTTATTTTTTTTCTCCCTCTCTTTAGGTTATAATTTTTTTTAAAAAATATTTCTCTCTCTAGAGTTTTTTATTTTTTATTTAAAAAAATTAATTTTTATACAAATTAATATCTATCATCTAAAACATAATAATTTTTTAAAAATATATTTACAAAAATTTATCATTTGATCTATTGATATTTTATAAATTATTTTATGTAGTATAATTTTTTTAAAAAAATCAATGTTTTAGTTTTTTATTTTGACAAATTAGTTTATATAATATATAAAATTATATTCTTGGCAAAGTTTTTGTAAACAATTTTTGTTAGACACCTGATTTTTATAATCTAATTAGATTTTTACTTTTTTTTAAAATTTATTTATATGTTAATTTATAGCTTATAAGCTATAAATTAACATATATATAAATTTTAAAAAAAGTAAAAATTTTATCAATTAAATTTTTGTCTTTCACAATTCTCCTCCTTTACGCTATATATAGTTTCTGGCTCTGCCACTGCCCCCACCCATACTTAGAAAATTTTGAGGTCTTGTAATATAACCCTTGTAATATAGAAGAGTGTGGGTTATTCTAGAATTTTCTCTATGATTCTAGAATTGAGTTGAAAACTCTAGGGTATTAGAGAAGGTTGGATAGTTTTGTAGAGAAATGTGAAGTTCTCTATATGGTCTATAATGGCAATTGGATTGAGTCGATCCTTACTATTTATTGAGGAGGTGGAGTTTTATAAATACCCCTAAAGTTTTTCCTTTGGGGATATCAACAAGTGAAATTGTAAGCATTAAAGCTAAGTGACGATCATGTAGTAATAGTGTGCACAAAGGCAGGATATCGATCCACAAGGAATATCCAAAGTACTAGTACTAGTCCTAATCTCAAAAATTAGCCTAAACAAAAATAGTGATATATGCAAACAAACTCAGAAACAAAAGAGAAGGAAAAAAGAATAAAGTAAATAAAGGAGACGAGAAACCAGAGAGAGAAAGGATGCTCAGACATAGTATCCCTTAAGGGTTTTGTTAAGTTAAGGATAAAGGTTGTATAATTATGCAATCCTTTTTAAACCGAGAGAAATCCTAAAATATACTAAATCCCTCTTGCAAGGACGATTAGTAACTAATTTAGTACAGTGTTGATATAAGCACCCCACAATCGCATTGCACTCTATGAAATCTCAATATGGATTAACAAGAATTTCTGAAATAAATAATTATTCTTGTGAAAAGATTATCCCTAATCCCATATAGAATAGAAATGTGATTTCTCCTAAAATCTATTCCCTATGATTGCAAAGAGGATGTAAATCACTTGTTAATCCACTCAAGAGGATCGAGGGAGGAGAACTCTCGACTCCAAAGTACCCCATTGCTAAGCTTACTCACAATCCTCTCCAATCGCGATATATCTATACTAGATGAGTATTTCTACTAGTCACAAAGCACATCATACATGAGACCTATGGTTTTCACCTCGTTAGTAATCAAGCCATACAAAACACGCAATTAGATTAAAATAATATGGACTGCAATTAAGAAATAATTAAATCAACAAGATTCACAACCAATGTCAAATAGAATAAAACCCTAAAGTTCATGAACTGCACCTGAACATCTACAAAATTAGCCCTCTATTAATATATGGCAAGCATCCAAACAAAAGACACAACGAGAATTAAATAAGACATGAAAACCCCCTTCTTAATTGTGCCGAGAGATGATTGCCAAAGAATACCTGAGGACGTTCCACGAATGCTGCCAAGCTAATCTTGATAGCTACAAACCATCTTCTCTAAGATAGATGGTTGAATCTCCCTCTAGAATCACCTCTAAAGCCCTAGAGATTCACCCCTTTTCTCCCCCTCAATCTCGCCTTTGAATTAAACAAAATATGTCCTAGAAGTCCTCGTCAGGAATATTTATGTTGCATCACTTATGATTGTAAGGACCTGGGCATAAGGAGATGGGGATGATGGGTCGTAAGCCTTATGGGAACACTTACAACTATAAGTCTAGTTAGTAAAGTGTTTAGTATGGCGTTATGGTCTAGCTTATAACACCCATAAGTGCTGGACCGTAAACTTCTCTATATGCCTCTTGCGACTGCCCTTATTGCTATGCTTGTAAGCTCCTCTGGATAATCCTTATGGTCTGACTACGGGCATAAGTCCTGCCCGTGAGTCCCTTTGAATATCTCTATGCTCCCCCTTATGGTCATAAGTATGCCAACAAAGTTCTCTGGAAGAGGCTTATAAGCACGGCCGTAAGATGCCGGTAAGTAAATTTGTTTGGCTTGTCCTTCATTGATTGATGACGAGAGAGCTCCATCTTCATCATTTTGTCTTTCTCTTTCTCGTCTTTAAGCACTGTCCAAGCCTGAGAATTCAAAATACACCGTGTTTAACATCGAATTCCAAAGTATAACTCTAATATATATACATGCCTAATGAGTGTACATATGAAATAAAATAATGAACAATTGTACACTTATCAGTAAGAATACGAGTTTTCCATCTTTCCAAATTTCCTTGGTAAGTTCTCTTCCTAAACTTTAAGCAAATTTGAGTTCCTTTGGCACTTTGGTAGTATAGCCAAGCAAAGGAAGTTGAAGGGTTGTCTTAGTCGAGGAAAAGCAATCAAGTGCAGCATGGTTCGTTGGAAGAAGTCCAAGTCCATGACAATACGCAAAGAGCGTTTCACAAATTCGGTGACAAAATTCAGTGCCAACAACCGTGCCAAATAAAAGTCCTACTAAACCCAGTGCTAAAAATAAATATTGTGCCAAATTTGGTGACAAATGTCCATACTAGAAACTTTGCCAAATTATGAGAAATGGCATTAAAAGCAAAAAATGTGCCAAATACCTTGACAAAACACCATGCTAAAAATTGTGAGAAATAATAGCTATGCCAAATGCCATCAATGATACCAAATTCTGTGACAAATCTCTATACGAAAAACGGTGACAAAATAATAATCATAACATATGTAAGAGTAATTTTAATCACATATAAGAGATTTCTGGCCAATTATAGAGGATTCTTGAGTAATTTTCTAAGTTATCAATGATACCAAATTCTAAGTTAAAATTTAAAATTAAAAACAAATTAATATTTATAACTTTTAAGTTATAATTTACATTCAAATGTACTTGAAAGATTATATTACACTTCATCTACCAATCATTAAATTGAAAACTATATTCAACTTATAAAATTCTCTTTAAATTAATAAATATTCATTTATCAATAAATTAATAAATTATTTATTTATCAATAAATAAACATTTTTTATAAAATAATAATTTTTATTGGCCCCAAAAATAATATTTATAGAGGTTTTGTTGTAACTATTGTTTATAGGTATACTTAATAATAAAAACAAAAACCAAAATATGTTTAATAAAATGCTTCACATCTCAGTTTAAAGAATATATAAAAAAAAAAAACTTTAGTTTTGAAACTTTATTTTTAATGTCTTTGGTTATTAACAATTTTTTTTTAATACAAAGTGTACAAGTGATAAAGCGAAGGATAAACGAGTACAGATGTGCACTAGTTACAGTGATTTGACTGATTTATTAGGGATAACCCCCCCATTATGCAACTCTGAAGGAGAGAACGAGAGGTATTTCTCGCACAGAACTCCCACATAGGTTTCTTACTGTTATTACTGTTTATTTTTAATGTTTTATATTATTATTATTAATAATATTTACACGATATCAAGATTAGAGCTATCCTCTTTGCATTTATATTTTCTTAAAATTTTAATACTATTTGTTTACTTGTTGGCCATTGGATAATAACCATTTCCACATGTCTACCGAAGAACAGGCCTGTACTTGTGTAAAATAAGTACATTTATTTTGCTTCTACAATCGAACTGATCCATTGATTGGTACCTGCAACCCTCAACATCTGCCTGAGCGCAATATTTAATGATGCTTGATGTTTGTCTTCTTCCCATTATAATCAACATCCACACAACAATGTTTTATGTGCGTCAAGACATTGGTCCTTCCCATTGCTTGACCTTAGCTAAGAACCAAAAGAGTAGGTTCTAATATACGATTTTAACACCAAAAAGACCACAGGCTCCATTTAACAGTGCCATCATATCTGCAGGTCAGAAATAAAATATATTTTATTCAACATGTGAATCATAGGTCTTTATTTATGCTCAGCTTACAGTAAGAGGGTTAAATACTCCAAGATAGAAGGACTACCATAGACCACCCACGCATGCTTGATCACGTGGTCTCTACATCCAATTCATCTCTGCCCAAACTCTCATAGCAGCGTGTGCATGTGAGTTCAGTAAGAAAGAGGACCTTCTACCAAACAGAAATAAATAACTCGATATATATATCAGCATTATATATATATATATATATATATATAAAGGCCAATCTTTTGAGTGAGGCTATAAGAAAAGAAGAACATCAGTGTCCAAACCCTAAATAGTAGCAAATTCTGGGGGGGGTGGAGAGAGTATGAGTATGAAAGGGAGAGAGGTTGCCATGGATGAAGAGCATGAACACAGACAGACACCACTCTTTACTCCAAGAGAGCATGAAGGAGACTTAGAAGAAATTAGGAACTTCAAGCAACTTGCAAGGGAGACGTTAAAGGAAAAGAAGAATCTATGGCATCTTGCCGGACCGGCGATCTTCACATCACTGGCCCAGTATTCTCTTGGCGCAGTGACGCAAGTGTTTACTGGCCATCTCACCACCTTAGAGCTTGACGCTGTCTCTACCGAGAACATGGTCATTGCTGGCCTTGCCTTCGGTGTCATGGTATGCTCCTATCTTCTTTAATTACTTGCATTCATTATATATATATATATATATATATATATATTTGTGTGTGTATAAATATGCCTTAACCTCAGGCCATGAATTGAAGAGAATTAGATGTAACTGTGATTATAAGTTAATTTTATAGCGTCAGTCTTGAAATCAAACTAGCTAAACAAAATACTCTGTGCTTTTTATAAATAACTAGAGTATTTATGTGATCCAATATAGACAGTAGTGAGGATTACATGTTTGTTTGTTTGTTTTTTCCTTTTTTTATTTGCGACATAATTAGTGCTGCTATACAGAGAGGGTGGTGAATGTTTTAATGAGCTTGGGAGATGGGGAAGATGATGATTACCGTGAGAACTGTCCATATTTTACTGTGATGTATTGTGTGAACATCCATCGCATATATTAATTAATTAATTTAGGTTATGGGTTCTGGACATATTGTTGACATGGTTATTAGTTGATGTCCAAAAAGGGTAACAATTATTACAAAATTTGTTGTTGTATAGTAATTAGTAAAAGGTGGTGATATCTGTACTTTGATATCATAATATTAACTGTCCAAAAAGGAAATTGCTGATGTATATCATAATCAATATACATCAGCAATTCCCATCAGTGTAAATAATCTACTCTAGTATTGGAGAAAAGGAAAATTT
Source organism: Dioscorea cayenensis subsp. rotundata (assembly GCF_009730915.1). Lineage (NCBI taxonomy): Eukaryota > Viridiplantae > Streptophyta > Magnoliopsida > Dioscoreales > Dioscoreaceae > Dioscorea > Dioscorea cayenensis. The sequence continues at coordinate 7,047,283 of NC_052481.1, read as the reverse complement.
TTAAATAAAATCAATTTAAACAAATTTAAAAAAATTTTAAATAATCGTTTTCCTTCTTTTTAAACTTCGAGTCGTTAACTTTAAAATGAAACCCACTCATACTTTGAGTTAATTATGGAGATAGGAGAAGAGCTTTAATCAAGGATCAGTTATGAAAGCAAACAAAATGGGTGGCATAGAGTTGGAGGTATTTTATGGTATCTTATGTAATATCTATAACATAATTATAAGTTTAATAAAAATAATTCCAGTGTTAATACTACTAGCCAGAGTCAATATAAACAAACCGTCCTAGTGATTATTGAATGTCATTGATTATCAAATTGGACAAAGTCTACAATAAATACAATTAGTCATTTATGGGATTAAATTGAATACCTTTGTAGCCAAAAACCCAATATATCTATATTAACTCAATATTTTTAATACCAGAAGGGGGAAAGAGCACAATTGTTTTTAATAGTAGAAGACAAATAACAAGGTACCGGTTTTAGACTGTTAGATGTATGCCAAAATGGGAGGGAGACACATGCAAGACCTACAAACATGGCATGCCTAATGAATTGAACTATTTAACTCTTCTGAGCTTATACTTGACTTTAGAAAACTATGAATATTTGTAGACAGCATCTGATTCATCTGACCCACTCTGATACTATATAATATTTATACACAAGTATGGGTCTGAATAAATAAATGCCTTGCAGTTAAATTAAGTAATGAATTTAATAACAACAGCTGCCACAATATATTGAAAGCTTTGTAAGACATGCCATCTGAATCTATCATAGAGAAGTAATTGTTTTTTAAATTTTGCATTTGAAATGATGCTTTAGTTTTGGTAGTGTCTTGTGTCTTGGATAAGGGAACACAAAGAACAGTCACTACAGTTAATATTATGCAATAGGTTATCCATTTTTCTGTATCTCCAAATTAAGTTATTAGGTAGTAGGTCGTTTTTTTTAAGGATATGATCATGTTATCCAACCAACCCACTCATTTTTGTCATTTTCTCGTTGGATGTGCCAGCCAGTCAAATAATGAGACTTAGCACATGATAAATTGACTTCTTAATTACAAGAACATGTTTTCTGGTGAATTATTTGTGGCCTTCTCTTAGATGTAGCTGACAAAACTAGATGTGTTTAACCATTATCACTCCTGCTAACAAACTCTAGAAGCTAAATATAATATATTTGATAATAAATTCAAGTGTTTTGGACTTCTCTCCCTTTTTCATTTGGGTTTGACAGTACTGGAAAGGTCAGTAATGTAATGAGAATTCTTCATGTTGCATCCTTTCTTCTTCTTGGTCTTCTTCTTCTTCTTCTTCTTCTTCTTCTATTTTTAGTTTTAGGGTTTAACCCTAGACATATTTATCAAAACATGATTTATTAGTTCATTTAACAACTTACCCAGCAACATCAACCAAAAAAGTTACAAATATAAATATATTATCTTTTCTGTCGCTTATTCGACATGATACTATTTAATTCACATCAGACTGTGACATCACAACTTCAGCATAATAATATATGTTGTTTTATAACCAAAGATCTAACTACTAATTTTTATAGTGTGGGCCCAATTTGATATCACAGAGGCTTTCACATCAACTAGGGAAGGATTAATAACGATATTCACAGAAAATATGATGATGTCTATATGAATTCCTTGATTAGCAAGAATAGGAAATTCTCTAATGCGTGCAATTAGAACTTGAAAAAAAAATATATATAGAATAAATCAAAAAACAAAAACACTAAAAAATGTAAGAAAAATAATGTCTTCGTTCTTAGTATTTGGTACGGGGAGGTTTACAGTTTTAAAAATACTGTCAACTACACAAAAGCAATAATTGAAAAAATAATGATTGTCTCAGAGCTAGATCATTATCAACCTTTATGAACCTTACCATGCTTTTCGATCGAAAGCAATAATTGGAAAGTAATGATTGTTTCCTAGATCATTATTTATAATTGCGAATGATAGACAAAGTATGAATGAAGAAATGAATGTGTGTTCATTAGAGTGAAACCAACCCATATAAATACAAGAAGAATGAATACATCAGTAAGTGTATACATATAAGTATATACTATAAGTACAAGTAATATATTACTCTAACACGCCTCCTCAAACTCACGGTGTGTCATAAACTGAGAGTTTGCCAACTAGAAACTGAAACCGAGAGATAGTATGGGCCTTAGTGAAAAGATCAGCAAGCTGCTGTGTAGAGGCAACATAAGGAAGAATAATACTGCCAGCAAGATAATGATGCCGAACAAAGTGAAGAGAGACCTCAAGATGCTTCGTTCGTTCATAAAATACAGGGTTGGCAGCAATTTTAATGGCACTCTGGTTGTCACAATATGTAGGAGTGGGGGCAGAGACAGTGACACCAAAGTCCATCAATATCTGTCACAACCAAAGAACTTCCTTAGCAGTAGAAGACATAGCACCATACTCAGCCTCAGCAGTAGAAAGAGCAACAGTAGATTATTTCTTGCTTTTCCAAGAGATAAGAGAATCTCTAAGAAAAATGCAGAAACCAGTAGTTGAATGTCTATCAGAAGCATCACCTGCTCAATCAGCGTCACAATAGGCGCGCAACTCAAGAGAAGACGTGGCAGAGAAAAGTAGAGAGCGAGATATAGTGCCACAAAGATAACGAAGAACTCGTAGAAGGGCTGCATAATGAGTAGACCGAGGAGCACTCCCAAATTGACTAAGAACACGAACAACATATGCAATATTGGGCCGAGTAATAGTCAGGTAGACAAGAGCACTAACAAGTACGCGATAATGAGTAGGATCAAACAAAATTTCACCATCAGAAGAGGAGAGTCGGTGATGTATCTCTATAGGGGTAGAGGCAGTGCGGAGATCAGTAATATCAGCTCGTCGAAAGATGTCAGATATGTATTTCTGTTGAGACACCAAGTAGCCTCGACGAGAATAAGCAACTTCAAGACCCAAAAAGTAACGAAGAGGACCAAGATCTTTCATTTAAAACTCAGTGTGTAACTGCTGTTTCAAGGAAAGAACAATATCAACATCATCACCAGTAATAACCATATCGTCAACATAAAGAAGAAAAATAGTGATGCCTCAAGGAGTCTGCTGAGTAAAGAGAGCATAATCATGAGAACTCTCTGTGAAACCAAGAGTAAGAACCACACTGCGAAACCGCTCAAACCAAGCACGAGGAGCATGTTTGAGCCCATAGATAGCTCGGTGAAGATGACAGACATGTTGAGAAGGATGAGAGAAACCAGGAGGAGGAGTCATATAAACATCCTCAGAGAGATCTCCATGTAAGAAGGCATTCGTCACATTTAACTAATGAAGTGGCCAACGACGAGCAGCAGAAATAGCGAAAAGAAGACGAACAGTAGTCAACTTGTCTACAGGAGCAAATATCTCCTCATAATCAATGCCATACTCCTAAGTAAAACTACGAGCAACAAGACGCGCTTTGTGGCGCTCAATACTACCATCGGCTCGGGTCTTAACTCGATAGACCCAGCGGCAACTGATAGGAGTAACACCAGATGGAAAAGAAACAAGATCCCATGTATGTATACGTTGAAGAGCATCAAGTTCCTCTGACATAGCTTGTTGCCACTTGGGATGTTTCACAGCCTCACGATAAGACTGTGGTTCAGAATGCAAGTGAATAGTAGCAAAAAAGGCTTGGAAATCAGTAGAGTAGGTGGATGAGAGAGAAAGGGCGTACCGAGCAGGCGGGCGGCAAGGAAGATCTGGGTAACGACGGGGAATAACAGGAGTATCTTCAGGAGAGGATGGGTCTGCTGAGAGAGGAGACGAATCACCAGAATGATCAATGCACTCAGAGGAAGGAGAGTGAGGAATAGAGGAAGTATATACGGAGACGTCTGGCAAAGGCACAGAATTGGCAGTGGTGGTGATGCTCGGAAGAAATATGGAGGGAAAAGAAGATGATGCAGTAACGGAAGACTGAAGAAAGGAAAGATTTGGGAAGGATGAAGAGAAATAAAGGGTATCTTCAAGAAAGATTACGTGACGGGGAATTCGAAGACGGTGAGAATAAGGATCATAATAGCGATAGCCTTTGTGTTGAGAGTTATATCCAAGAAAAATGCACATGGCTGAACTTGGAGGAAGTTTGTTTCTCTCGACAGTGGGTAAAAGAACAAAACAAGTGCAACCAAATGTGCGAAGGTGACCATAGGAAGGAGAAATGGAGTACAGACGTTCATAAGGTGTGAGACCATAGAGAGTGGAGGAAGGAGTGTGATTGATAAGATAGACAGATGTAAGAATAACTTCAGCCCAAAAAGATTGAGGGACAGAAGAGGCAAAAAGAAGTGCACGTGCAGTGTCAAGGATATGACGATGTTTGCGTTCAGCGACACCATTCTGAGCAGGTATATAAGGATAGGATTGCTGAGGAAGAGTACCATGAGTGGACAGTAATGTGCGAAACGATCTAGAGAGATATTCGCGAGCCCCATCGAGCGAAAAATCTTAATGCGTTTACCAAACTGAGTATATACCATTTGTGCAAATTGAGAGTAAATGGTAAAAACTTTTAATCTGGAACGCATTAAATAAAGCCAAATATAACGCGAGAAATCATCAATAAAAGATATGTAAGAGAAGAACCCACCAAGAGAGGAGATTGGTGCAGGACCCCAAACATCAGAATGAACTAGATCAAAAGTTGATTCAGAAATAGATTCTCGTGAAGAGAAAGGAAGATTAGTGGGTTTAGCGAGTTTACAACCCATATAAGGATGTAAAGGAAGGGAAGAAATAGAACCAGATTACCTGAACTCGTTAAGAGTTTCAGGCGAGAATTAGACAAGTGACCAAGGCGACTGTGCCATCGATCAAGAGAACATATAGAGGCAACAACGTCAGAAGATAGAGGAGCGGGAAGATGAAGAGAGTCTATGTAATAGAGGCCGCCAACTCTACGCCCGATCCCAATCCTCTGGCCTGTAAGATGGTCCTGCACTTTACAAATAGAAGAAGAAAAAGTAACTGTGAGACCATGATCAGTGAACTGACTAATAGAAAGAAGATTGAGAGCTACGCCAAGGACATGGTGGACATTAGGAATATCAAAAGAAGTGGACTAAAGATGACCACACTGCTAATAGGATGAAGGCTCCCATCAGCAGTACGAACATTAGAAAAGATATGAGGCGTAGTAATAGAGACTAGGCTGGAGGTATCGGCAGTCATATGATGAGTAGCACCAGAATCTAAAATCTAGGAGGAAGACATACCAGATGCAACAGACATAGTAGAGAAAGCGTTGGAGGGCAAAATGCGCTGTATAGCATGAATCTGTTCTGTAAGTTGAGCAACCTGAAAAAGAAGATCAGCAGAGGAAGGAGAATCTGAAGCTGAGATAGAAACAACATGAGGAGAGAAAGCAGGAGATCGAGGAGGGCGAGACTGTGGTGGCTATTGTTACTGACGTTGCTGAAGCTTCAGACATTGATTCTTCATATGACCGGGACTCTTGCAATAATGACAGATAACAGAAGACCGAGAAGTGGTTGATGAAGCAGGAGCTGGTGACACAGAAGTGCTAGAGGATACTTTAGTGGAACATGAAGAGGTCATAGCAAGAACTGTGTCTACAGGGAGAAGCCGTGGAGATAATGTGCTTAGACGAGTTTCTTCAGCAATCACACTACGACTGACATCGTCAAATGATAGAAGAGGGTCTCGATTAAGCAATTGGCTGCGAACATCCTCAAAATCAGGACGAAGACGCATCAGAAATTCGAAGGTGCGTTGTACTTGGCGAGACTGAGTGTGAGATTTGCAACATGTGCATGTTAGGCAAGTAGACTCCTCTAATGAATCAATCTGATGTCACAAGGACCATAAGTCATTGACATATTCTTTGACGGATCGCTCGCGTTGCTGAATGTGAGTAAGATCTTGCAAAATGGCATACTAACGAGCGAAGCTAGAATGCTCAAACATATGGCCTAAGTGTTTCCACATTGCATGAGCAGTGGGAAGATGTCCAATTTTCATACGAACATCAATCTCATAAGACTGACAAATAATGGTTATAGTTCGACGATCAGCAAGTGTCCAGGAAGCATGAGGGGTGGTCGGTTGGGGAGAGGTACTGTCGAAATGGCTAAACAAATCCATACCAAGTAATGCAATACGTATAGTAGTAAACCATTCACAATAGTTGGAACCATTTAATTTGACATCAATGGAAGATAGAAAATGTGGAGAAGATGATGCCATTTTTTTTTTGTTTTTGTTTTTGTTTTTGTTTTTGTTTTAAATATATATATGTAGATATGTAGATATGTACATATATATATATATATATATGAAGATATAGATATATAAATATATATATATATATATATATATATATAATAATAGATACTACTTTTTTTTAAGGGGAATCTGACTAAAGGAGACGGTCAAATGGCTTTGGGACTTGAGCTGGAAAAGTAAATTTTTTTTTTGTTTTTTTGTTTTTTTGTGTTTTTGTTTTTGTTTTTTTTTTTCGTTTTTTCTTATACATATATATATATAGGATAATATATAATATATAATGTGAGAGGAATAAAGCAAAGAATTAAAACAAGGAGAAAATGCCAAGGGCTTGGGAACTTGATATGCTGAAGTTGTGCCTAAAAAGATGGTGCATGTCTCTTGGTCGGCTACTATTGGGCGGCAACTCTTGGTCGGCTACTATTCATTGGTGAGAGCATGCATGACTTGTCATTAGGTTGGGAGTTGTTGTCAGGCGATCATCGGCAGCAGGCAGAGCTTGTACCGGTTGGGAGTTGCCTATAACTCAATGACGGTGGTTTGGTTCGGCAGTTCGGCGGAGCTAGCGTGACTAAGAAGACTAATCACAAGGACTTACCAAAGCGCAATAGAAAGCTAACAAAGCTTGACAGGACGATTGGCAATGGTTTGCTGCTCGTCGGAGCTACCGTGAAGAAGAAGGCTGACAACAAAGACTTGACAAAGCTCAATGGAGAGCTAACAAAACTAACAAAGCTTGACAGGGAGCAAACAAAGCTCGACGGGGAGCTAATGAAGACTAGACGCGAAAGAATTCCGGCAAGACAAAACTCATCAGAGAGTTAACAAAGACGCGGCGGAAGTCGGCCGGCATCTGATACCATGATAGACAAAGTATGAATGAAGAAATGAATGTGTGCTCATTAGAGTGAAACCAACCCATATAAATACAAGAAGACTGAATACATGAGTAAGTGTATACGTATAAGTATATAGTATAAGTACAAGTAATATGTTACTCTAACAGCGAACTATTGAATGGTTTCAAACTATTGAATTTATAAAATATAACTCATTATTCTAGCAAAATATATGTTAGCACTTATTAACCATTGAACTTCAACTAGAGCATGCAAAGAATAAACTACCACATTAATGACACAATATATTCTCTGTGAAACCAAACACCAAATTGTACCCTTGAGGATCCTAAACAAGTTGGCTAAACTTTGTATGTTTTAGATCTTCAGTCATATGTATTGTGATAGACTTCAAAAATAGAAATTTAGCTTTGCACTATAAATCTTTGACATATATGTAAACAGTAGATTTTAACGTCAATATCTAAAACTCTTTGATTATTTTAGTTCGTTACTCCAAAATTAGCTATTTAGATAGTTGATTTTTTTTCCTAAAGTGAGCGGCTAGGCCACTAACTTAAAAATAATAGTGATGTGCACAAATCTCGGCAAAGTAAGTTGGGGTGGGGCCATGCACACATAGGTGCTGAGGCCACCTACACATATAGGTACTGAGGCCACTTGCACACAACTACTACTCAGACTTTTAAAAATGTATTCTCACCCATAATTTAAATTTTTATTATTTATAAAATATTTTAACGAGGATCCAATTAACAATAGAACAACACGATGGTTATATAAATGGTTGAATTATGAGCATGATAATTCACCAATGTGGCATCACACAGGATTTAATTTTTTTTTTAAACCCTCAACATTTGACGTGTCAGATAGCCTCTATGCTACAAGAGCTATTGTTTCATTTAATTTTTTTTATTCTGTTTTTGAAGTTCTTGGCATAGCATAAAATGCATTTTAAAATATTTTTATTGAAAATAACAAGTATTTTCAAGACTTAAAAAAATATTCAATACTATACCATACAAACATGTATACAATAAATTATATGTCTTGTATGTCATACAATTGGGTGATAATCTAGTGGGAAATAGAAATCCCTCATAAATAGAAATATTATGAATGTTAGAAATAAATAAGTCTAAATTCTTTTATCTATCGTCCTGTAGAAGCAGTATGGATTCCTCAATAATTTTTGTACTTGTAGGCGGGAAGATATGCAAGTCGGTAGGGGAGAAAGATGAAAGGTGATAGATAATATGAGAGAAGTGCGTCTTCATTAGTTCAAAGCAACCCATATAAATATATAAGAGTGATATACATTTAGAGTATACACAATGTATGTATATAGATATTCTATCATTCTAACACGCCCCTTCAAACTAACGGTGGGTTATGAACTAAGAGGTTGGTAAGTAAAAATTGAAAATGAGAGATAGTATGAGCCTTTGTGAAAAAATCAACAAGCTGCTGTGAAATAGGGAATATAGAGCAGAAGAACACTTTCCAGCAAGGTAACAATGATGACCAAAGTAAAGAGCAACCTCAAGATGCTTGGTGTGCTCATGAAACACAGGGTTAGTGGCAATTTTAATAGCACTTTGGTTGTCACCATGGATAGAAGTAGGAGTGGAAATAAGGACACCAAGTTACATCAAAAACTGACGCAACCAAAGAACCTCTTTGGCAGTAGAAGTCATTGCGCCATACTTAGCTTTAGCAATAGAAAGAGTAACTGTATATTGTTTCTTACTTTTCCAAGAGATGAGTAAATCACTTAGGAAAATACAGAAACCAATAGTAGATTGCTGATCAATAAAATCACCTGCCCAATCAACATTAGAATAGGCACGAAGCTCAAGTGATGACATGGCCGAGAAAAAAGAGAGATCGAGTGATAGTGCCATGTAAGTAACATAGAACCCAGTAGAAATGCAGCATAATAAGTAGAGCAGGATGCACTAACAAACTAATTGAGAACACGAACAGCATACTCAATATCTGGGTGAGTGATGGTAAAATAAACAAGAATACCCACAAGTGCTTGATAACGAGTGGGATCAGGCAATAGCTCACCATCAAAAGATGAGAGTCGATAATGAAGATCAATAGGAGTAGACACAATGCAAAGGTCTGTGAGACATGCCGGATGAAGGATATCAGAAATATACTTCTACTGAGACACCAAGTAGCCACGACGAGAATAAGCGACCTCAAGACCTAGGAAGTAACGAAGAAGACCAAGATCTTTCATCTAAAACTCAGCGTTTAACCATAATTTCAGAGAAATAATAGTATTAGCATCATCAACAAAAATGATCATATCAGCGACATAAATAAGAAGAATAGTAAGACCACAAGGAGTCAATGAGTGAACAGAGCGTAATCATGAGAACTCTCAGTAAACCCAATATCAAGAATCACAATGTAAAAGCACTAAAACCATGGAAGAGGAGCTTGCTTGAGAACATAAATAGCCTGACAAAGATGACAGATATGCCAAGGAGGATGAAAGAGATAAGGAGGAGAAGTCATGTAAACATCCTCAAAAATATCCCCAGTTAAGAAAGCATTAGTCACATCTAACAAATGAAGTGGCTAATGACGAACGGCTGTAATAGCGAAAAGTAGATGAACAGTAATCAACTTGGCCATGAACAGCAAATATCTCCTCATAGTCAATGCCACACTATTGAGTGAAACCACGAGCAACAAGGCATGCCTTATGGCTCTCAATGCTTCCATCAGCTAAGGTCTTGACTCGGTAGATCCACCGACAGCTAATAGGAGAAACATCAGATAGAAGTGGAACAAGCTCCCATGTATGCATATGCTTAAGAGCATCAAGTTCCTCTGTCATATCCTGCTGCCATTAGGGATGCCTCATAGCCTCATGATAAGACTGCGGCTCAGAATAATAGTGAATAGTAGCAAGGAGGGCCTAGAAATCATAGGAGTAGGTTGAGGAAAGAGAAAGTGCATACCGGGCAGGAGGATGGCGAATGCGATTTAGGTAATGACAAGGACAATAGGAGCATCTTTAGGAGAGGGTGAGCCTGCTGGGAGAGGAGTCGAATCACCAAAAGCATCAATGCACTCAAAAGATAGAAAGGAGGAATAGAAGAAGTGTCAAAGGAGACAGAGAATTGGCAATGATGGGGGAACCATAAAGAACTATTGAAGGGAGAGGAGATAATATGTTAGAGGAAGATTGAAGAAATTAAAGATTTGCAGAAGGTGAAGAAAAATAAGGTGTGTCTTCAAGAAATGTAATGTGATGGGAAATATAAATACGGTGAGATAGAGGATCATAGCAACAATAGCCATTGTGTTCAGAGTTATATCTAGAAAATATACATGACTAAATGGGGAGATAGTTTAGTTTGCTCAATGGCTAGTAAAAGAACAAAACAAGTACAACTGAAGGTGCGAAGATGACCATAAGAGGGAGAATGAGAGTAAATACGCTCATAAAGAAATGGTGTCATGGGTAAAGAGTAACGTTCTAAAAGATGTAGAGAGATACTCAAGTGCCCCGTTAGAGTGAAAGAGTTTAATGCATTTGCCAAACTGAGTATATACCATTTGTGCAAATTGAGAATAAATGGCAAAAACCTCAGATTAAGAATGCATCAGGTAAAGCCAAATATACGCGAAAAATCATCAATAAAGCATACATAGTAGAAGAAACCACCAAAAGATGAGAGTGGGGAAGGACCCCAAACATCAGAGTGAATAAGATCAAAAGTATATTCTGAAAGAGATTCACATGATGAGAAGGGAAGAGCTGTATGTCTAGCTAGCTTACAACGCATACACCGATGTAAAGAAGAAAAAGAAAATGAAAAAGAATTAAGACTTCCTGAACTTGCTAAGAGTTTTAGGTGAGTACTAGATAAGTAACTGAGACGACTGTGGCAACGATCAAGAGAACACACAGAGGTGGCAATGTCAGAAGACTAAAGAGCAGGAAGATGAAGATAGTCTAAGTGATAAAGTCGTCCAACTCTATTCCCGGTCCCAATCCACTGGCTTGTAAGATAGTCCTTCACAGTACAAGCAAAAGAAGAAAAAATAACTGTAAGACCATGATCAGTGAACTGACTAACAGAGAGAAAGTTTAGAGCTAAGCCAAGAACATGATAGACATCAGAAATGTCAAAGAAAATGGACTGAAGACTATCACACTTCATGATAGGATGAAGGCTCCCATCAACAGTGCAAACACTAGAGAAAGAGTGAGGAGTAGAAATGGAAACTATGCTAGAGGAATCTGCAATCATATGATGAGTGGCATCAGAATCTAAAATTTAGGAGGAAGATATATCAAAAGCAACAGACATAACAGAGGAAGTATTGAAGTGCATAGCATGGTGTGGGAATGAATCTGCTCAGTAAACTGAGCAATCTAAGAGAGTAGATCAGTAGAGGAAGCAGAAGCTGAAACAAAAACGACATGAGGAAATGAAGAGAAGGTAGAAGAATGAGGAAAAAGGGCGAGATTGTGATTGCGACTACAGCTGCGGATGCTGCTGTTATTGGCGTTATTGAAGCTTAGGACACTAACTTTTTACATGTCCAGGACGCTTGTAGTAACGGCACATGATAGAAGATCCTGGAGAAGGGGGCAACAAAGCAGAAGTTGGTAGCAAAGAAGAGCTGGAAGATACCCAAGAGTAGCGTGGAGAGGTCACAGTGAAGACTGTATCAATAGAGAAAAGCCGGGGGAGAGTGCGCTTAGCCAAGGCTCCTCAGCAATGATACTGCGAACAACATCATCAAATGAAGGAAGAGGGTCAAGATTGGGCAATTAACTATGAATAGCCTCAAAGTTAGGATGGACACACATCAAGAACTCAAAAATACACTGTGTTTGGTGAGACTATGTGCGAATTTTGTAACATTTGCATGTCAAGTAGATAGACCCCTCCAAAAAATCAATCTACCTCTACAGAGAACACAACCTGGTGACATACTCCCGGACAGAGTACTCACATTGCTGTACGTGAGTAATATCCTACAAAATGGCATACTGTCAAGCAGAGCTGGAATGCTCAAACACATGACTCAAGAGTTCCCACATTGCATGAGCAGCAGGAAGATGTCCAATCTCCATACGAACATCGACCTCACAAGACTGACAAATAAGTGTCATGGTACGTGACTAGCGACAATCAATGATGAGTTGGGCTCCGAAGGTGGGGAAGAAATACCATCAACATGGTCAAGTAGCTCCAAACCAAGTAAGATAATACAAACAGTATTAAACCATTCTTTGTAATTAAAGCCATTGAGTTTGACGCCCACGAGAGCAAGGAAATTTGGAGAAAGTGAAGAGGTCATTTTTTTTAAATCTTTATCACTATTACAGAGAATATAATGATAACTTAATATTTGTCAATATTGCAGAGAATACAGAAATTATAACTTTAATCTCTATCATTGTTACAGAGAATATAATAATAATAACTTTATCTTTATCAATATTATAGAGAATAAAGTAATAATAACTTTAATCTTGTGATATAAGGTTTGGAGGGTTTGGCGGATCTGGTCGGATGAAAGAAATGGAGGTGACAATTGGATCCAGACGACGATGACACTGTAGACAGTGGCGATCGAGACCAGCGACACCAGCAAGTTAACGGAGACGATGAGGTTTAGGGCAAGAGATAGAGCCTCGCAGGAGCTTAGACAAGGGAAGAAGAGACAACAAGAGGGATGGAAAGTTACTAAAGCTTGGACAAGCGAAGAAGAAACAGTGAGAAAGACAGTGAAGTCGCCGGAGCTTGTACAAAGATTATAGGAGGGCATCTCCCGTCAACGGGGAGAAAGAGACAACAATCCGGAATAAGCAAAAAAGAGACGGCGAGAAAGTTAGTGAAGTCGCCGGAGCTTCTACAAAGGGGAGAAGAGGGCTTCTCTCGTCAACGGCGAAGAAGAGACGGTAATCCGGATTGAAGTCCGGCGGGGATGCGGTGAGGTCGACTGACCCTCTAATACCATGATAGATAATATGAGAGAAGTGTGCCTTCATTAGGGCAATGCAACCCATATAAATATACAATAGTGGTGTACATTTAGAGTATGTACATATAGGGTATACACAATGCATGTACATAAATATACTATCATTCTAACAAAAGGTATTATAGAAAACTAATGCGACTCAAAATGCTCTTTGTAAAATCATTTGAAGGTTGAAGAGGGAGCAAATTAACTATATATAAAGAATTCTATATATGGTCATGTTTTGCATTGTTGTGGTATGTTTAAAGATTAATAGGAGATAAAAATAAGCAGCAAATATAGAAGACCAGAGGATTTACATGGTTTGGTAAATTTGACCAACATCCATTGGCATAGAGAATATTCTTTTTCTTTGAGAACGGATACAAAAAGAATAATGCAATCCTAAAACCATATGTATAAATATACATATATATATATATCTATATATACATATAGCTTAAACCAAATTGGTTCGGATCTCTTCTAATTACATTGCTAAAAATGAGCCCGTCTACCGCGGGAAGCTTCACTTCCGCACCACCCAACAAGATCTGAAAATCCATTTCGGGTCAAGCTCCCAAATAACGGGTTAAGTCACTAATTGGGTTAAATCACAAAATGATTCGAGGCACATTATATAGACAAAATGATAATTAATGGTAATATGGTTGTATTGAACAAGGGTAACTGGCTTTTGCATCATAATTAAAGATAGGACTAAAACTATCATATAGTAAATAAAGTGAGGCCATTAGGGAGATGCTAAGATCAAATGTTTCGAGGGTATCATATCTAAAGACAGCTCAATGGAGACTATTTTGAGGGAGATATTTAAGCTTCGCATCTGAACATGGTAACAACAGCTTATTTCTTCACAAATCAAGATTAAAAAGTAGACCCATAAAACATTAAAATTGATCTTAAACATTGATTGTTAGGATAAATTACCCAATCAACTCACAGTACACTAAAAGGGATGAGTAAGAATATTCTTAACAGGAAGACCACAACTATATGTACCCTAAACACATATCACAGTACATGTTTTAAGACCTTGAAAATGGGAGATAGTAAAAGGGCATATGTAAAGTGACACATAGAGTTAATATAATGAGATAAATGATCTGGACAAATTATAGTTATATTATTGCAAGCCTAGCCAAAGAGCAAAACCATACTATATGTCAAAAGGGTATTACTCGTAGATGCCAAATGTTGATTGAGCCCAATTTATGTGAAGATGAAAGAAACAATTAACATTAGATAGGGATAAGAACCCAAGGTCGGCTCAAGGGTAAGGCTAATTAAGCAATTGCTTTAGGCCCCTAATATTTTTAAAGCCTCATATTTAAATTTTTTAATAATAATTTTAAAAATTCAAAATTTTGAAGGACTCTCAATAATTATTATTATATAAAAATATGTTAATCTAATATTTAGTCAATGTTATATAATCTTAACTAACTTTTAAAATTTAAAATCATATGATAAGATATTAAATATTTTATTTTAATACTTAATCAGTCTCATCTCATCTCTAATAATTAATGCAAAATTTTATTTTTATCCTCCGAAATTGTTTTTCATGCATTTGTTTCTCTCAAAGTAATATAATATTCATTATTTTATTATAAATTAGAGTTTTTGTAGTTTTTATATTGTTATTATTAGTTTTTTTATTTTTACTTGAGTTTTGTTCACAATTTTTAAATATATCCTTAGATCATGAGTTTAGTAGTATGTAAAAAAGATAAACAAACATATCAAATAGGTATTTATTAAAATAAAATCTAAATAAAAATTAATTTTTATTAAATAAATTAATGAATTTATTCTAAAATTTATTTTAAGGCCTCTAGTTACCTTAAGCCGCTTTGAAGAGACCACTATTAGAGTATTGTTGAACAACCAAAATAAAATGCAAACAATAACATATGAGTACTTTCAGAAGATCCAAAGCATACTTAGCTAAAGTAAAAATAATAAAAATAAATCATAAGGTTCTGTTCATGGCAATACCTAGAAAATAATGCAACTTACGTAGCTTCACGGAAAATTTTTCAAATAAGTGAGAAATGAGCATTGCTGAACACCATAGTCACTACTGGTAATAACCATATCATTACCAGAGGAACAAATAAATAATTTTAACACTTCTTAAAATTAATAAAAATGGGTTAGCGTAAGACTAGAACAAAAGCCATTTTGGAGAAGAAAATTGTTAAATTGTTGAAACCAAGCTTGAAGTGCTTGCTTCAAACTATTAAAAGCTTTCTTGACTCGACAAATATTAAAAAAGATACGAAGGCCGTCCACGTAACCTGGAGCTACTTTATATAAATTTTATCATGAAGATCACAATGTAAAATGCATTCTTGGCATTAAGTTAACCAAGAGACTGTAAGATGGTGATAATAATTGAAATGGTGGTTGCCATAATAATAGGACAAAAGGTTAAGGCCAAAGTTAAGGCGTATCACCTCCTTTTTCATGGTAGACAACCACTTAGAGTTCTGACCAGAGAAACTGGTAAGTATAACTTTTGTCAAGATGAAAACTAATGCAAACATGGCCCAGTGACTATTTAGTAATACCAAAAATAACACCTTGATAACTCATTTGCTGCAAAATAGACACCTCTTTGTTGATCAAATCATAGATGGAAAAGTCAAAAACAGTAAGGGTCATAGAAAAATGAAATTCATATTGGCTATGTTAAGCTAAAATAGACATTTAAAATGAATAAAAAAATTAAATACATTTAAATGACAGGGAGAGAGGCCTTTTCATAAAATTGGTTTAATATATAGTTTAGTTTAATAACATTTAATTTATTGTGGTAAGACTATATATGTAATAATCTCAATTTAATTTTGAGGTTCATGTATGAAGGAGATATTCTACAAAGGTACATATGCATAATTTTAGGTTTTCATAGATGTATGTATGTAACAAAGTCTACAAACTTTTTAGTCAAATTATTCTAAGGCACGTCTATGATTTTGTACAAAAAATTTGAGATTTTTTTAATTCTACCTAAATTAATAAAAAAAACATATTTGTATTATAAATCAAGAAAATAGAGCAATTATAAACTATAAAAAAGAATTAAATGCAATCCTACTTACAAACCTGGTAGAGAATATTTAAATATGGATTTTGACATAAGTTCATTTTGAGCAAAAATCATAAACACAATTTCAATTATTATTTTTAGAATAATTATCATTTCTATTTACAAATTTGAAAATCAACTAGATGTAATGTTGGCTCTCTTCTCTGAGCACAATTAATTCCAAAATAGAGCTACATCAATAAAATTAGCTTCTTTAACATAAAAAAACAGAATCGTAAACCTGTCTAATGTCTTTGTGCCTATTATTCAAATAAACTAACAATTATGTGATTTTCACAAAATTAGCATGCTCACAAAAATTTTAATTGGAGTTCGTAAGTTTTTCCAAGACAACTTAATCAATCTGGTCATACACAAATATGTATAACACTACTGTTTTCCGAACTAGAAGGTATTTTTAATCCACACCCCAAGTGAAAGCAATATTTGCTTAATTTAGATGCATAATTATTTGTTTCGTAATCACCTGTATATAAATTCACAGTTGGGCATGGGAAGTGCACTAGAAACATTATGTGGACAAGCATATGGAGCAAAGCAGCTACACATGTTAGGCGTTTACATGCAACGTTCATGGGTCATCCTCATCATAACCTCGCTCTTCTTGTTACCCATCTACTTTTTTGCAACTCCAATTCTTCGTTTCTTTGGCCAAGACAATGAGATTTCGTCACTGGCTGGCAAATTCTCACTCTACATGATCCCACAACTGTTTGCATACGCTCTCAACTTTCCCATCCAGAAGTTCTTGCAGGCTCAAAGCAAAGTCATGGTCATGGCTTTTGTGTCTGCTCTTGCTCTGCTGTTTCACATCTTTCTCAGTTGGCTATTGCTTGTGGTCTTCAAAGTTGGTTTGGTGGGGGCTGCTGTTTCTTTGAACTTAGCATGGGTGGTTGTGGTGCTTGGCCAGTTTGTGTATATTGCGATGGGCTACTGTCCTGGTGCTTGGAATGGCTTCAGTTTGGGAGCTTTCAGGGACCTTGTAGCTTTTGCCAGGCTCTCCATTGCCTCTGGGATCATGATGTGGTACGTTCTAGTTATCTACATGGTTTAATTTCTCTTTCAGAAAGCAAATTCTGCATTCTAACAAATGCTGCATGTGTTAATTGTTATAGCCTTGAAATGTGGTTTTATACAGTCCTTGTCGCCTTGGTAGGTCAGTTGCCTAATCCACAGGTAGCTGTAGCCGCCATGTCAATCTGGTAAGCTCACAGGATATATATAATATCATATTCCTTTTATTAAACCAGTTCCATTGGTATTTTTCCATGGTTAATTAACAATTGCTTTTTCGGGTGGTAGTATCAACTTGTTGGGGTGGCAGCTGATGGTGTTCTTTGGTTTCAACGCTGCAATCAGGTTAAGCTCTGAGCTTTTCACTTCCTTCCATCTCTATCAATGAAGAATTCTTATAATGTCTAAGAATTAATTACTTAAAATGTACTAAAAACTGTTATTCTCCAGTGTAAGGATATCTAATGAACTTGGAGCTGGAAGGCCAAGGGCAGCCAAGTTTTCCATAATCGTGGTTATTCTCTCTTCAGTAGTGATAGGCCTCATGTTCTTCATCACAGTATTGGTTCTGAGAGATGTGTATGGAATTCCATTCACTAATAGCCCTGAAGTTGTGCATGCTGTCTCTGATCTTGCTCTTGTCTTTGCTCTCAGTCTCCTTCTCAACAGTGTGCAACCAGTGTTAACAGGTAATTAAACTATAAATTGCATGCCTTGATTAATTAACAAGTATTAAAAATAGAGCTTATGAAAACTAATTCATTTAGATTTTTATGCCTGTATATGCAGGAGTGGCAGTAGGAGCTGGATGGCAGTGGTTGGTGGCTTATATTAATTTGGGATGTTATTATATGTTTGGCCTTCCGTTTGGGTTCTTATTGGCTGTGTACTTTGAGTTGGGAGTAAAGGTAAATATATATGCTCAGTAGCTAATTATGTATAAATAGTTTTTCTTTATAAGTATATTTTTTGAGCTGTTTAATCTCTTGTTGCTTTGCTAATTGAGATGATGATGTTTTAATTTGTATTTGCAGGGAATGTGGAGTGGAATGCTGGCAGGAGTTGGTTTACAAACATTGATTCTCATTGGTATCACATTGAGCACTAATTGGAAAAACGAGGTCTGGCACATCTCACCCTTGGTTTTATATATATATGATCCCCATCTCAAATGAAAGATTGGGAGTGAGTTCTAAAGTACATAGCGTATATCTACAAACATCTGAAGATTTAGTAGACATTAAATTCCAGTTTGATTTATCTGCATGCGCATGCATGTTTTATTATTTTTTTTATCAATTGTTTTGTAAACTCATATTGATGTGCCTTATTTTACATTCTTACTCACACAAGTACTGAGGATTTATTTTTATTGTTTAATCTTTTATTATTTTGCATTCTTGTAGGCTTTAGCAGCTGAATCAAGAATACAACTGTGGGGAGGATTTGTGGATGAACCGGCAAAAATCATTCAAGGTGACATAAAATGATCTATCATTAAACATAATGAAGGTTGATTAAAGTTCACTCTGTTTGATCAGTGAAGTAATTAACATGAGTTTTTTTTCTTGCAGCACAACTATTAATTCCACACGGAGAACAAAGTATTTGAAGCATGATCTCCTATTAGCATTCTTGAGTTATTTCAAAGGACCAAATGTTTCTCATGAAATATGAAATAAGTGAGGATGATAAAGGGCTTGTTTATTGCTCTCATTTTGGTAATCTGTTTTTAAATTTATTTTTTAACTTTAAAGAAAATAAAGAAATACAGTTATGATAAACAAATCAATTAACACTTTTTTTCATATATTTCATAATAAATATTACTTATCAATAAATCTTTGTAAAATATTATTATTTCAAATATAACAAAATAATAAACATATATATACTAGTTGATCTTTTGATTTAATCTAATATAAATTCCTCAATTTAATTTTTCTCTTTCTTTTTTTTTAAAAAATCGGTAACAACTAAGAAAACTAATTATTAAAATTAAAAACCACTAATAAAAGATGGTGATAAAACATAGGAGAATAAATCCTTGAAAAAAGAAGAGTGATGCACATAATATAAAAGGAATTCATGGGCAAGGTGAACACCCCTAAACTCAATAATGCTAGCCCAAAGACTTTAATTTCATTGTTGGAATTAAGTTGGACCTGGTTTTCCAAAGACTATCGAACACATACTATAATAAACCAAACTTTATTATAGTCTTAGAATATAATTGGAATGCCAATCAGCAGGCTTAAACCCATTTATAAAATCAATAACAATAGTAGCCACTACCAAAACAACGCTATTTGAGACACATTTTTGCGAGATAAAAAATCTAAAATATATCACATAATGTAATCTATAACATAATTTGCGATACAATAAAATATGTCGTAATTCAGTTGTTGCAATTTTTTGTGACACTTTCGAAAAATATGTCGCAATATTTGTGATGGGAAACGAAAACTTTGTAAATCTCATTGCAATTCATAGGTCTTTTGAATTAATTTGCAATTTAATTTGCAACGATATGCGACATTTGTTTTGCCACATATTTTGTGTGTCGCAAATTCTGTTGAACTTGTGTGAGACTTTATGCAACATTCTTGAAGACACATTTTGATTGTAGCAAAATATTTTGTGTTTCGCAAATTGTGTTGCAATTGTGTGGAACTTTTTATAACAAATCTTACTACACATTTTGATTATTGCAAATTGTGTCACAAATTATGTTGCAATTTGTGAGGCATTTTTTAAATTGTGTTGCAAATTGATTATTCATAAGAAACAAAACTGCGACACGGTTTGCAATTATTTGCAAGAATTTTTGAAACAATTTTTGAAACAGTTTTTATAAACCTGTTTTGAAGCCTAATTTAAAATTCTCAACAATAACTTTTATGATATTTTGCAAAATAAGTATTCCAATCTATAAGTATCTTGGACAACAATCTAGTACAAGATATAATACTCCAAACATCTAATAAGCAAACCAATACAAAAGGTAATAGTTCAAACATCTAAAATGACAATCCAATACAAAATATAATAGTTTAAACATCTAATATTATAATTTATAAAAGTATCTAATGTAATAATCCAAAAATTCACATTCATTTTGATTATATTCCATCGATACCCTTATCTTGTTGTTGGGTTAAAGGATGAGGTTGTTAAGTGTACATTTATATGTTATTTAATAATATTTTGTATATTTATTCGGCATTTATTAGAGTATTTTTATGGAAGATGATGCTAAACATGGTGAAAATTGTATTTTCAGGTACACGACAATGCTAAAGGACAAGAAAACGCCAAAAGAAGCAATGTAGAGCCAAAACAAGGAAGATGGAGCTCTCTCGGCATCAACAAATGAAGAACATGCCTGAAAAAAACCACTTATGGGCAACTTACGGCCATGCTTACGATCGTAAGCCTCAGGCAGAGAACTTTGCAGGCATACTTATGCCTGTAAGGGAAAACATAAGGATTAAACAGAGGGACTTACAAGAAAGACTTGCGCTCGTAAAGCATACCATAAGGGCTGTCCCAAGGAGCTTACAAAGAGCAACATACGCAGGTAAGGGTGATTGCTAGTGCAATCAAGAGAAGATTACAGCCTAGCAGGAGTTAGGAAATGGCAATGTCTCAGGTTTTATTGACGGGGTTTCTAGCAGCCGTGAAGACGCCCATGAATCCCGAGGCTCTTATAGGTTCCTTCACGCTCGTGAATGAGGCTGTGAAGTTAACCCGAGAGTGGTTTTAAAAGGGATTTTAGGGTTTTTGAGCATTTAATCATCCCTCTCCTTGAAACTCTCAACTCCATAATTCAGATCCGAGGTGAAAGAAGGTGATTGAAGACATCTTTGAAGACAAAATCGATGGAAGAAGCATAATCTACCAAGATCCACACTTGATCCTACGTATAGAAGCTTGGAGATTACGAGGAAAGGCACCCCATTGCTGTGCGTGTGGAAGCTTTTCATGCAATTCAAAATGTCATTCAGCTTCTAACCATTGATGGAGTTTTGTTTACGATTATTTTAGTTGATTTCACTATGATGAACTTTGTATTTTTTTGTATGGACGGCTAAATTCTAAGATCACCAGATGTTGATGAACCTTGGGGTGAACTTACTTGATGATTACTTAGTTTTCTTTGAATGCATGTGGTTTGATTTTGTGATTCAAGCTTTGTGTTCTCTGATATGTTGAATTGCATGAAAACTCTGTGGTTCGACTCCTAGGTTGTACTTGGATACCCGGGATGCTCCCTTGTATTAGAATCACATAGCTTGAAAGGGATCCATGTAGGAATACACTGAGGGATTCAGGTATTTTAATCCCCTCCAACCATTAGGGATGAACCTAGATGTGTATTTGACCCTAATTTGAGAATTCTCTGCCCCCATTGCAATTGTAGGAGGATTTGGTCTAAAGAAATTCTGGACTAATACTCATACAAGATTAGGGGTAATCACTGAGGGATTCGGGATTACCTATTTTAGGAATCTCTTGGTCCGAAATCACCACTGTCAAGCATTAGTAGCCCTGAGGGAATCTACATCCGCGACCATCTTTTCCTCTAGATTTCTCACTTTTTCATCATGGCATATTTTTATTCTCCTTTAGTAGTTCTTATTCCATTTTGGTAGTTTAGGACACTTGCACTCCGATTTGTAGGCTAGAAAACAAGTAAAGAGGAAGTAAGGGTAGCTCCTTGGCCTTGTGGAATACGACCCTTGTGCTGCTCACAGGGTATTACATGATGACCTCATGCCCTTGCGGGTGTTCACATCAAGTTTTTGGCACCATTACCAAGGAACCACGAGGAATACTCAAAAAACTTAGAGCTTGTTCATTTAACCATTTATTTGCATTTTGTTTCTTTTATTTTTATTTGTTTTTGTTGTATATACTTATTTTCCTTATCTTGTTCATTGTTGTATTCTACCGCCACATTTTATCTCTTTAGTTATTTTGTTTTTTCCTCTTTGTAGCTATGGCTCTAGCTAACAATTGGACTAACTATTATTATTTACAGGGCCTACACCCTTATTGTCCAAGTGAATCATGCTAGAATTTAATTGAAAGGGATGCGTACCACACTTTTCGGTAATGAGTGGTGGAAGATATAGTATTGTAATGCGCAGAACACACTAAGTCTTGTGGAGCAAATTGTACAGTTTTTCTTCAAGCAGCTTATGGAATCAGGTGGGATAACCCCAGTGATAGAGCCTGATAAGTGTCTAACTCTACATATTTTAGTATATGTATTTGTTACCTCTAGCATATATTTTTACAAGAATTGATGCCCGTTTCATGCTTTATCGGGTATTATTTTCTTCACAGGGCATGAAAAAGCCATGGAGGACACGAAGATATGATTTGGGCGAAAAAGAGAAGAAAACCAGGTCACGAACTGTAGCGTATTCACTGGAGCAGATACTGTAGCTAAAGTAATGCAGCAGCGGTACTGTAGCAGTAACACTGGAGTAAGATCACTGTAGCTGTCACTATAGCACACGGAGAGTTTTTGAGTCAGGAACTGATCCAAGCCATACGGCCTCAATGCTGCCTGAATTGACCTCGGGATAGATACTATAGCCAGAGAAGAAAAAAGAACTTGTTTAAAGGCATACTGGGTCAATGAGGAGCTCATTGACCCAGTATGCATACTATTACGAGAGGTAGAATGGAGTTTGCCTAGTTCATACTGCCTCAATGATCCCCTCATTGAGGCAGCATGGACCCCGTCATTGACCCAGTATGGACCTCCTCATTGAGGCAGTATGGACCCGGTATGGAAGGCATTTGGGGGAATTTTGAGTATCATTTTGAAGGGCATACTGGCTTATTTGGAGAGAGTATACTTGGCGGGTATAAGAGAGGATTTGGGAGGCTTTCTTAAAAAACTTTTGGGTAGCCAACACTTAGGAAGAAGAGAAGAAACGCAGACATCATCTTGGTGGAGCTTGGCTTAAGGCTTGGAGGTGATAAAGAGCTTGGATTTCAAGGGTATAGTTTCATCATCAAAGGAGGAGGAGCATTCGGCATTCTTTGGGCTAGAGTAAGCGTCAATCGGCCAGCATTGTTCTTCTTCATAATCATTCGGATTAGGGAGTGCCATTTATGGATTTATTTCTTGTTTTTCTTGAGTTTGTTATACTTGTTTGTATGATGGCACACTAGACCCCCAAGACCACTGGATGTAGGTGAACCTTGGGGGTTCATCATGTATTTTGGATGCTATACTTTTATTTGGAATGCATTGGTGTGATTTATGGTTTGACTCATTATTCTTCATGCCTAGAACTATTAGTTAGAGAAATCCTTAGTTCTTTATTGAGTTGTACACGTAGACGTGACCTACTCGCGTGTACTAAATCTTTATTGAGCTAAAAGGGTATTCTTTGACCAACATACTGAGAAATTAGATGTCGGTAGCTTCTCCGAACCATGAGGATAAACTTAGGTTAAGTGTATCCTTATTGCGTGATCTCCCTACTCTTAATGCGATCGTAGGAATGTGATTAGGAAGAGATCCTTGTCATCATTCGTATGGGATTAGGGTTTGACCGCCGCGAAATAGGGGTTGAATTAATGTTGAGATCCGTCGGTCTAAATCACCTTTGCTATGTTATTCTTATGCATCCATATATCATGATGACCCCTCATGGGGATCCTCATCCCTAGGCCTATTTATATCATCATTACTCTTGTGATCTCCTTTCTTGCCTTGGAATTGTTATACTTATGATTTATTTGCATTCTCGCATGTATTAGAGTAGTATACCATCTTTAAGTTGTAAGGTTAGAAAGTAAGTGATGGAGGAGTAATAGGATCTCCTTAGCTCCGTGGAATATGATCCTTGGGCCCTCACTCAAGGTATTACTTAGCGACCCCGTACGCTTGCGGGTGAGCAAACAACCAAGTTTTTGGCGCCGTTGTTGGGGACTTAAGGAATTCTAGGAAACTTATAGCTTATTGGTCTATCCATTTTTCTTTTCTTTTTATTTTTTTCTGTTCATTTGTTTTACTTCTTTTTTAGCTTAACTTCTTTTATCCTTATTGACTTTGCAAGGTACCGTGTATGACACGAGCAAATCCATCAAATCTACTTGCACTTGACAGTGAAATTGAAAGGACCTTGCATCGAAGACTTAGAGAAGTGGGTGAAAGCACTAGTGAAAGAAACATCGAAATTGAGGACAGAGAATCTGTAATCATGGCCGAAGTAAGACGTACTTTATCTGAATATGAAAGGCCGCAATTCACGGGCGAAGAATTCAGTGTGCAAGCACCATCCATCGCCATAAACAATTTTAAGATCAAGGCAAGCAACATCGGCATGGTCCAAAATTCAGTCCAATTTAACGGTCTTGCAAATGAAGATGCCCATGATCATCTTTCCCATTTTCTTCAAATTTGTTCCACTTTCAAGATAAACGGGGTGACAGACGATGCGATCTGGCTATGACTATTCCCATTCAGTTTGAGAGATAGAGCATACTGGTGGCTCACATCCTTACCGCCGGGATCGATCAAAACATGGAAAGATATGGTTGAAAATTTTTTGCTAAGGTATTTTCCTCTTAATAAAGCAGCGAAGCTAAGGCAAGAAATTTTGACATTCAAACAAGGAGAGTCGGAGACACTTGATAAGTGCTTGTGCGATATGAATGCGAAGCGTTCTTTCCTTATGTTGAGCATTACTTTTCTCGGGTTTTTACACTAATATGTGTATTTTTATGTTACTTTTATGCAGGTTGGGTTGTGAAACCAATTATGAAGGAAAGAAGCCAATGTGGATCACAATGCACCGATTTTGGAGGAAATCTTGCTAAAGTTTAAACGCGAAGATATGAGTCGGGTGCGAGATGCTAGAGTGTGTGCCAACCTCTCCTGTATTTGAGTTAGCACATCCATTTGGAGGGGCACAAGGGCAGTCACACTCAAGCATTCCGACTTATGCACACAGAACAAGATCTCCATCAATTTATCCGTCATTGAAGAAGCAAAGCGATCCACGGCATAAACGTGTGCCCGTTTATGTTACCTCGATGAAAAGTGGATTCAGGAGTATTTTTTTGGCAGAGTACTATAGCAATCACTGTAGCAGTTACTGTCCACAGCCGGCAGAGAAAACAGGAATTCAGAGAATCCACACGAGCGTGCGGAAATTATTTACGCCCGTGTGGTCGCCCGATTCCAGCCCTATTTAAAGCCGATTCAGCCCCTATTTCAGCATTCTTTTCTCCATCTTTTCCCCAACTTGAGAGAGGGTTTCGGCTAGGGTTTTGAGAGGTATTGGCTAAGGTTTTGGGGAGGTTCTACGGCTCCGACATTGTCATTCCTTAGGAAGAAGGTTGGTAGGGAAGCTTCTGTTGAGGCGTATCCTATACCGGACGAGGGAATCCTTAAATGACGAGTAGAGGACTTTCCACAAGACCATTGACATGACTATCGAGGGGGTTTCTCTATGGATTCATTGCTTTTACATTCTATTTCTTTGATTGTACTTAGCTCCATGGAGAGCTAAACCCCTAGTGGGTACTTGGGTATTTGTGAACCCTAGGATGTATTTGTTTCATTGAATCTCTTTATTATGCTTTCAATTAATTGATGTTTGTTGTGAGTTCCAACCTTGAATGCTTGATTGTATGAACATTTCCCCTAGAGTGACACTAGGATTGAGAGTTCTTGTTGGTAACCTTGTGAGTGAGTGACACACCACGAGCGTTAGACAAAGCTAGGTTGGAGAGGGTTGAGAGGGTGAGTCGAGAGGTACAGGAGCGTCCCCTTTCCCCTCTGACGTGATAGATTCTACCTCCATTCCTCGAGTTCTTTGCGGCCATAATAGAGTGAATGGTCTAAGGGATGACCCTCCGCTGGGGCTTAGTTGCATGTGCAACGGAGTGAAGCGTTGAGGTGATCTTAGTATCTAGGGCTTAATTGTGGTTAGGGACCTTCCACCTGGACCAAAGGGTTAGGTCTATAATTAGGAAGAGATTTATCACTTGGAATCCCTAAAGCTCATTGCAACTCTATTCGAGTGCGAGGTTGAGAGGTTATCTAATCTCTCCTCCGGGACATGTATAGAGTTAGGCATAGTTGACCTTAGGTTTTTGACTATGTATTTAAGGATTTCCACGACTCACCATTGCATCGATTAGGAAGCATAATAGAGGGTTCTTGCACTTGAAACGATTGTCCTAGGCGGAGCATTATCCGAGTACCCCATCTTTATTGATTGCCTTACCTCCTCCTTTTGTCGTGCTTTCTTACTCGTTTTTACTTTTGAGAATTGAATCATTGTCACACTTATCACTACTGATCTTTCACATAGCTAAGAAGCGGATTAAGTGTTTTTATTCCCTACTCCCTGTGGATTAGATACCCGCTCATCCGGGATTATTACTTCGACAAATCCGTGCACTTGCGGGATATACGCAAGGAGACCTTGTCAACACTATTTGAAGCTTATGAGAGATTCAAAGACCTCCTTCAAAGATGCCTCCATCATGGCTTTGCTTCTTGGGTATTTTCCGCAAGCGCCGTGCGAGAATGTTCTGAGATAGTGCGAGTTTCTCTCGAGAGCGCACAGGGGCGTGCATCTGCCCATGCGGAGCTCTCTTGATGAGGTGCATGGGCGTGCGTATTTTTCGCACGCCCGTGCAATTGCGCAGAATTCCAAGAGGCGCGAGTCTTCCTATGAAAATCCTTGCATGCTCTCTTCCTTTTCATCTTCAACCGCCTAAAAACCGTTTCTGATCATATTACTGACCTGTCATCGTTGTTTTGGAAGATTTTTCTTCGCATATCGTGCCGATTTTCAGAGTTTCCACATTTATTTTATCGGTAACCTTTTTATCCTATTTTCTTCGCCAACTCTTGTTTCTTACAGATTAAATATCTTTAAGTGCGAATTTTCATTTTTACAATGCACGGTGCATGTTTAAAAAGCGTCTAAACGATGTTTTAAGTTAAATTATTGAGAATTGTTGTGCACCTGTGCGGGGTTTTCACGCCCTGCAGACCCACACGGGCGTGGGTAATTTCCACAAGCCCGTGTGGAATTCTGCAGTATACTGCTTTTGAGTTTCTTTGATCATTTTCCTCTTTTTGTACTACATGTATGGCACCTCACGTGAAGAAGAACGAAGTAAAGCGTCTCAGAGTCACCCCACCCGAGCCAATACACATGGAATTCTCAAATCTCGAGCATCAAACTCGATTTGAGAGACTTTCAGCACTTGGTTTTGGTCAGACTTGTTTTGTGGATTTGCAAGCGTTGAGAGATATTCAGCGGGGTGACGAGCTAGCTGATGAGATCGATGATATGTTCGCAGTAGGAAGCTGGAGGAGGTTACTGACGATTCATAAGCCGGCTTACCGCGCATTGACGCTCGAGGTTTTAGCGTCTTTTGAGTTGAGGTATGGGAGAATTGACACTATGGATGCTATACAGTTTCGAGCATTCGGACATCCATTTTTCATGAGTATCACTGAGTTTTCGATTCGGATGGGCCTGTACGATGTCGCATATACCAGTACAGAGGAGTATGGACGTTTACCTGTGGATTTTCCAGTATCAGTGACTCCAGACTATGTGTATAGGGTCCTATGTGGACATGGGCAAATGAACTGAGAATTTCGAAGGCCACCAGCCTATCCCGGTTGAGCTACAGGTATTTACACGCGGTCCTTAGCAGGTCTGTGTCAGGTCGAGGTAATAACACAACTGCTCTGACCAGGCAGGACTTATTCTTTTTATACTCCATGTGCCGATTCACTTGGGGTGCATAGTGGCGGATGTTCAGAGGTACCAGGGTCAGTCTGCGAGAGTGGGATTATTATTTGCTGGCCCTTACATTACCAGACTCATCTTGGAGATGGGTTTGGTAGATGCTTTACGTGGTGTTGAGAGGACAGTTGTGACTACACCTCTTGCGTTTGAGACGATCAGGATGATGGGATTGGTAAGGAGATGTGGGCCAGGGGTCTATATTAATTTTTTAGCTACCCCAGAGACCTCTGGGAGCGGAGGGGATACAGTGGAGGATTCCGGACAGGTTCCCAGATCCCGTGCAGCACAGGGGCCTCGAGCTTATGATCGTATTGAGAGGCTTGAGAGCGATGTGAGAGAGATTTGGACCGAGATAGCGGAGCTCCGCGCGATACAGTCAGCTCAGTATACAAATCTTATGGCCCGTTTCGACTTCCTACGAGATTTATTGAGATCCAGACCCTCGGCATCTCTTGCACCCCCATCTCCTATACCAGCACCGGTGGATCCATCTTATGTTTCCCCACCACCAGCAGTAGCAGAGGAGCCGACAGAGCGGCACACCAACATTTGACTTTATTTTTTTTGCATTTTATTTATTTTGCATTTTATTTTAGACTTGTTTACTCAGAAAGGATTCTCCTTCTGAGTTTATTTTCATTATGCATCTCGAGTTGTATTCATTGTCTATCGTTTATATATACTCGAGTTATTTTTGTTTTATTGAGCTTCACTGAACCCCCTCGTGTATGCGTGCAGATGGTCTTGTCATCATGGGAATTGAGACTCTGTCATGGGCACGGCCAAGTTGTCTCGGCACTTGGCCGTGTGAGCTTCACAACCTGTCGGAACATTACTCCCAAGGACTTAGCTCCATCAAACGCGACACTAGGAGTCAGGGGAGTATTGTTTTGATTGCTTCTCCCACATGTATTCTTCATTGATATACATTATGAGTGAGCTTGCATGTGTACATTGGGGACAATGTACAACTTAAGTGTTGGGGGGAGTTTCATAGTGCACATATCTTTTATATTAGTTTTGATTGTTATACATGCTCACATAGCCAATGGCGGTTCACCTTAGTTGCAATGATTGTATTCTTGAGTTTAGGAGAATTTTTAACATTGAATGTTTTCATGCTCTAGTGCTTGCTTGAATTTCTAGGAATTTTTACCCGATTTACACTCAGTGCACTGCTCACTCTTTAAACTCTATTGGAAACTCATGTTTGATGTTAAAGGGACTAGTTATAGTTTTTTCTTGTGTTAAATTCTGAAAAAAAAAATGAATGATGAAAAGAAGGAACAAAATAGTTTTCTTGTTTGTTTTGCATTTTAGGTGGAAAGAGCTATCACCTATGTAGTATGAAGCTACTCTCATAAGTCGGATATTAGCTATGCCCTAATGAGAGAAAGAGCTACCTCATAGGATGAGTGAAAGCTACCACTCCGGTAGAAAGAGCTATCACCTCGAAAGTGTGAAAGCCACCTTAGTGGCCGCTTTGGAAAGGGCTACCTTAGGGGATGTGTGAAGCTACTACCATCTTTGAAATTGCTGTCACTTTTGTAGATAAATAAGTTCCTTGTACTTAGAACTTTGAGGAGTATACCTTGGGTTGTTTTGAGTGAGTTCACACACGTACACGATTTCGGGTTTGTTGTCCTTTTTGATTCAAGTTTTTAGCCAGAGCTTTGATTTTTTTTTGTATTTAATGTTGAAATTTTCCTTACTTGTAGAATGCTCTCTCTGTACACTTTGGTGAACCTAAGGCCAAGCACTTCCAATATTTCTTTCATCTATGCACAGAATGTTTAATTTTTGCTTGAGGACAAGCAAAAGCTTAAGTGTGGGGGAGTTTGATAAGTGCTTGTGTGATATGAATGCGAAGCATTCTTTCCTTATGTTGAGCATTACTTTTCTCGGGTTTTTACACTAATATGTGTGTTTTTATGTTACTTTCGTGTAGGTATGGTTGTGAGGCCGAGTATGAAGGAAAGAAACCAATGTGGATCATAATGCACCGATTTTGGAGGAAATCTTGCTAAGGTTCAAACGCGAAGACATAGGTCGGGTGTGAGATGCTAGAGTGTGTGCCAACCTCCTCGTATTTGAGTTAGCACAACCACTTGGAGGGGCACAAGGGCAGTCACAATCAAGCATTCTGACTTATGCACATAGAACAAGATCTCCACCAACTTGTCCATCATTAAAGAAGCAAAGCGATCCATGACGTGAACGTGTGCCCGTTTACGTCACCTCGATGAAAGTATGGACTCAGGAAGCATTTTAGGCCAGGTAATGTAGCAAAACGATGCAGCGGAAATACTGTAGTAGCACTGTTCATAGCCGGCCGAGAAAATAGAAATTCTAGAGAATCCACACGGGCGTGTGGAAATTACCCACGCCAGTGTGGAAATTCCACATGGGCGTGTGAAAAATCCACAGGACCGTGTGGATGCCCGATTCCATCCCTATTTAAAGCCAATTTTAGCCCCGATTTCAGGATTCTTTTCTCCATCTTTTCCCTAACTTGAGAGACGGTTTCGGCTAGGATTTTGAGAGGTCTTGGCTAAGGTTTTGGAGAGGTTCTATGGCTCCGACATCGTCATTCCTGAGGAAGAAGGTTGGTAGGGGAGCTTCCGTCGAGGCGTATCCTATACCGGACTAGGGAATCCTTGGACGACGAGTAGAGGACTTTCAATAAGACTATCGACACGACTATCGAGTGGGTTTCTCTATGGATTCATTGCTTTTACAGACTATTTCTTTGATTGTACTTAGCTCCATGGAGATCTAAACCCCTAGTGGGTACTTGGGTATTTGAGAATCCTAGGATGTATTTTTTTCATTGAATCTCTTTATTATGCTTTCAATTAATTAATGTTTGTTGTGAGTTCCAACCTTGAATGCTTGATTGTATGAACATTTCCCCTAGAGTGACACTAGGGTTGAGAGTTCTTGTTGGTAACTGATAAGTGCTTGTGTGATATGAATGCGAAGCATTCTTTCCTTATGTTGAGCATTACTTTTCTCAGGTTTTTACATTAATATGTGTGTTTTTATGTTACTTTTATGCAGGTATGGTTGTGAGGCTGAGTATGAAGGAAATAGGCCAATGTGGATCATAATGCACCTATTTTGGAGGAGATCTTGCTAAGGTTCAAACGCGAAGATATAGGACAGATGTGAGATGCTAGAGTGTGTGCCAACCTCCTCGCATTCGAGTGAGCACATCCATTTGGAGGGGCACAAAGGTAGTCACACTCGAGCATTCCGTCTTATGCATATAAGAACAGGAGCTCCACCAACATATATATCATTGAAGAAGCAAGTGATTCACGACGTTAACGTGTGCCCGTTTGCGTTACTCTGATGAAAGTATGGAATTGGGAAGTTATTCAGGTCGAAGACTGTAGAAGAGCACTATAGCAATACTGTAGCAGCACTGTTCACAGCCGGTCGAGAAATCAGAGAAACAGAGAATCCACACGGGCGTGTGGAAATTATCAACGCCCATGTGGAAATTCCGCACGGGCGCGTGTAGCTTCCACGCCCGTGGAGTTGCCCGATTCCAGCACTATTTAAAGCCGATTCAGCCCCGATTTTGGTATTCTTTTCTCCATCTTTTCCCCAACTTGAGAGAGGTCTCCAGCTAGGGTTTTGAGGGGTATTGGCCAAGATTTTGGAGAGGTTCTATGGCTCCGACATCGTCATTCCTGAGGAAGAAGGTTAGTATGGGAGCTTCCTTCGAGGTGTATCCTATACCGGACGAAGGAATCCTTGGACGACGAGTAGAGGACTCTCCGCAAGACCATCGACACGACCATCGAGGGGGTTTCTTTATGGATTCATTGCTTTTACATTCAATTTCTTTGATTGTACTTAGCTCCATGGAGAGCTAAACCCCTAGTGGGTACTTGGGTGAATGTGAACCCTAGGATGTATTCGTTTCTTTGAACTTCTTTATTATGCTTTCAATAAATTGATGTTTATTATGAGTTCCAACCTTGAATGCTTGATTGTATGAACATTTCCCCTAGAGTGACACTAGGGTTGAGATTTCTTGTTGGTAACCTTGTGAGTGAGTGACACACCACGAGCGTTAGACAAAGCTAGGTTGGAGAGGGTTGAGAGGGTGAGTTGAGAGGTACAGGAGCGTCCCCTTTCCCCTCCGACGTGATAGATTCTACTTCCGTTCCTTGAGTTCTTTGCGCCCATAATAGAGTGAATGGTCTAAGGGATGAACCTTCGCTGGGGCCTAGTGGCGCGTGCAATAGAGTGAAGCGTTGAGGGGATCTTAGTATCTAGGGATTAATTGTGGCTAGGGACCTTCCGCCTGGACCAAAGGGTTTGGTCTATAATTAGGAAGCGATTTATCCCTTGGAATCCCTAGAGCTCATTGCAACTTTATTCGAGTGCGAGGTTGAGAGGTTATTTAATCTCTCCTCCGGGACATGAATAAAGTTAGGCATAGTTGACCTTAGATTTGGGACTATGTATGTAAGGATTTCTACGACTCACCATTGCATTGCTTAGGAAGCATAATAGAGAGTTCTTGCACTTGAAACGATTTTCCTAGGTGAAGCATCATCCGAGTACCCCATCTTTATCGATTGCCTTGCCTCCTCCTTACTTTTTCTCTCTTACTTGTTGCTTTTAATTGTTGAGAATTGAATCATTATCACACTTATCATTGTTGATACTCCACATAGCTAAGAATTGAATTAAGTGTCTTTACTCCCTACTCCCTGTGGATTCGACCCCGCTCACCCGGGATTATTACTTCGACAAACCCATGCACTTGCGGGATATACGCAAGGGGATCTTGTCAGTAACCTTGTGAGTGAGTGACACACCACGAGCGTTAGACAAAGCTAGGTTGGAGAGGGTTGAGAGGGTGAGTCAAGAGGTACAGGAGCGTCCCCCTTCCCCTCCGACGTGATAGATTCTACCTCCGTTCCTCGAGTTTTTGTGACCATAATAGAGTGAATGGTCTAAGGGATGACCCTCTGCTGGGGCTTAGTTGCGCGTGCAATGGAGTGAAGCGTTGAGGTGATCTTAGTATCTAGGGCTTAATCGTGGTTAGGGACCTTCCACCTGGACCAAAGGGTTAGGTCTATAATTAGGAAGAGATTTAGCACTTGGAATCCCTAGAGCTCATTGCAACTCTATTCGAGTGCGAGGATGAGAGGTTATCTAATCTCTCCTCTGGAACATGTATAGAGTTAGGCATAATTGACATTAGATTTGGGGCTATGTATTTAAGGATTTCCACGACTCACCATTGCATTGATTAGGAAGCATAATAGAGGGTTCTTGCACTTGAAACGATTGTCCTAGGCGGAGCATTATCCGAGTACCCCATCTTTATCGATTGCCTTACCTCCGCCTTTAATCGTGCTTTCTTACTTGTTGTTTTTACTTTTGAGAATTGAATCATTGTTACACTTATCACTACTGATCTTTCACATAGCTAAGAAGCGGATTAAGTGTTTTTATTCCCTACTCCCTGTGGATTCGATACCCGCTCATTCGGGATTATTACTTCGACAAACCAGTGCACTTGCGGGATATACGCAAGGGGGCCTTGTCAGTGATATGATAGTTGGTCTTGCACTTGAAGCAATAACCCTAGGGGGAGCAATATCCGAGTGCCTCACTTTCTATCGACTACCTTTCCTCGCATTTTATCGTGTCTCTCTTTCTTATTTTCTTTAGTCTCATTCAAATTGATTTTATCCACACCATTATTATTTCATCTTCACTTACTTAAGTAGAAATCATTGTGTTTCTATTCACTATTCCCTGTGGATACGATAACCCACTCACTTGGGATTTATTACTTTGACAAACCCGTGCACTTATGGGTCACACGTAAGGGGTATGTCAATATGTGATAGGGATGCAATTGTACGTGTTGATCGTGTTGATCATGTAATAACGGTGCGTGAAAGCAAGATGTCGGTCCACAAGAAAGATTGAGAAAAGTAATAGTCAGCCTAGTTCAAAAAATTATCCTAACTAATCAAGTGTTGTGTCTGAACAAAAGAAAGTAAAAGCAAGAAGTACGAAATAAAAAGAGAGGGAAACTAGGGGAGGAAACGATACCCCTGTATAGCATCCCTCTAGGGTTTGATAAAGTGTAGGACAAAAGTTATCTAAGTATGCAATCCAATTTGAACCGAGAGGTTTTTTGAATCATAATAAACCCCTCGATAGAGGATGAAGAGTAACTGAATCGGTATAGAGATGATACAGTCATCCACACAATCACGTCAACACTCTATGAAACCTCGCGTGGGCTAATAAGAATCTCTTAAGTAGGTGATCTCTCTTATGAGGAGAGATTACCCATAATCCGAATATAGAGTAAAGATGTGATTTCTCCTAAAATGAACTCCACATGATTACAAAAAGCACGAAGATACTCATTAACTCACTCGAGAGAATTGAGGGATATGGGGTCTCCAAAGTGCCCTATTCTAGGCTTACTAATAATTCCCTCTAATTGTGTTATGTCTTTGCTAGGTGGAAATTTCTTCTCATCACAAAGCACAATAGAGATCAAGCATTCAAACACGCAATTAGATTAAAATAGAATTGATTGCAATGAAGAAAACAAGTAAATCACATGAATCCAACAAGCAATGTCAAAATATAAACCCTAGAGTTTACTATGCCAAAACATCTAACAAATTAGCCTTTCTTTCAGGGAGGGCAATCATTCACACAGCAAGACATGATGAGAGATATTGAAAACATAGAAAACCCTCTCTCAATCATGCCGGAGATGAATCACCGAAGAGCCCTAGAAAAGTTTCCACAAATGCCACCAAGATGAGCTTGACGCTATGGTCAACTCTCCCCTTCAATATCGATCCAAATCTCCTCCTAGATTAGCTCCTTGAGCCCTAGAGATTTATCTCCTTTCACTCCTAGCTTTGCCTCCAAGAAAAGAATCAAAGAAATCCAAATAATACCCTAAAAATCCTTATCATATCTATTTGTACTCGGTTGTTTATGGGCTCAACACACCCTTTGCGTATGTGTACCGCAAGTGCATGGGTTATGAAGTAATATAGTACCCAACACATGGGTAGTCGAATCCACAGGGAATAGATGTCTAGAAACAAGAAGTATTGCTACTTAGCTAAAGTGAAAATCAATTGGTGATTATGATTCAAACTATTAATGGAAATAACAAGGGAAGGAAAAGAGAGTAAACAAGAGTAATCATAGGAGGTAATTAATGGTAAAATGGGGTACTCAGTCAATGCTCACCCTAGGACTATTGTTTTATGTGCAAGACTAATATTATGCTTCCTTAATTAAAGTTTAATGAGTCATGGAGATCCAAAGACACATAGTTCCAAACTTAAGGTCAACCACGACTAGTCCTCTACACTATGCCCCGGTGGATAGAAATATTCTCACCACCTCACACTATGTGGGACTGCTTGAGGTTCTAGGGACTCCAAGTGATAAACACTATTCCCAAATTTAGATCAAACCTTTGGTCTAGGCGAAAGATCACTAATCACAACTAAGCCCCAGCACTAGAGATTTCTCAATATTTCACTCTATTGCTTGTGTAATTAAGCCCCAGTGGAAAAATTTATTAGCTCTTCACTCTATCATAATTGCAAAGAACTCTTGGAATGTGAAGGTAGGATAAATCACATTGGAGGGGAAAGGGGACGTTCCGCTACCTCTTGACTCACTCTCTCAACCCTCTTCAATCTTGCTAAGTCTAACCCTAATGAAGGGGTCACTTATTCAAAGGGTTACCTAGATGGATTTTCAACCCTAGTGTCACTCTAAGGGAAAATAAAAACAATAAGCACACAAGATTGAAACTAAATTAAAACATCAATTAAAGGAAACATGAAAGAAGTTTATGAAACAAAAGTATCTTAGGGTTTACAAGTCCAAGTACCAACTTGGGGTTTAGCTCTCCATAGAGCAATACAAAAGCAAAGATGGAATCAAAAGTGAATGCAAAAACTCCATAAAGATAACCCCATTTCTTTCTTTGGGGATGGTCTTGAAGAGCGGCTTCTTCTTCTCCGAAGACTCCTCCGTCGAGCCTAGGGGCACACCTCGCCGAATCAATCCCATAGAAAGCTCCCCCAATAACTCTCCTTCGAAGGAAATTAATATCAAAAGTTATAGAAACACTGCAAAATCCAAACAAAAACCTCTCTAAGCCCTAGAGATGCTCTCCCAAAAAGTTAGGGAAAAAAATCCCAAAAAAAAAATCATCAAAGCGGTATTTAAAAGGTTGAAATCGGGATTTCACACGCCCCTATGCAAATTCCGCACGGGTGTGTGGATTTCCAGGTTCTTCATTTTCTGCATTTTGTGAACAGTAATTGCTTCAGTACTTGGGAGCCTAACAGGAACACATACGACTTTAAGTCGCATCCATAAGGTATTCTATTTGTGTTATGATCCAACTTACTGCCGTAAGCGCTAGACCGTAAGCTTCAGTGTGCTGTATCTTTCAAATGCCCTTATGGGCATAGTCTCTAGTTATAAGCTCTTCTGGATGGTCCTTATGGCTGTAATTCTTGCCCATAAGATCCTCTGATTTGGCTCTAAACTCCTCCTTCCGGGTATAAGCATGCCTGCAAGGTTCTCTAGAAAGTTCTTACAAAGCTGCCGTAAGCCATTCAATTTGCCTTGCCCTTGTACAATTGAAGCTGAGAGAGCTCTAGTTTCTTTGTTTATTATGTTGAATGCTTCTTACGATCTTTTTCATCTTTAAATGCTGGTTAAACCCTGAGAATACAAAATACACTAAGTTTAGCACCGAATTTTATAATATGATTCTAATACAAGCCAAATGAGTGTATAAAGTGATATGAAATAATAGAACATTGTACACTCATCAAATTCCACTACACTTAAGCTTTTGCGTTTCCTCAAGCAAAAATAAAACATTACAAACTAAGTGGAGAATGTTCAAGACCTCGGGCGCTAAAAAATCAGGGAGGTTTGAAAGTAACTGGGGTTCAATAATACAAGAATGCTAAAATCTCAAGTTCCATCAATAGCAAACACTCTATTAAAGGTTATCTATATGTGTGTGTTACAATTATCTATGTCAATTTTTTTGACCTATAAGACTTTGATAGCAAAAATTTCACAAACAACTTCTTCTTTACATGGTGGTAGCTTCACACAACTCCTAAGCTAGCTTTATCTAGCGAGGTATCGTCAAGTGGCTTTCAGGCTTAGGAGAGGTAGCTCTTTCCACATCTTTTACTCGAATACAACAACTTTCACTCTCTTAAAAAGGTAGCTCTTTCTCTCATTAGGACATACAAAGTTTCTCTTTCCTTTCTTTGTTTTTTTTTTTAAATGTTTTCTCAATTTAAACCACTTGAAGTAAAATGAACTAAACTACACAAAGTCATACATGGTCTAAGTTGTTACAATAGAGAAGTTGTGTGCTCCAATTGGGTGCATAACCAAAAATAGAGTGCATACTAAAAAAATTTAGAACTCAAAAGGAACAAACTCGCATGTGTACACCCTAATACTAAGAAACTCCTACTACATTTCAAATGCCCTTCATAAGTCAAAACTGGGCAAGTAAAAAGTTAACAATGAATCTTAAAGCCCTCTCCTACACTAAAATCATATATTGTCCTCAATGTGTATAAAAGATGAAAATGCAAGATAATGCAAATAAGAAAAGGAGGGTAGTGGAAAACAATTACTTTCTTAGTTCATGTTTGAGAGTCTATTCATGCGTGAGACCAGTTTAGTATGTCCGTTGATGTGCCCAAGCAGTGGGGGTGATAAGTGCTTCTGTAATAGTAATATGAAGAATTCTTTTCTTACATTGAGCATTGCTTTTCTCAAGTTTTATCACTTATGCATGTGTATTTGTGTTCTTTTGCGCATGTAGGGTTGTGGAGACAAGTATGAAAGAAAGAAATCAAAATTAGATCGTGGATGCAATTTGTTGATGAAATTTTGGAGTGAACA
The DNA here is from genome assembly GCF_009730915.1 of Dioscorea cayenensis subsp. rotundata. Classification (NCBI taxonomy): domain Eukaryota; kingdom Viridiplantae; phylum Streptophyta; class Magnoliopsida; order Dioscoreales; family Dioscoreaceae; genus Dioscorea; species Dioscorea cayenensis. The sequence continues at coordinate 7,009,160 of NC_052481.1, read as the reverse complement.
AACGTGAAGACACAAGTTATGCACAAAGATATGTGAGTGTGTGCCAACCTCCGTTGTGCTCGAGTGAACATGCAAATTGGAGGGGCACAAAGGCAGACATGCTCATATGTTCTGACTTATGCAATACTAGCAAGATCTTGGTCAAATGTGATTTTATTGAAGATGTAACACAATCTACCTCATGGATGTGTGCCTATTCATGTGGCCTCAATAAAAAGTGTGGATTCCGGAGCACTTTGGTGAAGTATTGTAGTACTATAGCAAATCATTGTAGCAGTTACTGTGTCACAGCACGCTGAAAATTCAATAGAGTGCCCTAGGCTTGATGAGGGAACCTTTGGAGAAGATGAGGCTACTCCACAAAACCATCGATACGGACTACAAGAGGGTTTTACGTATGGATTGCATATTTTTACTTTCAATTTCATTAATGATTGTATCTTGCTCCATGGAGAGCTAAACCTCTAGTAGGTGCTTGGACTTGTAAACCCTCGGATAATTTTGTTTCGTTGACCTTTCATTATGTTTTCTTTAATTGATGTTCTAATTGAGTTCCAATCTTGAGTGCTTGTTGAAGTGATTTTCCCTTAGAGTGACTTTAGTGTTGAGAATCAATCTTGATAATCCGTGTGGATGAGTGACACACTAGGAGGGTTAGATAAAGCTAAATTAGAAAGGGTTGAGAGGGTGAGTCGAGAGGTAGTGGAATGTCCCCTTTCCTTCCGGTGTGATTTATCTTACCTCCGTGTTCCAAGAGTTCTTTGCAGTCATGATAGAGTGAAGTGCTAAGAGAGGAACTCCGGTGGGACTTAGTTGCGCAAGCAATAGAGTGAATCGTTGATGTAATCCTTAGTGCTGGGGCTTAATTGTGACTAGGGGTCTTTCGCCTGGACCAAAGGGTTAGATCTAGATTAGGGAATAGGGTTTATCACTTGGAGTCCCTAGAGCTTTATGCAACCTTGCACAGTGTGAGGTGTCGAGAGCATTCCTTTCCGCTAGGGCATAATATAGGGTTAGTCACGGTTGACCTTAGGTTTGGGACCGTGTGTTTAAGGATTTCTATGACTCATTGAACATCAGTTATGAGATATAATGATTAGTCTTGCACTTGAAGCAATAGTCCTAGAGTGAGCAATGTCCGGGTGCCCCACTTTCTATCGATTGCCTCTCCTATCATTTTATTACATCTCCTTTTTGTTCTTTTAATATGTGTTTGCATTGATATTGTTCACACAACTTTAAATCATATTCACCATAGTTAAATAGCAATTCTTATGTTTATGATCACTATTCCCTATAGATAGGACTACCCACTCACTAGGGTACTATATTACTTCAACAACTCATGCACTTTGCTATTTTAATTGTTCATCACTTGTTCTATTTCACACATTCTTATTCTATCATCATTCAGATTTTGTTTTCCTTTCTTTGGTTGTAGCTCTAGGTTATGACCCGAGGAAACCTTTCGATATTGGTTGAAGGTGATTCGGACATAGGAAGAAAATTTCATAGAAGGGGAAGAGAACCTATATAAGAACAGTCTAATCAAGCTGAAATAGAAGTTGAAGGGTCTGATAACATGGCAGAACAGAATGAGCAGCAGAGGACACTCTCAGATTATGCTAGACCCGCAGTTCTTGGTATGTAGTCTAGTATTGTGCGGCCATCGATTACGGCTCATAATTTTGAGCTTAAGCTAGACTTCATCCAGATATTACAGCAGTTAGCACAGTTTAATGGTTTGGCCGATGAGGATCCAAACTATCACATTGAGAACTTCTTGGAAGTGTGCGACATGCTCAAGATTAATGGTGTTACAGATGACATCATCAAGTTGAGGGCTTTCCCATTTTCCTTGAAAGGGAGAGTGAAGCAATGGCTACATTCATTACGTAGAGCATCGATCACTACATGGGAGGAGATGGTAGAAGCTTTTCTTTCCTGATATTTCCCTCCCAGAAATCTGTGAAGCTTAGAAATTAAATATCTTCTTTTGTGCAAATTGAATTGGATTCTCTTTTTCAGACATGGGATAGGTTCAAGGAGCTCCTGCGGAAATATCCTCAAAATGGGTTCCCCGAGTGGATGATCATTTAGACTTTCTATAGTGGGTTGAACCCAAGCACGAAGTAGTTACTTGATGCTGCAGTAGGATGTACCTTAGGAAGCAAGACCATGAAGAAGCCCGACATTTCATCAAAGAAATGGCTATGAACAGTTATCAGTGGAACACATGGGACAGAAAGAAGGTAGACGGATTTCATGAGATTGATGCAGTCACATCATTGGGGGTCCAAGTCGAGTCATTGAGTAAGAAGTTAGACACTCGAACTTCTCCTAGAGTGGTGGCTGTGATGAGTTGCACCGGGTGTGGGGGAGGACATGCGTCATCTGATTACTCAATTTCTATTGGTGGTACAGGTGGATTTTGTTTGCAATGTAATGAGAGGGCAAGGAAACCCATATAGCAACACCTACAATCCGGGGTAAAGGAATCACCCAAACCTTTCTTGGAATAATCAAGGGCAACAAAAGACTATGGCACCACCAGGTTTCGAACAGCAAAAACAAGCCCCGAATATGGAGAATAGAGTTTCAGGATTGGAAAACTGGATGACCGATTTAGAGAAGGCTTCGACTAAGTTCATTTCATCATCGGATATAAGATTTCAATCAGTTGAAGCCACACTTCACAACCACACTGCTTCATCGCACAACTTGGAAAATCAAGTGGGCCAAATTGCGAAGTCACTTTCAAAAATACCTCAAGGGAGTTTTCCTAGCAACAGGGAGACAAACACAAGAAAACATGTGAGGGTGATCACTTTAAGAAGTGGTCGTGAAGTTGACGACAGGCTCTCGAGTTAGAAGACCAATGTTGAGTCACCCGAGGTCATGGAGATTGAGGAAATTGCAAAAGAGAAGGAGGTGGCACTCCCACCTTACAAGCCAATAATCCCTTACCCTTCAAGGTTGAAGAACGACCAAAATGATGACCAATACAAGAAGTTTTTGGGTCTATTAAAACAGTTGTACATTAGCATCCCATTTGTGAAGGTGTTGTCTCAAATGCCTCCCTATGCAAAGTTTCTCAAGGACCTCTTGACCAACAAGAGGAAGTTGGAGGAGAGTGCATCTGTGATCTTAGATTCTTCATGTTTGGCGGTGCTGCAAAAGAATATACTAAACAAGAAGAAGGATCCCGGAAGCTTTAAATCCATGCAACATTTATAATTTGGGTAAAGAAAAGGCATTGGCGGATTCAGGGGCTAGCATTAACGTCATGCTGACAACACCCTACAAGTGCACCGGTTATCTAAGTAATAAAAATACCCGGGTGAGTGGATAGTGGTATCTACAGAGAATAGTGATTAGAAACACAAGAATTGTTATTTAACTATGGTGAAGATAAATCAATAGTGGTGTGAACAATATCAAAGCAAATAACAATAAAGAAAACAAGAGAGAGACGCAAGAAATGATAGGAGAGGCAATCGACAGAAAGTGGGGTACCCAGACATTGCTCACCCTAGGACTATTATCTCAAGTGCAAAACCAACCATTATGTCTCTTAACTGATGCTTAATGAGTCATGAAAATCCTAAAATATACGGTCCCAAACCTAACGTCAACTGTGACTAACCCTATACTATGTCCCTGCAGAGAAATCACTCAGTCTGAATACCTCACACTCTATAAGGTTGCTTCAAGCTCTAGGGACTCTAAGTGATAAACAATATTCCCTAATATAGATCTAACCCTTTGGTCAAGGCGAAAGACCCTTAGTTACAATTAAGCCCCAGCACTAAGGATTACTTCAACGCTTCACTCTATCGCTCGCGCAACTAAGCCCCAGCAGAGTTCCTCTCTTAGCACTTCACTCTATTGTGTCCACAAAGAACTCTTGGAAAACGGAGGTAGAATAAATCACACTGGAGGGGAAATGGGACATTCTGCTACCTCTCGACTCACCATCTTGACCCTCTCCAATCTTGCTTAGTCTAACCCTCATGGTGTGTCACTCACTCACAAGGATTACCAATGTTGATTCTAAACCCTAGTGTCACTCTAAGGGAAAATCAATTCAACAACCATTCAAGATTATAACTCAATTAAAGAAACATAATGAAAGATTAATGAAATAAAAGCATCCTAGGGTTTAGAAGTCCAAGCACCAAGTAGGGGTTTAGCTTTCCACGGTGCAAGATACAATCAATAATGAAATTGAGTGTAAATACATGCAATCCATAAGTCAAACCCCTTCGTTTTCCGTGTTGATGGTCTTGCGGAGTGGCCTCGTCTTCTCCAAGGGTTCCCTCATCAAGCCAAGGGCACACCTCGCCAAATCAATGCCGACGAAAGCTCCCCTAATAACTTTCTTCCGAAGGAACGCGGTGTTGAAGGCCGTAGGACCATTCCAAAAGCCTTAACAAAGCCTCTCCAAATCCTAGCGGTGATCGCCTCCAAAGATGGGGAAAAATAGGAAAAGGATTGAAAAAAGATCCCCAAAACGTCATAAGTTGTGGCTTTAAATAGGCTAAAATCGGGCATCCACACGGGCGTGTGGAATTTCCACATGCCCGTGTGGATTTCTGGAACTTCAGTTTTCTACGAGCTGTGAAGAGTAACTGCTACAATACTTTACTACAGTAACTACTGCAGTACTTTTCCAAAATGTTCCAAAATCCATACTCTTCATCGAGGCCACATGAATGGGCACACATCCATGAGGTAGATCGCGTTGGGTCTTCAATGAAAATCATATTGATGGAGATCTTGCTAGCTTTGAACAAGTCAAAACATGCGAATGGGACTGCCTTTGTGCCCCTCTAAACCATGTATTTACTAAAGCACAGCAGAGGGTGGCACATAATCACTTGTCTTTGAGCACAACTTGTGTCTTCACGTTTGTTCTCTCTAAGATTTCATCAACAAAGTGCATCCACGATCTATTTTTGGTTTCTTTCTTTCATAATCATCTCCACAACCCTACATGCGGAAAAGAACACAAATACGCATGTATAAGAGATAAAATATGGGAAAAGTAATGCTCAATGTAAGAACAGAATAATTCGTATTACTATTATACAAGGACTTATCAAACTCCCACACACTTAAGCTTTTGCTTGTCCTCAAGCAAAATAAAACATTAAAACACACAAGAAGGAAAAATGAAAGTGCTTGGCCTTAGGTTCACCAAAAGCATGGGAAGCATTCTATAAGTAAGGGAAAATTTCAACACCGAATAAGAAAAATCAATGCTCTAGCTAAAAACTTGAATATAAAAAAAGGACAACAAACCCAAAATTGTGTAAATGTGTGAAACTCACTCAAGTCAACCCAACGTTTACTCCTCAAAGTTCCAAGTGGAAGGGACTTATTTATGTACAAAAAGAATGGAGAAGGTAGTAGCTTCACACATCCTCTAAGGTAGCCCTTTCCGAAGCGGCCGCTAAGGTGGCTTTCACACTTTTGAGGTGGTAGCTCTTTCTACGGGGGTTGTAGCTTTCACTCATCCCATGAGATAGCTTTTTCTCTCATTAGAGCATAACCAGTATTCGACTTATAAGAGTAGCTTCATACTTCATAGGTTGTAGCTCTTTTCAACCCTAATACACAAACAAAAACAACATAATTTTTTTTTCTTTTTCTTTTCATTCTACCAATTTTTTAAAGAAATTAAAGCAAGAACAAACTAAAACTAGTTCCTTAAACGTCGAACTTGAGTTTCCACAAGGTTTAATGAATGAGTAGTGTGACAAAGTGTCAATTGTGAAAAAATTCCTAAAAATTCAAGTAAAACTAGAGCATGAGAACATTTAATGTTAAAAATTCTCCTGAACTTAAGAATACAACCATTGCAACTAAGATGAACCACCATTGGCTACATGAGCATGTACAATAAAAGCATAAGTATAGAACATGTGTAATGTGAACTCCCCCCCACACTTAAGATGTACATTGCCCTCAATGTACATATGCAAGCTCAATAAATGATAAAGCAATCAAAAACATATGTGGAAGTGGACAATTGAAACAATGCTCCCCTGAACTCCTAATTGTATGTTTGATGGAGCTATATTTATTGAGAGTTGAGTTCCAATGGGTTGTGGAGCACACACGGCCATGTGAATATTACATTGATCGTGTCCATGACTAGTCCTCAAATTCCATACTCATAAGACCATGTGCACGTATACACAAGGGGGTTCAGTGAAGCTTAACAAAAATAAAATAACTCGAGTATATAAAGATAAAACAATCAAATACAACTCGAAACTAAAAATAAAAGATAAACTCAGAAGGAAGACCTTTTCTGAGTAATACAAGTCCCAAAATAAGAACAAAGAAAAGTAAAGACGCATCAAGCGTTAGTGTCGTCTGCTATCTGCTCTGCTGCTACTGCTGCTGGTGAGGATACAAATGCTGGTGGATCACTCAGTGCTACTATAATTGGTGATGGTGGTGTCGGTGATGCTCCAGTAACTGCTATAAAATATCGAGATGTTCCATCACCTCTGTGTGGTTCGCAGCCTGTGTGGCGTGAACCTTTGCCAGATCTGCCTGTAATACTCCCACAGCACTCTCGAGCCTCTCCAATCAATCATGGGCTCGAGTGGGAGAAAATATACGCACTGGAGATGGCTCCTGTGCTGTGGAAAGTGCCTCTATCTCCATCTGCTCAGGCTGAGACTCGAGTGCAGGTTATGAACCCTCAGCTACCTCTTCCTTAACCTCAGTTGGCTCTAGTGGGGGCATATTCATCACATAGACCCTGTCTCTATATTTTAGTATCATGCCCATAAGCCTTATAGTCTCCAAGCCGAGGGGAGTAGATATGATCGTCTTCTCAGCCCCTCTGATCGCGTCTAACAAACCCATCCTGATGATGAGTTTAGTGATGTAAGGACAGGAAAATAGGATACTGATCTTGGAATACTGTCCCTGATGCCGTAAGTACTCTGTTAGGATGTGTCCTAGGTCGATCGGTGTGCTCTATACCATAGAATATAGATATAACAACTCCTATCGGCTGAGTACACCGGTACTGTCTCCACGGCCGTTTACTGATCTGCATAGAACTGCATAAATGTATCAATAGCTCGGCCGAGAGAGACAGGTGGCCTTTGACACCCCTATTTCGTACTGACTCTATCCGCATAGCACTCTTTATGCACGCTGCGGTGTCAGGCTGCCGGGATAATCTGTCAGTAGCTGCTCATACTCCTCTGTACTAACAAATGCCTCATCATACAGACCTAAACGGGCTAAAAACTGTGTGATACTCATACTGTGATACTGTTCGAAGGCTCTAAATAGGATGGCATCGATGCTATCAAAGCTGGAGTATGGACGGTCAAACTCGAATGATGCTAACACCTCCAATGTAAGCATCCGAATGGCGAGATCACAAATGGTCAACAATCTGCACCAACCGCCGATGGTGAGGAACTCCTTAACCTCGTCTGCGATATCATCTACTAGCTAAACATCCCTGAGCGGGCTTAAGTCCGAGAATTGTGTCTAACCGAACTTGAACTTTGATAATCGCTCAGATCAAGCTTGGTGCTCCAGAATGGCGAACTCCATATTCTATGGCTTGGGGGAATGCTCTCTAGGACGCTTGCCGGCTAGTTTCTTAGTCCTGGGTGCTATATCTGCAAGAATTAAAAAAGAAATAGATCAACTTCACTCAAAGAAACAATACTGCAGAAATCCACAAGGTCATGTGGAAATTCCACATGCTCGTGTGGATCCACGGGGTGTGAAAACCGCATGGCCGCTATGCAAAAGTCCACAAATAAATCAAGAAATTAGCTCAAAATTCTTTCTAAAACACGCACCAACTATTTTAACATGCAAACGAAGCAACAATAACCAGTTTAATCGAACTAAATCAAGTAGGGTGAATTAAATCGTGAAAGAGGGCTTATCGACAAAGTGAAGATGAAAATCATTGAATATGGCCAAAAAGCAACCCTAGATCCTTATATATATACAGTGAGGAGTCGGGAGAGTGAAGAGAGGCACCGTTTGAGTGTTTTGGGTGTTAAGGAATGAAGGGGAGCGAGCGTTTTATAGAAAAGCCATGCCTCTTGACGTTCTGTGCATCCACACGGGCATGTGGAAATTACCCACGCCCGTGTGACTCCATAAGGGAGTTTCACAGGGGCATTCACACGCCCCTGTGTGCTCTCTGGATAGCATAACTTACCTATGAATGCATCCACGTGGGTGTGTATAAATTCCCCATGCCTGTGTGTCCGACCCACAGAGCCACGCACATGCCCCTGTGGCTTCGCTGTCAACCCGAGAAATTTGGCTAACTGTTCGACATGCCCCTATGAAAATTCCACACGGGCGTGTGGATATTCATAGAGGTACTCACAAGGGCACTCACATGACTTATGTCTTCTTAGGATAGAGGAGAACTCTTTGCAGGGATTCACACGGGCATGTGGAAATTACCCATGCCCGTGTGTATTTCATAGGGTCATCCACAATGGCAGACACACGCCACTGTGTCTTCTTGGGGTAGAGCTCTGAACTCTGTAAAGAAACACACACCCATGTGGAAATTACCCATGGGCATGTGACCGTCACAAGGTTGTTCACAGGGGCAGACACACACCCCGTGTCCTCTCGGGATGAGCTCTGAACGGAGACACACGCCAGTGTGAAAATTACACACGACCATGTGTCTTCTTTGTATAACTTAGAAAAATTTATAGACTCTGCAGAAAATTTCTACACACTCATAGATACTCAGAGAGTGCTTAGACATTGGAAAATCTGACCAGAGAATCATGCAAAACACGATCATATGACTAAGAAACTTTGCTAATCACAATTAAGCACATGAAAACACCAATGATCCATGAGAAAAACACAACAATAGCATGTAAAAGATCAAGACATCAACACTAAAGCTCTTACTCATGCAAGTACTAAACTAAAACTTAGAAAAAATAGTAAAGACTTGGGTTGCCTCCCGAGAGACGCTTGTTTAACGTCAATAAGCATGACATACCTGACCTTACCTCACGGGGGCTCATAAAGAAAGAATACTTCTTGATCATTGTTACTAACCTCTCTACCAAAATATGGTTTAAGCCGGTGTCCGTTTACCTTGAATGTACCTTTCTCAGGATGAGTAATTTCAGTAGCACCATGGGTTGATACTTTAGTTACAGTGTATGGCCCAAACCATCTTGACTTTAGCTTCCCAAGAAATAGCCGTAGGCGAGAATTGAACAATAATACTTGATCGTTGACTTTTAACTCTTTTGGATTTTTGATATGCTTGTCATGCCACTTCCGAATTCTCTCCTTATAAATCCTTGCATTCTCATACGTCTACATCCTCCAATCGTCCAACTCATTGAGATGAAGCATTCATTGTTCCCTTGCTTTGCTCAAGTCAAAATTCATGGCATTGATGGCCCAATAGGTTTTATACTCGAGCTCCACGGGTAAATGACACAACTTACCATACACCATATTATAGGGGGTGGTCCCTATTGGGCTTTTATACGTCATTCTGTGAGCCTAAAGTGTGTCATCCAAGCGTTCCAACCAATCTTGCTTCCCTTGTTCCACCGACTTTGTCAAGATTCTCTTAAGCTCTATATTCGTGACTTCCACTTGACCACTTGTCTGCGGGTGGTAGGGGGATGATGCACTCCATAAAGCTTCAACACCTTCTCAATTTGAGTGTTACAGAAATGAGTTCCTCGATCACTAATGATAATTCGTGGGGCCCCAAATCGAGTGAACAACCTCTTTAAGAATTTAATAACGGTTCTAGCATCATTAGTAGGTAGAACTTGAACCTTCAGCTATTTAGAAACATAGTCAACCACCAACAGAATATATTGATTACCATTAGACTTTTGGAATGGCCCCATGAATTCAATACCCCATACATCGAACACCTCACCAAATTGCATCAGATTCTGAGGCATTTCATCACGTTGGGATAGATCTCCAGCCCTTTGACAATTGTCGCATCGAAGAACAAACTGATATGCATCTGGAATGATACACCCTTTGCGTGTGACCCGCAAGTGCACCGGTTTGTCGAAGTAATAAATCCCAGGTGAGTGGGTATCGTATCCAAAGGGAGTAGGGAATAAAAACACCAAGATTGCTACTTAACCAATCGAAGATGCTACAATGATTGTGTTGATAAGATGCAATATAAACAAAATAAAAGAAATAAGAAAGAGAGGCACAAATAAGTGAAAGGAAAGGCAATCGATAAGAAGTGGGGCACTCGGATATTGTTCTGCTTAGGATTATCACTTCAAGTGCAAAACCAACTATTATGCTTCCTAACTAATGCTCAATGAGTCGTGGACATCCTAAGATACACGGTCCCAAACCTAAGGTCAGCCGTGACTAAATCTATACTATGCCCCGGCGGAGAAATCGTTCAGTCTCAACACCTCACACTATGCAAAGTTGCAAGAAGCTCTAGGGATTACAAGTGATAAACACTATTCCTATATTTAGACCTAACCCTTAGGTCAAGGTGAAAGACCTCTAGTCACAATTAAGCCCTAGATACTAAAGATTACTTTAACGTTTCACTCTGTTGCTCGCGCAACTAAGCCCCAGCGGAGTTCCTCTCTTAGTACTTCACTCTATTGTGACCACAAAGAACTCTAGGAAATAGAGGTAGGATAAATCACACCGGAGAGGAAAGGAGATACTCCACTACCTCTCGACTCATCCTCTCGACCCTCTCCAATCTAGCTTTGTCTAACCCTCGTGGTGTGTCACTCACTCACAAAGATTACCAATGTGAACTCTCAACCCTAGTGTCACTCTAAGGGAGAAACCATTCAACAAGCATTCAAGATTGGAACTCAATTAAAACATCAATTAAGGAAAGCATAATAAAATATTAATGAAACAAATACATCCTAAGGCTCACAAATCCAAGTACCCACTAGGGTCTTAGCTCTCCATGGAGCAAGATACAATCAATAGTTAAATTGATAATAAAAACAAGTAATCCATAGAAAAACCCCCTCGGTAGTCATGTCGATGGTCTTGTGGAGTAGCCTCGTCCTCTCCAAAGGTCCATTCATCGAGCCTAGGGTACACCTCGCCGGATCGATGCCAATGAAAACTCCTCCAATAGCTATCTTCCAAGAGAAACATGATGTCGAAGCCGTAGAACAACTCCAAAAGCCTTGCCAATACCTCTCTAAACCCTAGCCGCAAGCCTCTCAAGAGTTCGAGAAAAGATGGAAAGAAGGATCTTCAAATCGGGCTGAATCACAGCTTTAAATAGGCTGGAATCGGCCATCCACATGGCCCTGTAGATGTTCCACACGCCCCTGTGGGAATTTCACACCGGCTATAGTAATTGCTACAGTTACCAATGTGAACAGTAACTGCTATAGTAATTGCTACAGTTACCCCGCTATAGTCCCCAGCCAAAAACAGTCCCGATTAACACTTTTCATCGAGGCAATATAAATGGGCACATGTTTATGCCGTAGATCACGTCGCTTCTTCAATAAAAAGCCTTATTGGTGAAGATCTTGATATCATTGCACAAGTCAGGATACGCAAATGTGACTACCTTCATGCCCCTCCAACTTATTGTAATTGCATGAATATATGGAGGTTGGCACACATTCTCGTATATTTGAGCCCAACTTGTGTTTTCACATATGTTCCTTCCAAGATTTCATCAAATAATGCATTCATGATCTACATTGGCTTTTTTCTTACATATTTGGCTCCACAAACCTACATGCACCAAAGTAACATAAATACACATGTATTAGTGCTAAACCTAATAAAAGTAATGCTCAACGCAAGAAAAAGAATACTTTGTATTACTAATACACAAGCACTTATCATCGAAATAAAGTTGGCCAATAGAACCCGGCAGCCAAGGCCTTTTCAATAATTCAGCTTGAGGCATAATGCCCCCCACAGGTCCGGAGTGCCAATGTGCAAGGATGTCCCAACCTTCTTCCCATGATACATACCTTCAGGACACATGATCTGCTTAAATGCGAAACAAGTACGGATCGTCCCAAAAGAATTCTTCAAATCACTAAAAAACTTCTTCTTTTATTGCAATGCGAGGCCCTGCTTAAGTACCTTCCCTGACAAAAAATTTGTGAAATCTGCGAACCATGGAGTACCCTCTGATTCTAGACTCTGGACTGCATACAAGTGCTCCTCAGGAAAAAAATTATTAATTTCTTTGCTTGATTACGCTTGACCTTCACAATCCTCCAATCGAGATAGATGGTCTGCAACTATATTTTTCGGTCCCTCTCTTATCTTTTACTTCCATGTCAAACTCTTGCAACAGTAGGATCTAACGAATCAACCTCGGTTTCACATCATCCTTGTTCATGAGATAACTTAGTGCCAAGTGATCGGCAAATACAGTTATCCTGGATAAGATGAGCTATGGTCTGAACTTGTCAAAGGCAAGCATCACTGCTAATAACTCTTTTTCTGTAGTAGTGTAGTTCTCTTGAGCACTCGTGAGAGTCTTGCTAGCATAATAGATTGGTTGGAACTTTTTACCCTTCCTTTGCCATAAAACTGCTCCAATAGCATAGTCACTTGCATCACACATGAGCTCGAATGGTTCGTTCCAGTCCAATGTGATTAAAATTGGTGCTTGCACTAATTTTTCTTTTAACAAATTGAAAGCAACCAAGTAATCATCTCCGAAATCAAGGAGCGCATCTTTTTCAAGGAGTTTCGTCAATGGTTGAGTGATTTTCAAAAAATCTTTGATGAACTTCCTGTAAAATACTACATGCCCCAAGAAACTATGAATTCCTTTCATGTTTATTAGTGGGGGAAGCTTGTCTATAACTTCAATCTTTGTCTTATCTACTTCCATTCCCAATTGAGAAATCTTATACCCGAGAACAATGCTTTCTTGGACAATAAAGTGACATTTCTCCCAATTAAGGACAAGGATTTCTTTGTCACACCTCACCAACACTCTCTCCAAATTTCTTAAACAAATGTCAAAAGAGTCTCTAAATACTAAAAAATCATCCATGAACACCTCCATGATATCTTCCAAGAGATCATAAAAATAGTGATCATACAGCGTTGGATTGTTGCCAGCGCATTGCACAACCCGAAAGACATTCTCCTATAAGCAAATGTCCCGTAGGGGCAAGTAAATATTGTCTTCTCTTGGTTTTCTAGGGCAATAGGAATTTGAAAGTATCCTGACATACCATCAAAGAAATAGTAATACTGATGCCCGAAAAATTGCTCCAACATCTGATTAATAAACGGCAATGGGAAATGATCCTTTTGAGTTGTATTGTTTAACCTCCTGTAATCGATGCTTACATGCCACCCTGTGACCATTTGGTTTGGAATTAACTCATTTCTAACATTTGTCATAACTCCTTTCTTCAGAACTACTTGAGTAGGGCTCACTCAAGCACTATTAGAAATGGGATATATAATTCCTGCATCCAACAGCTTCACTATCTCTGCCTTTACAACTTCCTTCATGTATGGTTTCAATCTTCTCTAAGGTTGAATCACAGACTTGTAATTGTCCTCTATCAAGATTTTATGAGTGCAAAATGAAGGGTTGATGCCTTTTATATCAGAAATTTTCCAAACAATGGTAGATATATGCCTTTTCAACATGCTCACTAGCTTGTCTTTTTGATCTGCAGAGAGGGATGAAGCTACAATAACCGGGAGTTTTGATCATTTCATAAGGAAAGCATATTCCAAATGTGCCAGTAAAGCTTTAAGCTCTAACTCAGGAGGTTCCTCAATGGATGGTCGTAGTCTGCTATCCTTCAATCTATCAATTTCTCTGAACTGTGCTGAATTTTGTTCGATAACATTTTCCACGCCATCCACTTGTTTAGGTGAGTATGAATGATCTTCAACAACAACCACATTCTCTGCCTCACAAATTTCCTGGACTGTTCTTGAAACACCCACAGAGAAAATCTCATGCGTTTGTTCTTGATGGAAAGAATCAAACTGAGCAAGAACCTTTTCCAAATTTTCTTCCCACTAGTAACTCAGCGCTGACCTTTCAAACTGGTACAACATACTATCTAGCTCCCGATTTGAATCATGAATCTCATTGATGTGATCAAAAACTGATTCTTCTATAGGGTTGTTGCTTGGGAGTCACTCTTGCATGAAACAACATGAAGTCGACTGTATTGTAAACAACGGCAATTTCTATTCTATGCCCTTCACCATTCCCGTGATTATGCCAAACATTTCAGTTACATTGATCATCTTTTCTGAAATTCAAAGAAAGAAAAACAAATCAGAATAATGGAAGAATAAGAAAGTGTGACATAGAACAAATGATGAATAGCTAAAATAGCAAAGTGCAAACTGTTTCCAAAATGCCTATTCCTCAGCAACGGCGCCAAAACTTGACAACACCCCGTAAGTGCACAGGTTGTCGAAGTAATAAAAATACTCTGGTGAGTGGGTAGTCGCATCCACAAGAAATAATGATTAGAAACACAAGAATTGCTATTTAACTATGGTGAAGATGAATCAATAGTGGTGTGAATAATATCAATGCAAATAAAAATATAGAAAACAAGAGAGAGACACAATAAAATGATAGGAGAGGCAATCGACAGAAAGTGGGGTACCCGGACATTGCTTAACCTAGGACTATTGTCTCAAGTGCAAAACCAACCATTATATCTCTTAACTGATGCTTAAGGAGTCGTGGAAATCCTAAAATACATGGTCCCAAACCTAAGGTCAACTGTGACTAACCCTACACTATGTCCCAATGAAGAAATCACTCAGTCTTAACACCTCACATTGTATAAGGTCACTTAAAGCTCCAGGGACTCCAAGTGATAAACCCTATTCCCTTATATAAATCTAACCCTTTGGTCCAGGCGAAAGGACCCTAGTGATAAGTGATTGTGTACTAAGAATACAAAATATTCTTTTCTTATGATGAGCATTACTTTTATCGGATTTTAGCGCTAATACATGTGCTTTTGTGTTCTTTTGCGCATATAGGGTAGTGAAGTCAAATAAAGAAGATAGAAGCCAAAGTGGATTGTGATCTCATATCGTGGATAAAATCTTGGAATTGACAAACGAGAAGACACAAGTTATTCTCAAAGATACGTGAATGTGTGCCAACCTCAATGTGTTCAAACAATTACAATGGTTTGGAGGGGCACAAAGGCAGTCACATTTGTGTATCCCAACTTGTGCAATTATAGCAAGATCTTCACCAATGAGACCTTTTATTGAGAAGCGATGCGATCTACGACATAAACTTGTGCCCGTTTATGTTGCCTCAATGAAAAATGTGGATTCGGGAGTGTTTTTTGGTGGAGCACTGTAGCAGTTACTGTTTATAGTTTGTAGAAAATTAAAATCCAGCAAATCCATACGGGCCTGTGGAAATTCCACACACCCATGTGGATTCCCGATTCCAGCCTATATAAAGCTGCGAACAACCCCGATTTTAGCGTCTTTCTTTCCATCTTTTCTCCATCTTTTGAGAGCCTTGCGGCTAGGGTTTACAGAGGCTTTGGCAAGGCTTTTGGAGTGGTTCTACAGCTTTGACACTGTGTTTTTCTTGGAAGATAGTTATTTGGGGAGCTTTCGTCAGTACCGATCCGTTGAGGTGTGTCCTAGGCTTGACAAGGGGACCTTCGGAGAGGACGAGGCTGCTTCACATGACTATCGACACTAATACCGAGGGGGTTTTCCTATAGATTACATGTTTTTACTTTTGAATTCATTATTGATTGTATCTTGCTCCATGGAGAGCTAAACCCCTTAGTGGGTACTTGGATTTGTGAACCCTAGGATGTATTTGTTTCATTAACCTTTTATTAAGTTTTCCTTAATTGATGCCTTTAATTGAGTTCCAATCTTGAATTCTTGTTGAATGATTTCTCCCTTAGAATGACACTAGGGTTGAGAGTCTACATTGGTAATCCTTGTGAGTAAGTGAGACACCATGATGGTTAGACAAAGCAATATTGTAGAGGGTCGAGAGGTGAGTCGAGAGGTAGAGGAGCGTCCCCTTTCCCCTTCGGTGTGATTTATCCTACCTCCACGTTCCAAGAGTTCTTTGCGGTCACAATAGAGTGAAGGGTTAAGGGATGAACTCCGCTGGTGCTTAGTTACATGAGCAACAGAGTGAAGTGTTGAAGTGACTTTAACACCTGGGCTTAATTGTGACTAGGGGTCTTTCGCCTGGACCAAAGGATTAGATCTACATATAGGAATGGGGTTTATCACTTGGAGTCTCTAGAGCTTTTTGCAACTTTACACAGTGTAAGGTGTTGAGACTGGTTGATTTCTCCACCGAGGCATAGTTTAGAGTTAGTCACGGTTGACCTTAGGTTTGGGACAGTGTATTTAAGGATGCCCATGACTCATTAAGCATTAGTTAGGAAGCATAATAGTTAGTTTTGCACTTGAAGCAATAATCCCAGGAGGAACAATATCCAAATACCCCACTTTTATCGATTGTCTTTCCTCTCATTCTATTGTGCCTCTCTTTCTTATTTTCTTTAGTTTGTTTGCATCGATCTTTATCCACAACATCATTGTTTCATCTCCACTTAGTTAACTAGCAATCTTGGTGTTTCTATTCCTTATTTCCTATGGATACGATACCCTACTCACCTGGGATTTATTACTTCGACAAACCCGTGCACTTGCGAGATACATGCAAAGGGTTGTGTCAAGTTTTTGGCACTATTGTCGTGGAATAAGAGTTTTGGAAACACCTTGCACTTTGCTATTTTAGCTATTTACCATTCATTCTATTTCATGTTTTCTTATTCTATCATTGTTTTGATTTATTTATTAATTTTTGGTGTAGCTCCAGGTTATGACCCGAGGGAACCCTTCGATATTGGTTGGAGGTGATCCTGAACTTGAACGTACACTCAGAAGAATGGGTAAAGAACCTGCATAAGAACCGTCGATTCGAGCACTTTTTGACAGAGCAGAATGAACAACAGAGAACACTTTTTGACTATGCCAGACCCACAGTTATAAGCACGCAGTTGAGTATCGTGTGGCCCCCGATTACAGCTCCAAATTTTGAGCTAATGCCAGCATTCATCAAAATGATACAACAGTCAGCACAGTTCAATGGTTTGACCGATGAGGATCCAAACAATCACATTGAAAACTTCTTGGACGTTTGTGACATGTTGAAGATCAACAGTGTTATGGATGATGCTATAAGGTTGAGGGATTTCCCATTTTCTCTAAAAAAAAGAGCCAAATAGTGGCTCCATTCATTGCCAAGAGCTTCCATCACAATATGGAACGAAATGGTCAAAGCCTTCCTTCCAAGGTACTTCGCTCTGGGAAAGTTGGCAAAGCTTTGCAATGAGATATCTTCATTTGTTAAGATGGAGCTTGAATCCTTGTTTGATACTTGAGAGTGATTCAAGGATCTCTTGCAGAAGTGTCTACAACACGGGTTCCCCAAATGAATGATCATTCAGACTTTTTGCAATGGGTTAAATCCAAGTACAAGACAACTTCTACATGCCGCCGCAGGAGGTACAATGGGGGAACAAGACCCCTAAAGAAGCCTGACAATTGGTAGAAGAAATGGCCATGAATAGCTACCAATGGAATGCAAGAGAAAAGAAGAAAGTGGCCCGACTCCATGAAATTGATGCGGTTACATCTTTGGTAGCCCAAGTAGAGGCATTGAGCAAGAAATTGGATACATTGACTTCATCGAGGGTAGCCGCTATCACAAGTTGTGATGGTTGTGGGTATTCACATTTGCCATTTGATTGTCCTATTTTGATTGCTACTTCAGCCCCAACTGAACAAGTAGATTTTGTGGGCAATTTGGGAAGAGTACAAGGCAATCCTTATAGCAACACCTACAACCAAGGGTCGACAAACCATCCCAATTTCTCATGGAGTAACCAAGGGCAGCAAAAAGCCATGGCACCACCAGGTTTCCAACAACAACAAGCCACGAACATAGAGAATTGAGTTTCAGGCTTGAAGACCTGGATGACTGATCTAGAGAAATCTTTGACCAGATTTGTGCAATAATCAGATACATAGTTTCAATCGATTGAAGCTATACTTCATAACCACACCGCTTCGTTGCACAATCTAGAGAATCATGTGGGGCAAATTACGAAGTCTCTATCGGAGAGACCTCAAGGGAGTCTACCTAGAAACACCAAAACTAATCCGAGGGAACATGTGCAGGCGATCACTTTGAGGAGTGGACATGAAGTTGAAGGTAGATCTCATAGTGAGAAGACTAATGTTGAAGCACCCGAGGTCGTGGAGGTTGAGGAAAGAGCAAACAAGGAGAAGGAGGTGGCACCCCCACCATACAAGCCAAGAATCCCTTACCCATCAAGATTAAAGAACGACCAAAATGATGTGCAATACAAGAATTTTTGGGTATATTTAAGCAATTGCACATCAATATTCCTTTTGTGGAGGTGTTGTCTCAAATGCCTCGATATGCGAAGTTTTTGAAAGATCTTTTGACCAATAAGAGGAAGTTGGGGGAAAGTGCATCGTTGATCTTAGATGCCTCTTGTTCGGCGGTGCAAAAGAATATGGCGAACCAGAAGAAGGGCCCCGGTTCTTATATGTATTTTACACACTTTGCATGTATTTTATTGAGAATTAATGCCCGTTTTATGCTTAATGTGTACTATTTACTTTGCAGGGTACAAGAAAGCCATGGATAACACAAGTACACCATTTGGGTGAAAATAAGAAGAAAACAGTCCCAAAACTACTGTAGTAGAGTTTACTGTAGTAGCGGGATTATTTGAAGCTTCCTGTTTTAAACTTCATGCGGCCCCATACAACCCCTATGGAGGCCGTATGCACCCCGTATGAAGTGAAATTTAAGGTTTTGAGTTCCATATGGCCCTTATATGTCCCACCTACGGCTAG
Source organism: Dioscorea cayenensis subsp. rotundata (assembly GCF_009730915.1). Lineage (NCBI taxonomy): Eukaryota > Viridiplantae > Streptophyta > Magnoliopsida > Dioscoreales > Dioscoreaceae > Dioscorea > Dioscorea cayenensis. The sequence goes on along the minus strand of NC_052481.1, from coordinate 6,990,212 downwards.
TATCCTGTGAAGAGTATAAATGCAAATTTCTAGGGCAGAATTCAGAACCTTTTTTGGAGAGATTTTGAGAGGGCTTCTTAGAGACTTCTTGGGAGACGTTGAGAGACCTTGGGAAGAAGAATAAGGGCAAGGAAATGAGGAGATCATTCAAGGGCAAGGTCAAGGGCTCTCAAGGCAAGAAGATATCATCATTCAAGGGGGAGATCGACAACCATTTGATGAAAGGAGACCCGTTGCTAGAGGAAGTAGCATTCGGCATTCCTTTGGTGGGGGAAGTGTTGTTCGGCACATTTTCTACCTCCTTCTTCACCATTTCATCTAGGGAGTGTCATTTATGAGTTTGCTTTGTGTTTTACTTGATTTTGTTGCTTGTTGAGGTATGATGACACACTAGACCCCCAAGACCACCGGATGTGGGTGAACCTTGGGTGGTTTTATCATGTATTTTGGATAATTGCTTGTTAATTCCATGCTTGGGTTAATTTGAGATTTGAATCCATTGTTTTCATGCTAAGAGCTACACTAAGGAGAAATCCATAGTTGTTTTATGAGTTTTACATATAGACGTGACCTACTCGCATGTATTGGATTGTGAATGGATTGAAAGGGGATGCTTGTATCAACACGCCTAGAAATTCAGTGTTGGTAGCCCTCCGTGTTCTAGGGGTGAACTTAGGATGAGTTTATTTCTATCTTGGGATTTCCTTGTACTCAATACAATCATAGGAATGTAGATTTGGAAGAAATTCCGATCAACATTCGTATGGGATTAGGATTCAATCGCCGAGAAATTGGGATTGTTCTAATCTTGCAATCCCTCGGTCCAAATTACCCTTGCATCTTTTGTTCTTCATCCATGTATCATGATAAAACCTCAAGGGGATCCGCATCCATAGGCCTTTGCATTTCATTGTCTCATTGCTTGTTTTCTCTAATTTGTTGGTAGTCTTGTATTTAGTTTTAATTACATCTAGTAGAGTAAGTTCCTTCACTTAAGATGTTAGGCTAGATAATAAGTCGAGAAGGAGTAATAGGAGATGCTTAGCCTCGTGAAATATGATCCTCATGTCTTTACATGAGGTATTACTTGGCGATCCCGTACACTTGTGGGGAAGCAATCAGTCCACAAGAAAATATTTCCTGTAGACTTCGTAGTGTTGGATGTCTGTGAGGATGTAGATGTTCCTTTGATACTTGGGAGGCTATTCTTGCGCACTTCCAATGCACTTATCGATATGGACGGTGGGGAGTTGACTCTGCGGGTTGGCGACGACAAGTTGACCTACCACCTCGCCGAACCCATGCGACATTCTCTTGATTTTGATGATACTCTTTATTTTCTTCACACTACCGATGAATTAATTGATGAATATGTGCAAAAAATTTTGAATCTAGACCTATACAAGGGTTTACTTGACCAAGAGGTGGATAATAAAGACGTGATGATGGTTGGTCTAGAGGAAATGGTACCATCTACTTAGGGGATCATGAAGAAAGTGCTCCCACAGATGAAGCGAGCAAGAAGACTGAACAAGAAATGCCCCAAGGCTGTTGGGGATGTGCAAGAACGGATCAAGAGTGATGAACCCTTTTGTGGTAACGAGCTCGATAAATCTTCCTCTACCCTCAAAAGACTATATGCATCATGCTTTCAAGTTATGTGTAAGAGGAAAACTTTCATCTATGAGCCCTCGTGAGGTAAGGCAAGGTACGTCAAGCTAAGTGACGTTAAACAAGCACTTCTTGGGAGGCAACCCAAGTCTTTACTATTTTTCTAGGTTTTAGTTAGTGTGTGCAATAAGGCTTTGAGTTTTGGTGTCTTAATCTTTTAGATACTGTTGCTATGATTTTTCTCGTTAATTTTTCACTATTATCATGAGCTTTAATGTGTGTGGCTAAGTTCTTCATCATTTGGGCATTTTTAAATGTTTTCTCTAGTTAATGTTGCATTATAAGGCAGTCTCTAAGTGTGTATATATGTTCAGGAATTTTCTGCAGAGCCCGCAGATTTTTCTAAGTCATTCAGATAAGACACATGGCCATGTGGAATTTCCACACGGGCATGTGTTTGCATTCAGAGCTCATCCCGAGAGGACACAGGGCCGTGCTGCTATCCCTGTGGATGATCCTATGACCAACACACGGCGTGGATAATTTCCACATGCCCGTGTGGATCCCTGACGCCGCCCCTTGCATATGTCCCGCAAGTACACGGGTTTGTCGAGTAATAAAATCCCAGATGAGTGGGTATTGTATCCACAGGGAGTAGGGAGTAAAAATACTTAAATTGTTTCATAACAAAGTGAAGATGAATAATGATTGTGTTGATAAAATGTGATGTAAACAAGAATAAAAGGAGCAAGAAAGGAAAGCACAAGTAAGTAAGAGATAAGACAATCGATATAAATGGGGTACTCGGATGTTGATCTGCCTAGGACAATCATTTCAAGAGCAAAACTGACTATTATTCCTCCCAACTAATGCATTAATGAGTCATGGAAATCCTTCAATACACCATCCCAAATCTAAGGTCAACTGTGACTAACTCTATACCATGTCTTGGAGGAGAAATCGAACAATCTCGACATCTTGACTTGGATAGAATCGCATGGAGTTCTAGGGATTCCAAGTGATAAACCCTCTTCCTAGATATAGACCTAACCCTTTAGTACAAGTGAGAGGTCTCTAGTCACAATTAAGCCCTAGGTGCTAAAATCACTTCAACGCTTCACTCCGTTGCCTCTGCAACTAAGCCCCACCGGAAGGTCATCCCTTAGCCCATTCACTATACTATGACCACAAAGAACTCAAGAAAGCAGAGGTAGGATAAATCACATCAAAGGGGAAAGGGGATGCTCCTCTATCTCTAGACTCACCCTCTCAACCCTCTCCAATCTAGCTTTGTCTAACCCTTGTGCTGTGTTACTCACTCAAAAGGGTTACCAATATGAACTCTCAATGCTAGTGTCACTCTAAGGGAGGATTCAATCAATCAAGCATTCAAGATTGGAACTCAAATAAAACATCAATTAATGAAAGCATAATAGAAGGTTTAATGAAATAAATACATCCTAGGGTTCACAAATTCAAGTACCCACTAGAGGGTTTAGCTCTCCATGGAGCTAGTTACAGTAAACATTGAAATCAAATGTAAAAGTAAGTAATCCATAGAAAACCCCCTTGATAGTCGTGACGATAGTCTTGTGGAGAAGCCTCGTCTCCTCCAAAGGTCCCCTTGTCTGGCCTAGGACACACCTTACCAGATTGTTGCCGATGAAAGCTCTCCCAATAACCTTCTTCCAACTGGAGCGCGATGTCAAAGCCGAAAAACCTCTCCTAAAATCCTGCTTATACCTCTCAAAACCCTAGCCGCAGCCTTCTCTCAAGTTTGGGAAAGAATGGAGGAAAGAATGCTGAAATCGGGGCTGAATCACGACTTAAATAGGGTTGGAATCGGGCGTCCACATGCCCTGTGGATTTGCCACACGGACCTGTGGAACTTCCGTAGGGGCGTGGATAATTTCCACACACCTATGTGGATTCTTAGGAATTCTCTTTTTCAGCGGGTTGTGAACAGTCCTGCTACAATAATTTGCTACATTGTTTGCTACAGTATCCTGCTACATTACCGGTCCGAAACACTCCCGAATCCATGTTTTCATCGAGGTAACATCAACGGGCACATGTTTACATCGTAGATCACTTTGCTTTTTTTTCCAATAACCGGCCACATTGGTGAAGATCTTCCTATCAATGCCCAAGACAGGATACTTGAATGTGACTGCCTTTGTGCCCCTCCAACCCATTGTGCTAGCTTGAATACACGGAGGTTGGCACACATTCTCATATCTTGAACCTGACTTGTGTCTTCGCGTTTGACCCTTCTCAAGATTTTCTCGAATAGTGCATTCACAATCTACATTAGCTTCTTTCTTTCACATTTGGCTTCACAACCCTATATGCATGAAAGTAATACAAATGCACAAGTATTAGCGCTAAAACCTAATAAAAGTAATGCTCATCATAAAGGAAAGAACACTTCGCATTCTTATCACACAAGCACTTATCAAACTCCCCCACACTTAAGCTTTTGCTTGTCCTCAAGCAAAAATTAAAACATTGAAGAATAGACGAAAGAAAATATTGGAAGTGCTTGGCCTTAGGTTCACCAAAGCATACAAAGAGAGTATTCTACAAGTAAGGGAAATTTCAACATTAAATATGAAAAATCAATGCTCTAGCTAAAAACTTGAATAAAAAAGGATAACAAACCTGAAATTGTATAAGTGTGTGTGCAAACTCACTCAAGTCAACCCAAAGTATACTCCTCAGAATTCTAAGTATAAAGGACTTATTTATCTACACAAAGTAACACAAATTAAAAAGGTGGTAGTAGCTTCACACATCCTCTAAGGTTGCCCTTTCCAAAGCGGCTGCTAAGGTGGTTTTCACACTTTCGAGGTGGTAGCTCTTTCTACCAGGGTGGTAGCTTTCACTCATCCTAAGAGATAGCTCTTTCTTTCATTAGGGCATAACTAGTATCTGACTTGTGAGAGTAGCTTCATACTTCATAAGTGGTGCTCTTTCCACCCAACAAACACAATTAAACATTAAAACTATTTTGTTCTTTCTTTTCCCCATATATATATATATATATATATTTTAACTAAAGAAACAACTATAACTAGTCCCTTTAACATCGAACTTGAGTTTCCAAAAGAGTTTAATGAGCGAGTAGTGCAACAAGTGTCAATCGGGCAAAAATCCTAGAAATTCAAGTAAGAACTAGAACATGAGAACATTCAATGTTAAAAAGTCTCCTAAACTCAAGAATACAATCATTGCAACTAAGGTGAACCGCCATGGGCTATGTGAGCATCTATCTCAATCAAAACTACTATAAAAGACATGTGTACTATGAAACTCCCACCAACACTTAAGTTGTACATTGTCCCCAATGTACACATGCAAGCTCAGTTATAATGTACATCAATCGAGAGTATATGTGGGAGAAGCAATGAAAATAATACCCTCCTGACTCCTAGTATTGCATTTGATGGAGCTAAATCCCTGGGAGTGATGTTCTGACGGGGTGTGAAGTCAACCAAGTGCAAAAGCACCTCGGTCGTGTCCATGACTAGTTCTTAATTCCCATATTAACAATATCATCTGCACGCATACACGAGGGGGTTCAGTGAATCTTACTAAAGCAAAAACAACTTGAGTAAATAACAGGTAAAGCAATGAATACAACTCGAGACCACAAAATGAAAAATAAACTCAGAGGGAAAGTCCTTTTTGAGTATACAATTCCAAAATGAAATGCAAAAGTAATAAAGACGCTGAAAAATAAGGTCAAGTGTCGGTGTCATCAGCTATCGGCTCTGCTGTTGCTGCTGCTGGATAATCAAATGGTGCTGGTGGATTAGGTGATGGTGAGGCTGGAGGAGCCAGAGGTCGACTAATCAATAACTGCTGTAACCTGTCAAAATGGGCGATCACATCAATATACTATACTGACTGTATCGCTCGAATCTCGGTGATCTCAGACCATAATACACTAACAGCACTCTCGAGCCTCTCAATACGATCATGAGTTTGAGGAGTAAAAATAGGCACCGTGCGCCAGAGTTTCTCCTGTGCTGCAAAGGGTGCTTCAGTCTCCGTCTATGCAAACTGAGGCTCGGAAACCTGTTGGGAATCCTCCGCTGCATCTCTTCCACCCTCAGCGATCTCTACGGTGACCTTAGCTATAATGTATGCTCTATGCCCACATCTACACACCAACCCCATCATCCTAATCATATCAAATCTAATAGGGGAAGGCATGACAGTCCTCTCAGCACCTCCTATAGCGTCTAGAAAACCCTTCCTCAAGATGAGTCTAGTGACGTAAAAACCAACGAATAATATTTCCACTCTTGCAAACTATCCCTGATGCCTCAAAACATCTGCTACTACATGCCCAGATGAATCGGCACATTGCAGACCATGGAGTATAAATATAGTAAGTCTTGCCTGCTCAAAACAGCTGTGTTGTCACCTCGACTAGACACAAACTTGCTAAGGACCGAGTGTAAGTATCTATAGCTCAACCGAGATAGGCTGGTGGGCTCGAACACTCCCGATTCATGCTGCCCATGTCCACACAAAACTCGATATGCTTGCTACGGAGTCGATGTACCAGGAAATCCGTTGGCAAGCATCCATACTCCTCTGTACCTATGTAACTCTCGTCGTACAAGCCATACGAACCGAGAACTCAGTGACACTCATGCAAAATGGATGTCCGAATGCTCGGAACTATATAGCATACACAGTGTCCAAACTCACATATGACTGATCAAACTCGAAAGATGCCAACACCTCTAGCGTCAACGCACGGAAAGCTGGCTCTCGGATCATCGACAATCTTCTCTAGCTTCCTACTGCTAACATCTCATCAATCTCATCGGCTAGCTCGTCACCCCGCCGAATCTCTCTTAGCACACTTAAATCCACAACGCGAGACTGACCAAAACTAAGTGCTGATAATCTCTCAAATTGAGACTGATGCTCGGGATTCGAGAATTCCATGTGTACTGGCTCAGGTGGGTCTCCTTGGGATGTTTATCTTCTTGCTTCTTCGAACGAGGAGCCATATCTGCAAGAATTGACGAGTAACGATCAACGAGGCTCTAGAAATAATACTGCAGAATTCCACACGTTCGTGTCAAAATTCCACATACCCGTGTGTATCTGCGAGGCATGAAAATCGCACGGCTGCATGTCAATACTCCCAAAAATACACTTTAAAACCACATCTAAACTCTTTCTAAACATGCATAAACCATTATAGAGTGAAAATTGCCGCAACTCAACAATTTTAATCCAATAAAAACAAGAATTTGTGAATAAGAGAGAGAACAAAATGTTTACCAATGAAATGGGTATGAAAACTTCAAATTCAGCGTGGTAATTGAATGGAAATCCCTCTAAAACAACGCTGAGAGGTCGGGAAATTGATAGAGTGTTTTTTGAGTGTGTGGAAAGGTAATGGATGAAAGATTCAACGAGATTTTTTAAAGGAAAATCACGTCTCTTAGAATTCTGCACATCCCTGTGTGCTCTCGGCAAACCACTCCTCTGTCTCCGAACACAACCACACGGGCTTGCGAAAAATACCAACGCCCGTGTGCCTGCACAGGAGAGAGTTACTTGGGCAGACGCACGCCCTGTGCACTCTCGGGAAACCACTCCTCTATCTCTGAACGCAACCGCACGGGCATGCGGAAAATACCCATACCCGTGCGCCCGACCCACAAGGACAGACGCACGCCCCTGTGGACTCTCAACCCTCAATGTCAACTCCCAAGTATCAAAGGAACATCCGCATCCTCATCGACATCCAACACCACAAAATCTACATGAAGTATATACTTGTCAACTTTGACAAGCACATCTTCAATGATACTCCTCGGATGTCTCACTGTTCGGTACGCCAATTACAATGTCATCCGAGCGGGCCTAGGCTATCCCAAGCCTAGCTTCTAAAAGAAGGAATATGGGATGATGTTGATACTGGCCCTTGAGTCCGCCAATGCCATTTCTTCACCCAAGTTTCCAATGTTGCACGGAATGATAAAGATTCCTTGGTCTTTCTTCTTGTTCGGCATATTCTTTTTCAAGACCGTTGAGCAAGATGCATCAAGAATCACGGAGGCACTCTCCTCCAATTTCCTTTTGTTGTTGAACAAATCTTTCAAGAACTTGGCATACCTCGACATTTGGGATAATGCCTCAACAAAGAGAATGTTTATATTTAGTTGCCTATACAAACCCAGAAACTTCTTGTACTGTTCGTCCACTTCGGCGTTCTTCAATTTAGAAGGATAAGGGATTCTTGGCTTGTAAGGTGGGGGTGTCACCTCCTTTTCCTTGGTTGCTCCCTTCTCAACCTCTATGACCTCCGGTGCTTCAACATTGGTCTTCTCACTTGGTAACCTACCTTCAATCTCAAGACCACTTATCAAAGTGATCGCCTTCATATGCTCTCATGGGATGGTCTCAGTATTACACGGCAAGCTTCCTTGTGGTCTTTCCGATAGAGACTTCGCAATTTGTACCACCTGATTTTCTAGGTTATGCAATGAAGCGGTGTGGTTGTGAAGTGTAGCCTCGACCGATTGGAACCGTGAATCCGATGATTGCACAAATCTAGTCACGGCTTTCTCTAAGTCAGTCATTCGGGTTTCCAAGCCGGACACTCTATTTTCCATCTTTGGGGCTTGTTATTGTTGGAAACCCGGTGGTTCCATGGCCTTTGGTTGTCCTTGGTTGCTCCACGAAAAGTTGGTATGATTCTTCCAACCCTGATTATAGGTGTTGCTATATGGATTACCTTGGTTCCTCATTGCATTATCCACAAAGTCGACTTTCTCCACCGAAGATATATCACTAATAGAAATCAGGCATTTAGAGGGAGCATGACCTCTGCAACACCCAGTGCAACTAGTCATGGCCGCCACTCTATTCGAAGTTAGAATGTCTAACTTCTTACTCAATGATTCCACTTGGGCTGCCAAAGAAGTGACTACATCTATGTCATGGAGCCCGGCCACCTTTTTCGTTTCCCGCGTATTCCACTGATAACTGTTCATAGCCATATCTTCTACTAACTGTCGGGCTTCTTTCGGGGTTTTACTCCCCATTGTACCTCCTGCGGCGGCATCTAGCAGTTGCCTTGTATTAGGATTCAAACCATTATAAAAAGTTTGAATGATCATCCATTAGGGAAATCCGTGTCGTGGGCACCTCCGCAAAAGGTCCTTGAAATGCTCCCATGTCTCAAACAATGATTCCAATTCCATCTTCATAAACGACGATATCCTGATTGTGTTCCCGCAAGTATACGGGATCGTCAAGTAATACCCTGTGAGTGACACAGGGGTCGTAGTATTCCACGAGGCCAAGGAGCTCCTATTACTCCTCCATCACTTATTTTCTAACCTTAAAACTCCAACATGTTCTTACTCTAGTACGTGCAATAATGTAATTAAGAATACAAGTATAGTAGCCCCACAATAAGAAAGAAAATCACAAGAGCAATAATGATAAGAACAGGCCTAGGGATGAGTATTCCCAAGAGGGATTCATCATGATGTACGGATGCATAAGAATAGATGACATGGGCAATTTAGGCCGACAGACCTCAATAATAGTTCAACCCCGATTTCTCGGTAGTCAAACCCTAATCCCATACAAATGATGACAAGGATTTCTCCTTAGTCATATTCCTATGATTGCATTAAGCACATGGAGATCGCGAAATATAGACGCACTAAACTTAAGTTCATCCTCATGGTTCAGAGGGGCAACCTACATCCAATTTCTCGGCATGTTGGTGAAGGATCTCCCCTTTTAGCTCAATGATGATCTAGTACACGTGAGTAGGTCACGTCTACGTATACAACTCAAATAAGAACTAAGGATTTCTCCATATTATAGTTCTAGGCATGAAACAACATGAGTTAAACCACAAATCACACCAATGCATTCCAAATAAAAGTGAAGCATCCAAAATACATGATGAACCCCCCAAGGTTCACCTGCATCAGGTGGCCTTCGGGGTCTAGTGTGCCATCATAGAAATAAATGTCTCAAACACAACAAAAGCAAGAAGTGAATGCATAAATGACACTCCCTAGTCCGAATGATGAAGAGAAGGAAGAATGCCGGCCGAATGACGCTTCTTCTAGCCTTAAAGGTGCCTAATGCTTCTCCTCCCTTGATGATGAAGCTTCCCCTTGAAGTTCGAGCCCTTGATCTTCCCAAGCTTCAAGCCAAATCTCCCAAGAATATGATGTCTTCGTTTCTCTTTTTCCTCCCAAGTGGTGGCTGCCAAGAACCCTCCAAGTCTCTCCCAAAAGTCCCCAATTTCTTTTCCCAAAAATGCCTTTTATACCCTTCTTAATCAACGCCAAGATCCCTCAATCCCGGGTGGAATCCAAAGCTCAATGAGGACCTCATTGAGGTGGTATACTGGCTCAATGAGGACCTCATTGAGCTCCTCATTGACACTGTTCGGGGCAAGGAAACTCCTCAAATGCACTCCAAATAGTATCCATACTAGCTAAATGAGCACCTCATTGAGCCAGTATGCCTTCAATCAATCAACTTCCTTTGTGCTACAGTGATCATCCCGGGCTCTATACCGGGCAGCATTGAGGCTGTATGCCATGATTTGATTTTTGTCTTGGAAACTCTCCATGTGCTACAGCGGTAGCTACAATAATCTTGCTACAGTGTTGGTGCTGCAGTACCACTGCTATAGTACTCCATCTACAGTCTTTTGCTACAGGGAATACGCTACAGTACTGCGACCTGGTTTTCTTCTCCTTTTTGCCCAAATTATATCTTCGTGTCCTTCATTGTGTTCCCGTGCCCTGCAAAGCAAATAATACACGATTAAGCACAAAATGGGCATCAATTCTAGTAAAAATACATGCTAAAAGCGACAAATATATATACAGAAATATATACATTTAGACACTTATCACATCCCTTGAGAGAAAATGGCAAAACCCTAAATCTAATAGCATCGTCTGATACACCGTTGATCTTTAGCATATCACAAACTTCCAAGAAGTTTTCTATGTAGTTGTTTGGATCCTCATCGGTCAAACCATTGAACTGCGCTAACTGCGGAATCATCTAGATGAATGCTAGTTTTAGCTCAAAGTTCAGAGCTGTAATTGGGGATTGTACAATGCTAGATTATGTCCCCTGTACTGACGGTCTGGCATAGTCAGATAATATTCTATACTGTTCATTCTGCTCAGCCATGTTGTCAGATCCTTCAACTTTGACTTCAACTAGATTTGACGGTTCTTACATAGGTTCTTTCCTTTTTCTTCGGAATGTACGTTCAAGTTCGGGATCTCCTTCAATTAATATCGAAGGGTTCCCTAGGGGTATAGCCTGGAGCTGTCCCAAAAGAAAAAGAACAAATCAGAACGATGATAGAGAAAGAAGATGTGAAATAGAATAAATGAACGAATAGCTAAGAAAACAAAGTGCAAAGTATCTCGAAATTCCTACTCCCCGGCAACAATGCCAAAAACTTAACATCGTCCCTTGCGTATGTCCCGCAAGTGCACGGGTTTGTCGAGTAATAAAATCCCAGGTAAGTGGGTATCGTATCCATAGGGAGTAGGGAGTAAAAATACTTAAATTGCTTCTTAACCAAGTGAAGATGAATAATGATTGTGTTGACACGATGTAATGTAAACAAGAATAAAAGGAGAAAGAAAGGAAAGCATAAGTAAGTGAGAGATAAGGCAATCGATATAAATGGGGTACAAGGATATTTATCCGCCTAGGACAATTATTTCGAGTGCAAAACTGACTATTATTGCTCCTAACTAATGCATTAATGAGTCATGAAAATCCTTCAATACACGATCCCAAATCTAAGGTCAACTGTGACTAACTCTATACCATGTCTTGGAGAAGAAATCGAACAATCTCGACATCTTGACTCGGATAGAATCGCATGGAGTTCTAGGGATTCCAAGCGATAAACCCTCTTCCTAGATATAGACCTAACCCTTTAGTCCAAGTGAGAGGTCCCTAGTTACAATTAAGCTCTAGGTGCTAAAATCACTTCAACACTTCACTCCATTGCCTCTGCAACTAAGCCCCACTGGAAGGTCATCCTTTATCCCTTTCACTCTACTATGACCGTAAAGAACCCAAGGAAATCGAGGTAGGATAAATCACATCGGAGGGGAAACGGGACACTCCGCTACCTCTCGACTAACCCTCTCAACCCTCTCTAATCTAGCTTTGTCCAACCCTCGTGGTGTGTTGACACAACTGAATATGCGTGTAAACCACAAGTGCACGGGTGTCGAAGTAATAATACCCCGGTGAGAGATTAGTCGAATCCACAGGGAATAGTGCTTAGAACCACCAAGATTGCTATTCCACTAGAATGAAAATATATTGAAAGTGATGTGAAAACAAACTCAATGTAAATAAAAATAAGAAAAGATAAAAGAGGCGCAAGTAAAAGATAGGGGAGGCAATCGACAATAAATGGGGTACCTGGATATTGATCGGCGTAGGACAATTGTTTCAAATGCAAGAACACTCAATTATACTTCCTAATTGATGCAATAATGAGTCGTGGAAATCCTTAATTACATGATCTCAAATCTAAGGTCAACCATGCCTAACTCTATACATGTCCCGGAGGAGAGATTGAATAACCTCTCAACCTCGCACTCGCATAGAATTCTAATGATCTCTAGGGATTCCAAGTGATAAACCCTATTCCTATGTATAGACCTAACCCTTTGGTCCAGGTGGAAGATCCCTAGCCACAATTAAGCCCTAGGTGCTAAAATCACTTCAAATCTTCACTCCGTTGCACTCGCAACTAAGACTCGGCGGAAGGTCATCCCTTAGCCCATTCACTCTACTATGGCCAGAAAGAACTCTTGGAATGTGGAGGTAGGATAGATCACACCGGAGGGGAAAGGGGACGCTCCGCTACCTTTCGACTTACCCTCTCAACCCTCTCCAATCTAGCTTTGTCTAACTCTCATGGTGTGTCACTCACTCACAAGAGTTACCAACAAGAACTCTCAACCCTAGTGTCACTCTAGGGGAGTATTCATAAAATCAAGTCCCCAAGATTGGGACTCATAATAAACATCAATTAATTGAAAGCATAATAAAGAGATTCAATGAAACCAATACATCCTAGGGTTCACAAATACCCAAGTACCCACTAGGTGTTTAGCTCTCCATGGAGCAAAATACAATAGATAATGAAATCAAAAGTAAAAAGATGCAATCCATGAATGAAAACCCCCTTGTGTTCGTATCAAAGGTCTTGTGGATCGACCGCGTCTTCTTCAAAGGTCCCCTCGTCAAACCTGGGGCACACCTCGCCGGATCGGTGCCGATGAAAGCTCCCCCAATAGCTCTTTTCCGAAGGAAACGCGGTGTCGAAGGGCGTCAAACCTCTCCAAAGCCTTGCCAAAGCCTCTCCAAACCCTAGCCGCCGGCGCCTCCAAAGATGGGGAAAGGTGGAAGAAAAAATAGGGGAAAAGATAGAGAAATCGGGGCTGAATCACGGCTTTTATAGGGCTGGAATCGGGCATCCACACGGCGCGTGTGGAATTTCCACACGCCCGTGTGAATTCTATGGAATTCTGATTTTCGGCCGGTTGTGAACAGTAACTGCCACAGTAAATTGCTGTAGTTTTTTGCTACAATAATCTCCTACAGTACTCCCCACCAAAAAACACTCTCGAATCCACTTTTCATCAAGGCAACATAAACGGGCACACGTTTATACCGTAGATTGCGTCGCTTCTTCAATAAACGGTTTCATTGGTGAAGATCTTGCTATCATTGTACATGTTGGGATACGCATATGTGACTTCCTTCGTGCCCCTCCAACTCATTGTAATGGCTTGAATAAATGGAAGTTGGCACACATTCACGTATCTTAGAGCCCCACTTGTGTCTTCGCATTGTTGCTTCTAAGATTCCAACAAATAGTGCGTACACGATTTACTTTTGGCTTCTTTTCTTAAAACATAGCTTCACAACCCTACCTGCGCAAAAGAACACATATACACATGTATTAGCGCTTAAACCTAATAAAAGTAATGCTCATTGTAAGGAAAGAGCACTTCGCATTCTTAACACACAAGAACTTATCAAACTCCCCCACACTTAAGCTTTTGCTTATCCTCAAACAAAAATTAAAACATTAAAGGGTAGACGAAGGAAATATTGGAAGTGCTTGGCCTTTGGTTCACCAAAGCATTCTACAAGTAAGGGAAATTTCAACACTAAATACGGGGAAAAACAATGCTCTAGCTAAAAACTTGAATCAAAAAGGACAACAAACCCGAAATCATGTAAGTGTGTGAACTCACTCAAAATAACCCAAAGTATACTCCTCAAAGTTCTATGTACAAGGGACTTATTTATCTACAAACGGTAATAAAATTTCAAAGATGGTAGTAGCTTCACACATCCTCTAAGGTAGCCCTTTCCAAAGCGGCCGCTAAGGTGGCTTTCACACTTTCGAGATGGTAGCTCTTTCTACCGGAGTAGTAGCTTTCACTCATCCTATGAGATAGCTCTTTCTCTCATTAGGGCATAACTTGTATCCGACTTATGAGAGTAGCTCCATACATCATAGGTGGTAGCTCTTTCCACCCAACAAGTACAACTAAACAATTAAACTTTTTTTGTTCTTTTTATTCATATTTCCATTTTTTTTGTTGTTTTTTGTTTTTTTTATTTTTTTTTATTTTGTTGTTTTTTTTCAGCAAAATAACATAAGAAACAAAACTAAAACTAGTCCCTCTAACATCAAACTTAAGGTTCCAAAAGAGTTTAAACAGTGAGTAGTGCACAAGTGTCAATCGGGTAAAAATTCCTAAAAAGTCAAGCAAGAATTAGAGCATGAGAACATTCAATGTTAAAAATTCTCCTATACTCAAGAATACAATCATTGCAACTAAGGTGAATCGTCATTGGCTATATGAGCATGTATGTTAATGTAAAAGTCATGTGCAATGTGAACTCCCCCACCCACACACTTAAGATGTACATTGCCCTCAATGTACACACGCAAGCACAATAAAAGTAATACAATTTAGAACACATATGGGAGTGGGCAATTGAAACAATACTCCTCTGACTCATAGTGGTGCGTTTGATGGAGCTAAATCCTTGGGAGTTAAATTCCAATGGGTTGTGAAGCACGCACGGCCAAGTGTAAAACACATTGACCGTGTCTATGACTAATCCTGAATTTCCATACTGACTAGACCATCTGCACTCATACACAAGGGGGTTTAGTGAAGCTCAATAAACAAAAACAACTCGAGTATATAAAAAAAATAGAGCAATGAAATACAACTCGAGACAAAATTAAAAGATAAACTCAGAAGGAAGATCCTTTCTGAGCACACAAGTCAAAAATAAAAATGCAAAAAATAAAATACGAAAAATAAGAACAGAGAAGGTAAAGACGCCTCAAGTGTAGGTGTCAATTGCTGGTGCATCTGTTGTCACTGTTGGTGAAGATGACACTAGTGCTACAAAATAAATGAAGATTGAGCGAAGAAAAGAGAAAGAGAAGCTTATCGACGAAATGAGAATGAGAGACTAGAAAATGGCCGGAAAACTCAAGTAACAACCCCTTAAAATGATGGTGAGAGGTCAGGAGAGTGCAAGGGTGTTCTCTGAGTGATTATGAGTGCAAGGGTGTTCTCACAAGGGTTACCAATATGAACTCTAAACCCTAGTGTCACTCTAAGCGAGGATTCAATCAATCAAGCATTCAAGATTGGAACTCAAATAAAACATCAATTAATGAAAGCATAATAGAAGGTTTAATGAAACAAATACATCCTACGGTTCACAAAATCCAAGTACCCACTAAGAGGTTTAGCTCTCCATGGAGCTAGTTACAATCAACAATGAAATCAAATGTAAAAATGAGTAATCCATAGAAAACCCCCTCGATAGTCGTGACAATGGTCTTGTGGAGAAGCCTTGTCTCCACCAAAGGTCCTCTTGTCCGGCCTAGGACACACCTCGCCGGATCGGTGCCGATGAAAGCTCTCCGAATAAATTTCTTAGTGGAGCGCGATGTCAAAGCTGAAAAACCTCTCCAAAAACCTTACCAATACCTCTCAAAACCCTAGCCGCAGCATCCTCTCAAATTTTGGGAAAGAATGGAGAAAAGAATGCTGAAATCGGGGCTGAATACCGGCTTAAATAGGGCTGGAATCGGGCATCCACACACCCCTCTAGATTTTTCGCACGGGCCTGTGGAATTTTCGCACGCCTGTGTGGATTCTCTGGAATTTTCTTTTTCAGCCGGCTGTAAACAGTACCTGCTACAATAATTTGCTATAGTGTTTGCTACAGTATCTTGCTACAGTACCGTCCCCGAAACACTCTCGAATCCATGTTTTTATCGAGGTAACATTAACAGGCACACGCTTACATTGTAGATCGCTTTGCTTTTTCTTTTTCAATAACCGGCCTCATTGGTGAAGATCTTGCTATCAATGCACAAGCCAGGATACTCAAATGTGACTGCCCTTGTGCCCCTCTAAACCACTGTAGCATATTCACTGTAGCCGATACTGTAGATGCAGTACTGCAGTAGTGGTACTGTAGCACCTGGAGAGTTTTTAAGTCAGAAATTAAACCATGGCATACGGCCTCAATGAAGCTCCGGATGATCACTGTAGCCAGAGAAGAGGATAATGTGTTTGAAGGCATACTGGCTCAATGAGGTGCTTATTGAGCCAGTATGGATACTATTACTTGAGTTAGAGTGCATTTTTGCCTACCCCAAACGACCTCAATGAGGAGCTCATTGAGCCAGTACATCTCCTGTATGGAGGCAAATTTGAGCCGGTATACCGCCAGTATGGAGGCCATTTTGAGGGTGTTTTGAGTATATTTTGGAGGCATACGAGCTGGTTTGGAGTGGGAGTATACCGAGAGTATAAAAAGGTATTTGGGGGCCATTCTTTGGGAATTTTTGGGAGATCTTGGGCAGCCAACACTTTGGAATAAGAGGAGAAATGAAGACATCATCTTGGGGAGAGTTAGCTTGAGGCTTGGAGATGATCAAAGGCTTGAACTTCAAGGGGAGAGGTTCATCATCAAGGGAAGAGGAACATTCGGCATTCCTTGGGCTAGAGCAAGCATCATTCGACCGGCATTGTTCTTCTTCACCATCATTCGGACTAGGGAGTGCCATTTATGCTTTTGTTTCTTATGTTTCTTGAGTTTGTGATACTTGTTTGTATGATGGCACACTAGACCCCCAAGGCCACCGGATATAGGTGAACCTTGGGGGGTTCATCATGTATTGTGGATGCTATGCTTTAATTTTGGAATGCATTAGTGTGATTTATTGTTTAACTCAGTGTTCTTCATGTCTAGAACTATAAAATGGAGAGATCCTTACTTCTTTATTCAGTTGTACATGTAGATGTGACCTACTCGCATGTACTAGATCATTAATGCGCTAGAAGGGGTATTCTTGTATCGACATGCCGAGAAATTGGATGTTGGTAGCCCCTCCGAATTATAAGGATGGACTTAGGTTAAGTGTATCCTTATTGCTTGATCTTCCTTCGCTTAATGCAATCATAGGAATGTGATTAGGGAGAGATCCTTATCATTACTCGTATGGGATTAGTGTTTAACCCCCGAGAGATTGGGGGGTTGAACTAATTTCGAGATCCATCGGTCTAAATCATCCTTGCCATGTTGTTCTTATGCATCCATATATCATGATGATCCCTCATGGGGATCCTCATCCCTAGGCCTATTTATCATCATTATTGCTCTTGTGATTTCTCGCTTGCATTGGAATTGTTATACTTGTGATTTATTAGTATTGTTGCATGTATTAGAGTGAAATACCATGTTTAAGTTGTAAAATTAGAAAGTAAGTGATGGAGGGGTAATAGGAGCTCCTTAGCCCCGTGGAATACGACCCCTGTGTCACTCACAGGGTATTACTTGGCGACCCCGTACATTTGCGGGCAAGCACAACCATGTGTGTTTGCCCCTGTGGATGCTCTCCTGTGGGTCACACGAGCGTGTGTAATTTCCACACGGCCGTGTAGATGTCCAGAACTCCAAGAGGCGCGGGTTTTCTTTAAAATCTCTTTGCATTTCTTCATCTCCTCACTCCCAAACCTCAGAGACTGCACCTATTCATTCTCCTGACTTCACACCATCTTTTTAGATAGGTTTTTCTCGAGTTTTCTTGCCGATATCCACATTTTCATCTTCATCTCATCGGCAAACCTTTTTCCTCTCTTTTCCTTTGCCACATTTGATTTTAATTTATTCAAATGGTGAATGTTGCTTTGTTTCTATGTTTATATGGTCTGGATATGTTTAGGAAGAGTTTTAAAATGATTTGGTGATGTATTTTTGGATTTTTAGCATGCGGCCATGCGGTTTTCACGCCCCGTGAATCCACACGGGCGTCTGGAAATTCCACACGACCGTGTGGATTTCTGCAATACTACTTTGTTAGCTTCTTTGATTGATTCTTCTGTAATTTTTGTAGATATAGCACCTCAGTCAAAGAAGCAAGTTGAGAAACGTCCACGTGAGCCATCCCCTGAGCTAGAGACTATGGGATTTGCTATTCCCAAGCACCAAGTCCGATTTGAGCGGATATTGAAGTTGAGATTTAGACTATCTGGCTTTTTAGACACATGCATATTGCGAAATATACAGCAGGGAGATGAGTTAGCTGATGAGGTTGAGGATCTCATTTTAGTGGGTGGTTGGAGACAGTTACTGTTGATTAGGGAGCCAGCCATCCGTGCACTCACACTTGAGGTTCTGTCATCATTCGAGTTCGACAGATCTTACGCGAGATTCGATAGTGTTGACGCCATACAGTTTCGGGCGTTTGGACATCACTATGTTATGAGCATCACTTAGTTTTTGATCCTGATAGGCCTATATGACGAGACTTTTACGGCCACTGAGAAGTACTAGAGACTTTCGACCGACTACCCCGGTACATTAACTCCTTAGGGAGCATATAGCACTTTATGCGGCTAGGGACGGTATTAGCCAGGGGTGTCCAAGGCCACATGAATTTCCTGACCTGCATACCGCTATCTTCACGATGTTTTGAGCAGGTCGCTGAATGGCCTAGTGACAGTACTGGAGTGCTAAGCCGGCATGAGCTACTTTATCTATATTTGATGGTGCAGCATTAGCTGATCCATTTAGGGCATATACTAGCAGAGTATCTGCACCACCAGGGCTAGTACATCAGAGTTGGTGCCATCTTTTCAAGCCCGTACATAACAAGACTCTTCATGGGAATGGATCTGATGGATGCCATACGTGGGGCTGAGAAGATGACTGTTCCTTCACTGTTAGGCCTGGATACATTGAGATTGATGGGATTGGTGCGCAAACATGGGCCAGGAATATACGTTCTGATTACACCTACCCCAGAGATAGCCGAGGGTGGAGGTGACGTAGGTGAGGGGTCATAGGAGGTTCCCGAGCCTCAGCCCGAGCATATGGAGGCCTAGGCGCCCCCCTGCAGCATAGGAGCCGCCTCTAGTACGCATCTTTTTTCCTTCTCAAGCCTATGATTGTTTTGAGAGGCTCTAGGGTGCTGTGGGGGTGCTTCAGACCGATATTACAAAGGTTCATGTGACACAGGCCGTTCAACATGTAGTAGAGGTGATGGCGCGCCTTGATATTCTATAGCAATTACTCAAGCGCGACACGTCCTCACCCTACATCATGAGATCGAGGACCCCTCAGGCTCCAACATCATCACCATCACCAGATCCACCGGCACCATTTGATTACGCACCTACACCAGCAGTAGAAGAGCAGCCAGAGAGTGACTCCGGCACTTGATGGGTCTTTTTTTCATGTATTTCTTGTATTTTACTTTTGCATTTCATTTTGGACTTGTATACTCAGAAAGGATCTTCCTTCTGAGTTTATCTTTTATTTTTGTCTCAAGTTGTATTTCATTACTCTATCTTTATATTCTCGAGTGTATTTTGCTTTTGTTGAGCTTCACTGAATCCCTCTTGTAAATGCGTGCGGATGGTCTTGTCAGTATGGAAATTGAGAATTAGTCATGGCACGGCCAATGTGTTTTTACACTTGGCCGTGTGTGCTTCACAACCCATTGGAACTCCACTCCCAAGGAATTTAGCTCCATCAAATGCACCACTAGGAGTTCAGGGGAGTATTGTTTCAATTGCCCACTGCCACACATATTTTGATTGTTATATCTTTTATTGTTCTTGCATGTGTACATAGAGGGCAATGTACATCTTAAGTGTGGGGGGAGTTCACATTGCACATGTTCTATACTTATGCTTTGATTGTGCATGCTCACATAGGCAATGGCGGTTCACCTTAGTTGCAATGATTGTATTCTTGAGTTTAGGAGAATTTTTAACAATGAATGTTCTCATGCTCTAGTTTTTACTTGAAGTTCTAGGAATTTTTGCCCGGTTCACACTTGTTGCCCTACTCACTCATTAAATTCTTTTGGAAACTCAAGTAAGTGTTTAAGGGACTAACTAGCTTTATTTCTTGTGTTTCATTTTGCTAAAAAAAATTAAAAAAAGAAGAAAAAATTTTATACTTGTTTGGTTATGCATTGGGGGGGTGGAAAGAGCTTCCACCTATCAAGTATGAAGCTACTCTCATAAGTCGGATACTAGTTATGCCCTAATGAGAGAAAGAGCTACCTCATAGGATGAGTAAAAGCTACTACCCTGGTAGAAAAAGCTACCACCTCGAAAGTGTGAAAGCCACCTTAGCGGCCGCATTGGAAAGCGCTACCTTAGAGGATATGAGAAGCCACTACCATCTCTTTACTTTATTTTGTATATAAATAAGTCCCTTATGCTTAGAACTTTGAGGAGTATACCTAGGGTTGATTTGAGTGAGTTCACACACTTACACGATTTCGTGTTTGTTGTTCTTTTTGATTTGAGTTTTTAGCTAGAGCAATGATTTTTCGTATTTAGTGTTGAAATTTCCCGTACTTGTAGAATGCTTCCCTTGCATGCTTTGGTGAACTTAAGGCCAAGCACTTTTAATATTTCCTTCTTCTATGCTTCAATGTTTTATTTTTGCTTGAGGACATGCAAAAGCATAAGTGTGGGGGAGATTGATAAGTGCTTATGTACTAAGAATACAAAGTATTCTTTTCTTACGATGAGCATTACATTTATCAGATTTTAGCTCTAATACATGTGCTTTTGTGTTCTTTTGTGCATATAGGGTGGTGAAGTCAAATAAAGAAGATAGAAGCCAAAGTGGATCGTGAACACATATTGTTGATGAAATCTTGGAATGGACAAATGAGAAGACACAAGTTAGGCTCATAGATACATGAATGTGTGCCAACCTCAATGTGTTCAAACAATTACAATGGTTTGGAGGGGCACAAAGTTACTCACATTTGCGTATCTCGACTTGTGCAATGATAGCAATATCTTCACCAAAAAGAAGAAGCGACGCGATCTACGGCATAAACGTGTGCCCGTTTATATTGCCTCGATGAAAGTGTGGATTTGGGAGTGTTTTTAGCGGAAAATGTAGCAGGTTACTGTAGCAATCAATGTAACATTTCTGACAACGCCCCTTGCGTATGTCCCGCAAGTGCACGGGGTTGTCGAATTAATAAAATCCCAGGAGAGTGGGTATCGTATCCACAGGGAGTAGGGAGTAAAAATACTTAAATTGTTTCTTAACTAAGTGAAATATCAATAGTGATTTGTGTGAAAAGATGTAATGCAAACAAAAGTAAAAGAAACAAGAGAGAGAGCACAAGTAAAGAAGAGGTAAGGCAATCGATATAACTATGGTACTCGGATATTAATCTGCCTAGGATAATCATTTCAAGTGCAAAAACCCTCTATTATGCTTCCTAACTAATGCGTTAATGAGTCGATGAGATCCTTTAATACATGGTCCCAAATCTAAGGTCAACCATGTCTAACCCTATACATGTCCAAGAGGAGAAATTGAACAATCTCTCAACCTCACACTCGTATAGAATTGCAATGAGTTCTAGGGATTCCAAGTGATAAATCCTCATCCTATATGTAGACCTAACCCTTTGGTCCAGCTGGAAGGTCTCTAGCCACAATTAAGCCCTAGATGCTAAAATCACTTCAACGCTTCACTCATTGCACTCACAACTAAGCCCCAGCGGAAGGTCATCCCTTAGCCCATTCACTCTACTATGACCGCAAAGAACTCGAGGAATTAGAGGTAGAATAAATCACACCTTAGGGGAAAGGGGACGCTCTGCTACCTCTCGACTCATCCTCTCAACCCTCTCCAATCTAGCTTTGTCTAACTCTAGTGGTGTGTCACTCACTCACAAGGGTTACCAACAAGAACTCTCAATGCTAGTGTCATTCTAAGGGAGTATTCATACAATTAATGCATTCAAGATTGGAACTCAATAAAAACATCAATTAATGAAAGCATAATAACAAGGCTCAATGAAACAAATACATCCTAGGGTTCACAATCCAAGTACCCACTAGGGGGTTTAGCTTTCCATGGGGCTAATTACAATCAATGAAATCGAATGTAAAAGCAATAAATCAATAGAAAACCCCCTCTATAGTCATGATGATGGTCTTGTGGAGAGTCCTGTACTCATCCAAAGGTCCCTTTGTCCAGCCTAGGATACACCTCGCCGGATCGGTGCCGACGAAAGTTCTCCCACTAACCTTCTTCCAAACGGAGTGCGATATCAGATCCGTAGAACCTTTCCCAATTCCTATCCAATACCTCTCAAAACCCTAGCCACAT
Source organism: Dioscorea cayenensis subsp. rotundata (assembly GCF_009730915.1). Classification (NCBI taxonomy): domain Eukaryota; kingdom Viridiplantae; phylum Streptophyta; class Magnoliopsida; order Dioscoreales; family Dioscoreaceae; genus Dioscorea; species Dioscorea cayenensis. The sequence continues at coordinate 6,967,823 of NC_052481.1, read as the reverse complement.
CCCTTTCTCAAGTTGGGAAAAAGATGGAGAAAAGAATGCTGAAATCGGGGCTGAAATCGCCTTTTAAAGGGCTGGAATCGGGAATCCACATGCCTCTGTTGATATTCAACACATGTTTGTGGAATTAACACACGGGAGTGTGGAATTTCCACATGCACATATGGCTTCTCTGGCCAACTCCTTCTTCGGCCGGCTGTGAACTGTACTTGCTACAGTATTTTGCTAAAGTGTCCTGCTACAGTACTGATCCGAAACACTCCCGAAACCATGCTTTCATCGAGGTAACATAAACAGGCACACGTTTACTTCGTGGATCGCTTTGCTTCTTCAATAAACGACCGCATTGGTGGAGATCTTGTTACACATGCACAAGCCGGAATACTTAGAATGTGACTGCCTTTGTGCCCGTCCAAATCATTGTGCTAGCTTGAATACAAGGAGGTTGGCACACATTCTACCATCTTGAACTCGACTTATGTCTTCGCGTTTGAACCTTATCAAGATTTTCTCCAAATGGTGCACTCACGATCTACATTGGCTTCTTTCTCTAAGATTCGGCTTTATAAACCTATATGCATGAAAGTAACATAAATACACACATATTAGTGTTAAAACCAGATAAAAGTAATGCTCATCATAATGAAAGAACACTTCGCATTCTTATCACACAAGCACTTATCAAACTCCCTCACACTTAAAGCATTTGCTTGTCCTCAAGCAAAAAATAAAACATTGTATGCATAGATGAAGGAAATATTGGATGTGCTTGGCCTTAGGTTCACCAAAGCATGCAAAGAGAGCATTCTACAAGTAAGGGAAATTTCAACAGTAAATAAGTAAAATCAATGCTCTAGCTAAAAACTTGAATAAAAAAGGACAACAAACCCAAAATCGTGTAAGTGTGTGAACTCACTCAAGTCAAGCCAAAGTATACTCCACAAAGTTCTACGTAAAAGGGACTTATTTATCTACAAAAGGTAACAAAAATTCAAAAAGGGTAGTAGCTTCATACATCCTCTAAGGTAGCACTTTCCAAAGCGTCCGCTAATGTGGCTTTCACACTTTTGAGGTGGTGGCTCTTCCTACCGGGGTGATAGCTTTCATGCATCCCATGAGATAGCTCTTTCTCTCATTAGGGCATAACTAGTATCTGACTTATGAGAGTAGCTTCATACATCATAGGTGATAGCTCTTCCCACCCAACAAGCACAACTAAACAACAAAACTATTTTGTTCTTTCTTTTCCTTTTTCCATTTTTTTCAGCAAAATAACATAAGAAAAAAAACTAAAACTAGTCCCTTTATTATCAAACTTGAGTTTCCAAAAGAATTTAAATAGTGAGTAGTGCACAAGTGTCAATCAGGCCATGAACTCTGTGTGGTTCGCGATCTGTGCCACATCCTGCTGTAATATCCTTACAACACTCTCGAGCCTCTCAAAAGCATCATGGGCTCGAGTCGGAGAGAAAATCGGCATTGGTGGGGGCTCGTGCGCTGGAAGGGTCGCCTCTGTCTGATCTCGTTCCACCTGTGGTTCTAAAGCTGGCTGAGACCCCTTTGTTGCGGCTTTCTCAGACACAAATGGCTCTGGTAGGGGCATGTTCAACACATAAACACCATCCGGATATTTCCTGATCATACCCATGAGCCTCATTGTCTCTAACCCGAGAGGTGTTGGTATTATTGTTTTCTCTGTCCCTCTAATCGTATCTCGTAGGCCCATCCCAAGGATGAGTCTAGTGATGTATGGACCTAAGAAAATGACACCAAGCCCGGGGTAATGTCCCTGATGCCTCAGATACTCCGCTAAATATAAAAGTTCCTGCTTGCTAAGGACTCCTGTGCTGTCACCGCGACCGTTCACTGATCTACTCAGGATGGCGTGAAGATATCTGTAACTAGTTCTAGAAAGACACATAGCCTTGGACACTCCTGGTTCATACCGACCCTGACCACATAGTATTCTATAGGCCTTTTGGGGAGTGAAGCTTCCACAATAGTCAGTCGGCATCTCATCATACTCCTCTGTCTTAGTGAACTCCTCATCATATAACCCAAGTCGAACGGAAAACTGTGTGAGGCTCATACTATAATTTTGCCCAAAAGTTCTGAACTAAATGGTATCGACGCTATCAAAATCAGCATAAGAGCGGTTAAACTCAAATGAGGCGAGTACCGCTAATGTGAGCAGGCGGATAGTTGGGTCACGAATAATCAATAGCTTGCGCCAACTACCTACTGATAGTAATTCCTCGACCTCATCGGCCATGTCGTCTGCTCGCTCCACTTCCCTAAATGAGCTCACATTCGGGATTCATGTTTGACCAAACTTAACCTTCGCTAGTCGCTCAAATCGAGTGTGATGCTCAGGAAGGGTAAATTCCATTCTTTCCAGTTCAGGAGTAGGCTCTCTTGGACACTTACTGACACATCCAAATATGCGTGCAAACCGCAAGTGCACGGGTGTCGAAGTAATAATTACCCCGGTGAGTGGGTAGTCGAATCAACAGGGAACGGAAGTATTAGTATTAACCAATTCTTGGTTATCTAGTCGAAATCAATGGATGTGATAAAATGAACTAATTGCAAGAGAATTAATAAGCAAGCAAACGAGCAAGAAAACAAGTAAAGGAGATTTCAATCAATAAAGATGAGGTACCTGGACAATGCTCCCCCTAGGATCTAACATGAAGCTCATAATTCACTAAATGCTTCTAAACCGAGTCTAATGAGTCGAGGTAATCCAAGAACAACCGGCCCTTGCCTCCAAGCCACTGGTACTAGTCCCCTACAAGGTCCCGGCGGAGAAATCACTCAATCTCAACACCTCACACCCCATATGACCACAATATCCTCTAGGGACACCTAAGAGTGAAACCGATTCCTAAAGAGATCCAACCCTAATTCCCGGCGAAGGATCTCTAACCCCCTACAAGGTCCCGGTGGAGAAATCTCTCAATCTCACGCCTCACACCAAATATGGTTGCATAGAGTTTAGGGAATACGGAGAGAGGAAACACTCAATCGGAAGGGAAAGGGGACACTCCACTATCTCATGACTCACCCTCTCAACCCTCTTTAACCTTGAAGTTCTAACTCTAATTGAGACCTCTCTCACATCAAAGTAACAAATCATGCAAATCCAATCAACCACAAGGATTAATTAAACAAGCAAGCAATGGGAATACAAGATTAAAACTCAAATCAACTCGGATTGAATAGAAACATAAAGCAAATCATTACAAAAACATAGATCCTAGGGTTCGCATGCCCAAATACCTACTAAGGTTTAGCCCTCCATGGAGCAAGTTACAAAACAATGATTATTACAATGAAAAGCAATGAAAACCATGAAATAAAACCCCCTTAAATTCGTGATGATGGCCTTGATGGGTCGCCCAACGTCTTGAAGAATCCTTCTCCGAAGCTAGGTCGCCGAAGGCTCCCTCTATGCTATGACGGAGAGAAGATCGATGAAAGTTGGTGATGGATGCCCCCAATATCGCCAAAGACCTCCTCCAAAACCCTAGCTGCCTTGCCTTCAAAGTGCTCGCGAAAACCCTCGCCAAAAGTCCCTCCAAAATAGGGCAAACGGCCTATTTAAAGCCCAAAACCACGCCTGTCACGTGACCTCACGCACCCGTGTGGATTTTCCACGCGGTCACGTGGGCTGTAGGAATTTCCACGCGGGGCGTGTGAACAGTAATTTACTACAGTGCTGCTACAGTGATCCCAACACTCTTCTCTTGAGGCCACATGCCCGGGCACAAGTCCACGTGGTAGGCTATAAACTTTTCTTCATCGACATATCTTTGAGAGGTCTTGCAATCTTCACAATGAGAAGGAACATGAAGATGTGGCTGACTTTGTGCCCTTCCAACTAGTGAATTGACTTGAATCTTCTTGGAAGTTGGCACACATCTCCATGTTTATGAACTCATCTCTTGCTTGGTCCTTGAATTGAATAAGAACTCCCAACATTGTGTCTTTATAGCCTATCTTTGCTTCCTTTTTACTATTTAAGGCATTCACAACCTATATGCATAAAAGAACACCAAATACACAATATGAGACAAAAACTATGGTAAAAATGATGCTCAATGCATGTAAAACATATATAAAAATATGTCTACTCAAGCACTTACCACTTACCAACTGTTCTTTTCGATCTAGGGGGCCATACCTGCATATATTGGAAAGGAGATCGATCAGATTCATAAATAGTCTAATACTGCAGGATTCCACACGGTCGTGTGAAAATTCTACACGCCTGTGTGGATTCACGGGGTATGAAAACCGCACGGCCCCTGTGAGGAAAACCCACGAATACCCCTCTCCCTCACTTCCAGAGCTCATTAAAAACATATCACAACCATTTTAGCATGAAACCGAGGCACATTTGCCAGTTTAAATGAAGAAGATCGAATAGAATCAAATAAGGGTGTCCTCAAGATAAAATAAGGGTTTACCGATGAGATGAAACTAAAATCTTTGAAATCGGCAAGAATCTCAAATTATCGACTCAAAATCAACGCTGGGAGGCTGGGAGAATGCTGGAGAGTGTTTTCCAAGCGGTTGAAGATGTGCTAAGGTGAGAGGCTTATAAGATTTATAAAGAAGGGATACAGCTTTATGATGCCTGCATATCCACACGGGCATGCCAAAATTATGCACGCCCATGTGCCTTTACACGAGAGACTCACAGGGGCAGACGCACGCTGATAAGTGCTTGTGCGATATGAATACGAAGCGTTCATTCCTTATGTTGAGCATTACTTTTCTTGGGTTTTTACACTAATATGTGTGTTTTTATGTTACTTTTATGGAGGTAGGAATGTGAGGCCGTGTATGAACATTTCTCCTAGAGTGACACTAGGGTTTAGAGTTCTTATTGGTAACCTTGTGAGTGAGTGACACACCACTAGCGTTAGACAAAAGCTAGGTTGGAGAGGGTTGAGAGGATGAGTCGAGAGGTACAGGAGCGTCCCCATTCCCCTCCGACGTGATAGGTTCTACCTCCGTTCCTCGAGTTCTTTGCGGTCATAATAGAGTGAATGGTTTAAAGGATGAACTTCCGCTAGGGCTTAGTTGCGCGTGCAACAGAGTGAAGCGTTGAGGTGATCTTAGTATCTAGGGCTCAATTGTGGTTAGGGACCTTCCACCTGGACCAAAGGGGTAGGTCTATAATTAGGAAGAGATTTATCATTTGGAATCCCTAGAGCTCATTTCTACTCTGAGACATGTATAGAGTTAGGCATAGTTGACCTTAGATTTGGGACTATGTAATTAAGGATTTTCACGACTCACCATTGCATTGATTAGGAGGCATAATAGAGGGTTCTTGTACTTGAAACAATTATCCTAGGCGGAGCATTATCCGGGTAACCCATCTTTATCGATTGCCGTATCCCCTTCTTTACTTTTGCTCTCTTACTTGTTGCTTTTATTGTTGAGAATTGAATCATTGTCACACTCATCATCATTGATCTTTCACATAGTTAAGAATCGAATTAAGTATTTTTATTCCCTACTCCCGGTAGATTCGATACCCGCTCACCCGTGATTATTACTTCGACAAACCCGTGCACTTGCGGGATATACGCAAGGGGACCTTGTCAAGTTTTTGGCGCCGTTACCGGGGAATAGGCGTTTAGAGATACTTTGCAGTTTGTTTTCTTAGCTATTTCACCATACATTCTATTTCATATCTTCTTATTCTATCATCGTTCTGATTTCTTTTTCTTTCTTTTTGGGTGTAGCTCCAGGTTATGACCTGAGGGAATCCCTCAATATTGATTGAAGGAGATCCCGAGCTTGAACGTACACTTAGAAGAAAAAGGAAAAGAGCCTGTGCAAGATCAGTCTAATCTAGCTAATTTGGAAACAGAAGAATCTGAAAACATGGCAGAACAGAATGAGCAACAGCGAACATTATCCGATTATGCCAGACCTTCAGTGTTGGGGACACAATCAAGTATTGTACGTCCCCCAATTATAGCTCAGAACTTTGAGCTAAAGCCGGCATTCATCCACATGTTGCAGCAGTCCGCACAATTTATTGGTTTGGCTGAAGATAAATGGGGTGACATAGAGAGCTTTCTTGAGATGTGTGATATGCTGAAGATAAATGGGGTGACAGATGATGCCATCAAATTGAGAGCCTTCCCATTTTCCCTAAAGGGGAGAGTGAAACAGTGGCTACACTCGTTACCTAGAGTATCAATTACCACGTGGGAGGAAATGGTGGAAGCTTTTCTAACCCGTTATTTCCCTCCCGGAAAATCAGCAAAGCTTAGGAACGAGATCTCATCCTTTGTTCAGTTGGAATTGCAGTCTCTATTTGAGACATGGGAAAGGTTCAAGGAGCTCCTGAGGAAGTGCTCGCAACACGGATTCCCGGAGTGGATGATTGTTCAAACCTTTTACAATTGTTTGAACCCAAGTACAAGGCAACTCTTGGATGCAGCAGTAGGAGGTACCTTAGGTAACAAGACCCCCGATGAGGCCCGTCAGTTGATTGAAGAAATGGGGTTAAACAGCTAACAATGGAATGCTAGGGAGAAGAAAAAGGTGGCCGGTCTCCATGAAATAGATGCGGTAACTGGCGGCTCAAGTGGAGGCCATGACTAATTTCACCGGTTGTGGTAGAGGTCATGCTCCCTCTGATTGCCCGATCTCTATTAGTGATGTTTCTTCGATGGAGAATGTTGATTTTGTAGGTAATGGCATGAGTCCCCAAGGAAACCCATATAGTAATACCTACAATCCGAGTTGGAAGAATCATCCCAATTTCTCATGGAGTAACCAAGGTCCACAAAAGGCCATGGGGCCACCGGGTTTCCAACAACAACAATAACAAGCCCCTCAGGTGGAAAACAGAGTCTAAGGTTTGGAAACCCGAATGACTGACTTAGAGAAGCACTTGGCTAGATTTGTGCAGTCTGCAAATACAAGGTTTGAATCAGTCGAGGCTACACTTCGCAACCACACCGCCTCTTTGCATAACCTTGAAAATCAGGTGGGTCAAATTACGAAGTCTCTCTCCAAAAAGCCACATGGAAGCTTACCAAGCAATACAGAGACCAACCCTAGAGAGCATGTGAAGGCGATCACTTTGAGAAGTGGTCGTGAGGTTGAAGGTAAGCTTCCGAGTGAGAAGCCAAAAGAACACGCACCCGAGGTTATAGAGGTGGAAGAGGGGAGTAGCAAAGAGAAAGAGGTGGTACCCCCACCTTTCAAGCCAAGAATACCTTATCCCGCTAGATTGAAAAATGACCAAGGGGATGAACAGTACAAGAAATTCCTGAGTTTGTTTAAGCAACTCCACATCAATATTCCTTTTGTTGAGGCATTGGCCCAAATGCTTAAGTATGCGAAGTTCTTGAAAGACTTGTTGACTAACAAGAGGAAGTTGAAGGAAAGTGCTTCAGTAATTCTAGATGATTCCTGCTCAGTGGTATTGCAAAAGAACATGCCGAACAAGAAGAAAGACCCGGGAAGCTTCATCATTCCGTGTAATATTTGCAATCTTGGTGAGGAAATGGCATTGGCGGACTCAGGGGCTGGTATCAACGTCATGCCATATACCTTCTTTCAAAAGCTAGGATTGGGCGAGCCTAGGCCTACTCGGATGACTTTGCAACTAGCGGATCAAACAGTGCGATATCCGAGAGGTATCATTGAAGACGTGCTTGTCAAGGTGGACAAGTATATTTTTCCGGTTGACTTTGTAGTGCTAGATGTCGATGAGGATGCGGATGTACCTTTGATACTTGGGAGACCGTTCTTACGGACTTCCAAAGCATTGATTGACATGGACGGTGGAGAGCTCACCTTGAGAGTTGGAGATGACAAGCTCACATACCGCCTTGCTGAGGCCATGCGGCATTCTCTCGATTTTGATGATACTTTATATTTTCTAGACACTACTGATGAGATTGTTGATGAATACATACAGGAGATGTTCAATCCGGATCGGTATGAAGGTTTGTTCGACCAAGAGGAGGGACATGAAGATGTAATGATGCTTGGATCGACGGAAGAAGTACCATCTACCCCGGGGATCTTGAAGAAAGTGCTTCAAAAAATGAAGAGGGTTAGGAGACGCCACTGGAAACACTCCAAGGTTGTTGGAGACGTATGTGAAACGAAGAAGTTGGACGTATCATTGTTAGGTGGTCTGAAGCCCGATAATACACCCTCTACTCTCAAGAGACTTTGCACATCATGCTTTCAAGCCATGGGTAAGAGGGCAACCTTCATCTATGAACCCCCCGTGAGGTAAGACAAGGTATGTCAAGCTTAGTGACATTAAACAAGTGCTTCTTGGGAGGCAACCCAAGTGTTTACTGTTTTCTTAGCTTTTAGTTTAGTTTGTTTCCATGAATAATTTGTTAAGTGTTGGTGTCTTGATTTTTAGATGCTTGTGCTGAGATTTCCTTGTGAACTTTGAATTTTAATCGTGTGTTTTCATGTGGAATTGGTGAAGTTTGGTCATTTGAGCTCTATTTCATGTTTTCACTGGTAAAAATTGCATAATAGAGCAGGCTTTGAGTGTGTAAACATGTTCAAAAATCTTCTGCAGAGCCTGTAGATTTTTCTAAGTCATCCAGAGAAAACACACGGGCGTGTGGAATTTCTGCACGCCCGTGGATTTGCATTGCGAGCTCATCCAGAGAAGGCACAGGGGTGTGCGGCTGCCCCTGTAAATGACCATGCGACTGTCACACGCCCATGGGTAATTTCCTGCAGAGTTTGGCAGATTATCCCGAGAGCACATAGGGGCGTGGACTCGCCCCTGTGGGCGACCTTGTCAACCACGCACGAGCGTTGGTAATTTCCACACGCTCGTGCGAAACTCTGCAGAGGAGTTCTCTCCATCCCGAGAAAACACAGGGGCGTGTGGCTGCCCCTGTGAGTTGGTCATGTGAATGTCCACGCCCGTACTGCATTTCCGCACTTGTGTGTATAACATTTGGTATTTTTCTCGGATGTCCAAAGAAGCCACAATGGCGTGCATGCGCCCCTGTGACTCTCTTGTAATGAAGCGCATGAGCGTGGGTAATTACCGCACGCCCGTGTGGATGCAAAGAACATCAAGGGTCGCGAGTTCTTTTTAAAAAAGATTAGTTTCTCTCCCTCTTCACGACTTTTATTCGTCTGAAAACACTCTCACATCATTCTTATGTTGAATGCGAAGCGTTCATTCCTTATGTTGAGCATTACTTTTCTTTGGATTTTACACTAATATGTGTGTTTTTATGTTACTTTTATGCAGGTAGGGTTGTGAGGCCGAGTATGAAAGAAAGAAGCCAATGTGGATTACAATGCACCGATTATGGAGGAAATCTTGCTAAGGTTCAAACGCGAAGACATAGGTCGATGTGAGATGCTAGAGTGTGTGCCAACCTCCTCGTATTTTAGTTTGGCACATCCATTTGGAGGGGGCACAAAGGCAGTCACACTCAAGCATTTTGACTTATGCACATAGAACAAGAGCTATACCAACGTGCCTAACATTGAAGAAGCAAGTGATCCACGACGTGAACGTGTGCCCGTTTGCGTTACTCCGATGAAAGTATGGATTCAGGAAGCTATTCAGGCCGGATACTGTAGCAGCACTGTTCACAGCCGGCCGAGAAAATAGGAGTTCAGAGGATCCACACGGGCGTGTGGAAATTATCCACGCCCGTGTGAAAATTCCGCACGGGCGCGTGAAGCATCCACGCCCGTGTAGTCGCTCGATTCCAGCCCTATTTAAAGCCGAATCAACCCCGATATTAGTATTCTTTTCTCCATCTTTTCCCCAACTTGGGAGAGGGCTTCGGCTAGGGTTTTGAGGGGTATTGGCCAAGGTTTTGAAGAGGTTCTACGGCTCCGACATCGTCATTCCTGAGGAAGAAGGTTGGTAGGGGAGCTTCCGTCGAGGCGTATCCTATACCAGACGAGGGAATCCTTGGGCGACCAGTAGAGTACTTTCCACAAGACCACCGACACGACTATCGACGGAGTTTCTTTATGGATTCATTGCTTTTACATTCTATTTCTTTGATTGTACTTAGCTCCACGGAGAGCTAAACCCCTAGTGGGTACTTGGGTATTTGTGAACCCGAGGATGTATTTGTTTCTTTGAATCTCTTTATTATACTTTCAATAAATTGATCTTTATTGTGAGTTCCAACCTTGAATGCTTGATTGTATGAACATTTCCCCTAGAGTGACACTAGGGTTAAGAGTTCTTGTTGGTAATATTGTGAGTGAGTGACACACCACGAGCGTTAGACAAAGCTAGGTTGGAGAGGGTTGAGAGGGTGAGTCGAGAGGTACAGGAGCGTCCCCTTTCCCCTCCGACGTGATAGGTTCTACCTCCATTCCTCATGTTCTTCGCGGTCATAATAGAGTGAATGGTCTAAGGGATGAACTTCCACTAGGGCTTAGTTGCGCGTGCAATGGAGTGAAACGTTGAGATGATCTTAGTATCTAGGGCTCAATTGTGGTTAGGGACCTTCCACCTGGACCAAAGGGTTAGGTCTATAATTAGGAAGAGATTTATCACTTGGAATCCCTAGAGCTCATTGTAACTCTATGCGAGTGCGAGGTGTTGAGATTGTTCGATTTCTCCTCCAGGACATGTATAGACTTAGGCATAGTTAACCTTAGATTTGGGACTATGTAATTAAGGATTTCCACGACTCACCATTGCATTGATTAGGAAGCATAATAGAGGGTTCTTGCACTTGAAACAATTATCCTAGGCGGAGCATTATCCGGGTAACCCATCTTTATCGATTGCCGTATCCCCTTTTTTACTTTTGCTCTCTTACTTGTTGCTTTTATTGTTGAGAATTGAATCATTGTCACACTCATCATCATTGATCTTTCACATAGCTAAGAATCGAATTAAGTATTTTTATTCCCTACTCCCTGTGGATTCGATACCCGCTCACCCGGGAATATTACTTCGACAAACCCGTGCACTTGCGGGATATACGCAAGGGGACCTTGTCACACGCCCCTGTACGCTCTCGGGAAAACACTCAACCTCTCTGAACGCAACCGTATGAGCGTGTGCAAATTACTCAAGCTCGTGCGCCCAACCCATAGGAGCAGCCGCACGCCCCTGTGGCTTCTCTGTCTAACCGAGAGGAATCTCTAAGGGGTCGTTTGGTTCGCGGTAATGTAGAAAGATTAACACGTGTTACGTGGTAATCTGAAAATATTACCACGTTTGGCATTACACAAGTGGTAATCTAGATGGTAATATCACATTACCAACTTATAAATATTACCAAGAAAGTGGTAATCCCGTTACCACCAAATTTGGTGTCTATCTTGGATTACCGTGGTAATCTTATAACTTTGTATATTTTAAGAAATAGATTACCATGACAACCAAACACAGTAATGAATTATTCCCGGTAATAAGAGTTTCCAACCAAACATGGTTATATTAAATTACCACAATATTCCCAACCATATAACATTCCCACTCATATTACCATGGTAATCTCGTTACGTAGTAATATGTCATTACCACGAACCAAACGGCCCCTAAGTGTTTTGTAACCCCGTGCTGAATTTCTGCATGGGCGTGGACATTCATAGGCCCAACCCACATGGGTGACCACATGCTCCTTTGTCTTCTCAGGATGGAGAGAGCTCGTCTGCAGAGATCAGCGAGGGTGTGCGAAAAATTCCCACGCCCATGTGTTTTTCACAGGGTTGACCACAGGGACGAGTCCATGCTCCTGTGTACTCTCGGGATAATTTGCCAAGTCTCTGCAGGAAAACGCACGCCTCCGCAGAAGTTACCCATGGGCGTGCGAAAATCAGAAGGTCGCTCACAGGGTTGAGCCCACACCCTTGTGCCTTCTTTGGACGTGGTCGCAATTCAATTCCACGGCCGTGCGGAAATTTCACACGCCAGTGTGTCTTCTCTGGATGACTTAGAAAACTCGGCAGGATCTGCAGAAATTTTCTGGACATGTTTACACATTCAGAGCCTGTCCTTTTATGCAAAATACACAAGCGGAAAAAATAAAAGACAAGCTCAAGAGACTAAAACTTCACCAAATCCACATGAATACACATGATGGCATCAAAATCTACAATACAATACGCAGCAGAAGCATTTAAAAATCAAGACACCAATACTCAACAAGTTACTCATGCAAAAATTAAACTATCAACTAATAAAAACAGTAAATACTTGGGTTACCTCCCAAGAAGCTCTTCTTTAACGTCACTAAGCTTGACGTACCTCGTCTTACCTAACGGGGGTTCGTGAAGGAAGAATACTTCCTTATCGGCATTACTAACCTCTCCTCTATAGTACGGTTTTAGCCTGTGTCCGTTTACCTTAAATGTACCCTTCTCCGGATGGGTAATCTCAACAGCCCCATGAGGTGAAACTTCGGTCACTGTATAAGGGCCAAACCATCTAGACATGATCTTCCCCGAAAATAACTGTAGATGAGAATTGAATAGCAACACCTAATCACCCACTTTGAACTCCTCCGGATTTTTAATATGCTTGTCATGCCATTTCTGAATTCTTTCCTTATAAATCCTTGTATTCTCATATGCTTTAATCCTCCATTCATCTTGTTTATTAAGATGTATCATTCTTTGTTCCCCCGACTTGCACAAGTCAAAATTCATGGCCTTGATTGCCCAATATGCTATATGCTCCAACTCCACAGGCAGGTGACAGGATTTTTCATAAACAAAATTATAGGGAGTGGTCCCTATTGGTGTTTCGTGCGCTCTTCTATGAGCCCAAAGTGTGTCATCTAACCATTCCATCCAATCCTGCTTTCCTTGTTCCACAGACTTGGTAAAGATCCTCTTGAGCTCCATGTTTGTGACTTCCACTTGACCACTCATTTGTGGGTGATAGGGGATAGCAAGACGATGATGCACCCCATTGCGCTTCAACACTTTCGCGAGTTGTGAATTGCAAAAATTAGTCCCTCGATCGCTTATGATGATTTGTGGGGTTCCAAACCAAACAAACAACCTCTTTAGAAATTTTACTACCGTTCTAGCATCATTGGTTGGAAGGGTTTGAGCTTCCACCCATTTAGAAACATAATCAACCTCCACTAAGATGTATTAATTACCATTAGGCTTCGGGAATGGTCCCATGAAGTCAATTCCCCACACATCAAACACCTCACAAAATTGAATCGGATTTTGAGGCATCTCATCTCTTCGCCATAGGTTTCCAGCCCTCTAACAATTGTCACATTGAAGAACAAACTGATGGGTATCCTGGAATAAAGTCGGCCAATAAAACTCGGTGGCCAGAACTTTCTCAGCGGTTCTGCTCGAAGCATAATGCCACCCAAGGGGACCCGAATGACAATGTGCAATAATGCTCCAACCTTCCTCCCTAGATACACATCTTCGAACCACATGGTCGGCACAAATACGGAACAAGTAAGGATCATCCCAAAAGTAGTTCTTTAAGTTGCTAAAAAACTTTTTCTTCTGCTGAAAACTGAGGCCTTGCTTCAATACCTTTCCCGACAAATAGTTTACAAAATTTGCGAACCATGGAGTATCCTCTGACTCTGACTCTTGTATTGCATACAAATATTCTTCAGGGAAAAAATCACTGATCTCCTTGCTTGTCGGTTCTTGCCCCTCACACCCTTCTAATCTTGAAAGATAATCCACAACCACATTTTCAGTTCCCCTCTTGTCTTTTATTTCCATATAGAATTCTTGTAACAATAAAATCCACCAAATCAATCTTAGTTTCACGTCAGCTTTGTTCATTAGATAACGGAGTATTGAGTGATATGTGAATATTGTCATCCTCGATGGAATGAGGTACGGTCAGAACTTGTCAAAAGCGAACACCACCGCCAATAATTCTTTTTCGGTAGTTGTATAATTCTCCTGAGCACTTGTGAGATTCTTGCTAGCATAATAAATCGGACGGAACTGCTTGTCTTTCCTTTGTCTCAAAACTGCTCCCACAGTGTAATCACTTACATCACACATGAGCTCAAAGGGTTCATTCCAATCTGGTATTGTCAGAATTGGTGCTTGCACTAATCTTTCCTTCAACAAATTGAATGCACTTAGACAATCATCCCCAAAGTTGAAAGGGGCATCTTTTTCTAGGAGTTTAGTCAACGGATGCGTGAACTTCGAGAAGTCCTTGATAAACCTTCTGTAAAACCCTGCATGCCCTAAGAAACTGCGGACCCATTTTACATTTGTAGGTGGAGGAAGCTTTTCGATCACCTCCATCTTTACCTTATCCACCTCCAATCCTAATTCAGAAATCTTATGTCCAAGGACAATGCCTTCTTGGACCAAGAAGTGACACTTCTCCCAATTGATGATGAGGTTCGTTTCTTCACATCTCACTAGCACTCTCTCCAAATTCTTTAAACATTTGTCAAAAGAGTCTCCAAATACTGAAAAATCATCCATGAATACCTCCATAATGTCTTCTAGTGGATCATCAAAAATGGCTGTCATACAGCGTTGGAATGTGGCTGGTGCATTACACAACCCAAAAGGCATTCTTCTGTAAGCAAAGGTATCGTAAGGCCAAGTAAATGTGCTCTTCTCCTGATCTTCTGGAGCTATAGGGATTTGAAAATATCCCAATATGCCATCAAGGAAACAATAAAATTGATACCCTGCGAAACGTTCCAACATTTGATCGATAAATGGCAGTGGGAAATGATTTTTTCGAGTGCCGTCATTTAAGCTTCTATAATCGATGCAAACTCGCCATCCTGTAACTCTCCAGGTCAGAATCAACTCATTCTTTTCATTCATCACAACTGGCACCCCCCTTTTTTCGGAACCACTTGAGTTGGATTCACCCATGCACTATCGGATATGGGATAAATAATCCCTCCATCTAGGAGCTTCACTACTTCTGCTTTGATGACTTCCTTCATGTTTGGATTTAGTTTTCACTGTGGTTAGCTTACAAATTTGTAATCATCTTCCATTAAGATTTTATGGGTGCAAAATGATGGATTTATGCCCCTGATGTTTGAAATATTCCACGCAATAGCCGACTTATGGTTTTTCAACATGCTAACAAGCTTATCCTTTTGCTCCATAGACAAGTTCGAAGCTACAATCACCGGAAGTTTAGATTCTTCCATCAAGAAGGCATACTCCAAGTGTGCTGGCAAGGTCTTAAGCTCTAGGGTTGGTGGTTCATCAATTCATGGACGCAACCTACTCTCCTTTAACCTATGAATTTCCTCAAACTTGTTCATTTCGTGCTCAAATTCATTCTTACCTTCTTCCACTTGTGAATGTATTTCTGTATGGTTTTCAATGACTATCGATGCATTAAATCAAAAAATCTCCCCTACTTACAATGACACACCCATAGAGAAAAGTTCCTGCCTTTGTTCATGATAAGATGAGTCAAACTGATCGAGGACTTTCTCTAGACTTTCTTCTACGTGATCACTCATCGATGCCAATGCAGATCTCTCAAACTGATCTAGCACACTATTTAGTTCACAGCCCCGCTCTTGAATTCTGGCAATGTACTCTTTAACTGATTCTTCCACAAAATGTTGAATAGTATTTGGCTCTTGCAAAAAGTAGCACGGTGTGTCCTGTACTGCAAACACTTGAACTTTCTGCTTCACATTTTCAACCATTCCTGTGATAGTTTCGAATAACTCGGGTATGTCAATCATTTTTGTGTAATCAAGGAAAAAGAAAACAAATCAGAATGATGATAGAAAAGAAGATGTGAAATAGAATGAATAAATGAATAGCTAAGAAAACAAAATGCAAAGTATCTCTAAATCTTATTCCTCGGCAACGGCGCAAAAAACTTGATAATGCCCTTTACGTATGTCCCGCAAGTGCGCGGGTTTGTTGAAGTAATCAAATCCCAGGTGAGTGGATATTGTATCCACAGGAAGTAGGGAGTAAAAATACTTAAATTGTTTCTTAACTAAGCAAAATATGAATAGTGATTTGTGTGAGAAGATGTAATGCAAACAAAAGTAAAAGAGACAAGAGAGAGAACACAAGTAAAGAAGAGGTAAGGCAATCAATATAACTACGGTACTCGGATATTGATCTGCCTAGGACAATCGTTTCAAGTGCAAAAACCCTCTATTATGCTTCCTAACTAATGCATTAATGAGTTGTGGAGATCCTTTAATACATGGTCCCAAATCTAAGGTCAATCATGCCTAACCCTGTACATGTCTCGGAGGAGAAATTGAACAATCTCTCAACCTCGCACTCGTATAGAATTGCAATTAGTTCTAAGGATTCCAAATGATAAATCATTTTCCTATGTGTAGACCTAACTCTTTGGTCCAGGCGGAAGGTCCCTAGCCACAATTAAGCCCTATATGCTAAAATTACTTCAACGATTCACTCCATTGCACTCGCAACTAAGCCCCAGTGGAAGGTCATCCCTTAGCGTATTCACTCTACTATGACCGCAAAGAACTCGAGGAATTGGAGGTAGAATAAATCACACCAGAGGAGAAAGGAGACGCTATGCTACCTCTCGAATCACTTTAACCCTAGGATGTATTTGTTTCATGAACCTTTTATAGAGTGAAGGATTAAGGGATGAACTACGCTGGGGCTTAGTTGCGTGAGCAAAAGAGTGAAGCGTTGAAGTGATTTTAACACTTGCGGCTTAATTGTAACTAGGGGTCTTTCGCCTGGACCAAAGGGTTATATCTACATATAGGAATAGGGTTTATCACTTGGAATCCCTAGAGCTTCTTGCAACTTTACACAGTGTGAGGTGTTGAGACTACTTGATTTCTCCGCTGGGTCATAGTGTAGAGTTAGTCACAGTTGACCTTAGGTTTGGGACCGTGTATTTAAGGATGTCCACGACTTATTAAGCATTAGTTACGAACCATAATTGTTGGTTTTGCACTTAAAGCAATAATCATAGGAGAAACACTATCTGAGTACCCAATTTTTATCGATTGACTTTCATCTCATTCTATTATGCCTCTTTTTTTATTTTCTTTAGTTTGTTTGCATCGATCTTTATCCACACCATTATTGTTTCATCTCTAATTTGTTAAGTAGCAAACTTGGTGTTTCTATTCCTAATTCCCTATGGATATGATACCCCACTCACGTGCGATTTATTACTTCAACAAACCCATGCACTTGTGGGACACACGCATAGGGTTATGTCACCTAGTCATAATTAAGTCCCAGCACTAAGGATTACTTTAACGGTTCACTCTGTTGCTTACGCAACTAAGCCCCAGTAGAGTTCATCTCTTAGCATTTCACCCTATTGCGACCGCAAAGAACTCTTAGAAAACATAGGTTGGATAAATAACACCGGAGGGCAAAGGGGACATCCGTTACCTCTCAACTCACCCTCTCGATCCTCTCCAATCTTGCTTAGTCTAATCCTCATGGTGTGTCACTCACTCACAAGGATTACCAATGTTGATTCTCAACCATAGTGTCACTCTAAGGAAAAATCAATTCAACAAGTATTCAAGATTGGAACTCAATTAAAGACATCAATTAAAGAAACATATTGAAAGATCAATGAAACAAAAGCATCCTAGGGTTTACAAGTCCAAGTACTCACTAAGGGTTTAGCTCTCCATGGAGCAAGATACAATCAATAATGAAATCGAATGTAAAAACATGCAATCCATAAGTAAAACCCCCACGTATTCCATGTCGATGGTCTTGCGGAGTGGCCTCACTTCTCCAAGGGTTCCCTCATGAAGCTTAGGGCACACCTTGCCGAATCGATGCCGATGAAAGCCATAGAACCACTCCAAAAGCCTTACCAAACCCTAGCCCCGAGTGCCTCCATAGATGGGGGAAAAATAGAAAAAGGATTGGAAAAAGAATCCTTAAAACGTCATTAGTCACGGCTTTAAATAGGCTATAATCGGGCATTGACATGAGTGTGTGGAATTTCCACATGCCCGCGTGAATTTTTGGAACTTCAGTTTTCTACGAGCTATGAACAGTAACTGCTGCAGTACTTGATGGAGATCTTACTAGCCTTGCACAAGTCAGAACAAGCGAATGTGACTGTCTTTGTGCCCCTCTAAACCATGTATTCACTTGACCACAGTAGAGGTTGGCATACAATCACGTGTCTTTGAGCACAACTTGTGTCTTCGCGTTTGTTAACTCCAAGATTTCATCAACAAAGAGCATCCACGATCTACTTTTGGTTTCTTTCTTTTATAATTGACTCCACAACCCTACATGCACAAAAAAACACAAATACGCATGTATAAACGATAAAATCTAAGAAAAGTAATGCTCAATGCAAGAACAGAATGCTTCCTATTACTATTACACAAGCACTTATCACATGCCTTATACTTTCTTTCAGAAACTAGGCTTGGGAGAGCCTAGGCCCACTCCGATGACACTTCAATTGGCGGATTGAACAGTTAGGCATCCGAGGAGCATCATTGAAGATGTACTTGTGAAAGTTAACAGGTACATATTTCCTATGGACTTTGTGGTGTTGGATGTTGATGAGGATGCCGAGGTTCCATTGATACTTGGGAGGCCGTTATTGCGCACTTCCAAGGCTCTCATTGACAAGGATGGCGGGGAGTTAAAATTATGAGTTGGTGATGACAAGTTGACATACCGCCTCGACGTAGCCATGCCACATTCTCTTGACTTTGATGATACTCTATATTTCTTTGATACTAATGATGATTTAATTGATGAATATGTGCAGGAAATGATGTATCTGGATCCGTTTGAGGGCTTGCTCGGTCAAGAGGTGGAGAACGAAGAAGTCTTATCACTTAGTCTGGAGGATAAGGTGCAACCTACCCCGGAGATCATAAAGGGTATGGTCCAAAAGATGAAGCGAGCAAGGAGACGCCACAAGAAGTGCCCCAAGGCTAATGGGATGTGCAAGACGAACCTCTGTGTGGTAACAAGCCAGATAACTCCCCCTCTACCTTGAAAATATTATGTTCATCATGCTTTCAGGTTGTCGGTAAGAGGGAAACCTTAATTTATGAGCCCTCGTAATGTAAGAAGAGGTATGTCAAGTTTAGTAATGTTAAACAAGTGCTTCTTGGGAGGCAATTCAAGTCTTTAATGTTTTTCTAGGTTTTAGTTTAGTACTTGCATGAATAAAAGCTTTACTGTTGGTGTCTTAAGCTTTTACGTGCTTTTGCTGTGTTTTTTCATGGATTATTGGTGTTTTCGTGTGCTTAACTAATAAGTGCCTATGTACTAAGAATACGAAGAATTCTTTTCTTACGATGAGCATTACTTTTATCAGATTTTAGCGCTAGTACATGTGCTTTTATGTAATTTCGTGCATGAAGGGTTGTGAAGCCAAATATGAAAGAAAGAAGCCAAAGTGGATTGCGATTGCACTTTGTTGATGAAGTCTTGGAGTGAACAAATGTGAAGACACATGTTGTGATAGAAGATACGTGAATGTGTGCCAACCTCCATGTGCCCAAGAAATTACAATGCTTTGGAGGGGTAAAAAGACAGTCACATTTGCGTATCCTGACTTGTGCAATGATAGCAAGATCTTCACCAATGAGACCTTTTATTGAAGAAGTGATGTGATCTACGGCATAGACATTTGCCCGTTTATGTTGCCTCGATGAAAAGTATGGATTCAGGACTATTTCGGCGGAGTACTATAGCAGGTTACTGTAGTTAATCAATGTAGCAATTTAATGTAGTAGTTACTGTTCACAGCCCGAAAAAAAGCAGATTTCCTAAAATCCACACGGGTGTGTGGAAATTCCACAGGTCCGTGTGGATGGCCGATTCCAGCTGTTTATATAGCCGTGACTTGTACCAATTTGGGGATCAATCTTTCATCCTTTCTTCCATCTTTTCTCCAACTTTTGGGAGTCCCGCGGCTAGGGTTTAGAGAGGCTTTGACAAGTTTTTTTAGAGTGGTCCTACGGCTTCAACACCGCATTTCTCTTGGAAGATAGTTATCGGGGGAGCTTTCGTCGGCACCGATTCGGCAAGGTGTGCCTTAGGCTTGACAAGGGGACCTTTGGAGAGGACGAGGCTACTCCACAAGACCATCGACACGAATACTGAGGGATTTTCCTATGGATTACATGTTTTTATTTTCGATTTCATTATTGATTATATTTTGCTCCATGGAGAGCTAAAACCTCCTAGTGGGTACTTGGATTTCTGAACCCTAGGATGTATTTGTTTTATTAACCTTTTATTATGTTTTCCTTAATTGATGTCTTTAATTGAGTTCCAATCTTGAATGCTTGTTGAGGGATTTCTCCCTTAGAGTAACACTAGGGTTGAGAATCCATCTTGGTAATCTTTGTGAGTGAGTGACACACCATGAGGGTTAGACAAAGCAAGAATAGAGAGGGTCGAGAGGGTGAGTCAAGAGGTAGCGAAGCATCACCTTTCCCCTCAAGTATGATTTATCCTACATCTACGTTCCAAGAGTTCTTTGCATTCACAATAGAGTGAAGGGTTATGAGATGAACTCCGCTAGGGCTTCGTTACGTGAGCAACAAAGTAAAGCGTTGAAATGATTTTAACACATGGGGCTTAATTGTCACTAGAGGTCTTTCGCCTGGACCAAAGGGTTAGATCTACATATAGGAATAGGATTTATCACTTGGAATCCCTTGAGCTTCTAGCAAATTTACACAGTGTGAGGTGTTGAGACTAGTTGATTTCTCCACTGGGGCATAGTGTAGAGTTAGTCATGGTTGACTTTAGGTTTGGGATTGTGTATTTAAGGATGTCCACGACTCATTAAGCATTAGTTAGGAAGCATAATAGTTGTTCTTCACTTGAAGCAATAATCCTAGGAGGAACAATATACGAGTACCCCACTTTTATCGATTGTCTTTCCTCTCATTTTATTGTGCCTCACTTTCTTATTTTCTTTAGTTTGTTTGTATCGATCTTTATCCACACCATCATTATTTCATCTCCATTGAGTTAAGTAGAAATCTTGGTGTTTCTATTCCTTATTCCCTGTGGATACGATACCCCATTCACCTGGGATTTATTACTTTGACAAACTCGTGACTTGCGGGTCACACGCAAGGGGCATTGTCATTAATTGTGGTTGGTGAAGTTTCTTGGTCATTTGAGCGTGTTTTCCATATTTTTCTTGTCAGTTTTTCATAATATAGACTCGCTTTGAGTGGGTGTAAGTGTGCAAAAATTTTCTGCAGAGTCTGTAAGTTTTCTAAGTCATCTAGAGAAGATACACAGCCGTGTGGAATTTCCACACTAGCGTGTGTCTCCATTCAGTGCTCATCCTGAGAGGATACAGGGGTGTGTGTCTGCCCCTATAAACAACCTTGTGATGGTCACACACCCGTGGTTAATTTCCACACAGGCGTGTGTTTCTCTGTAGAGTTCTCAGACTCTATCCCGAGAAGACACAGGGGCGTGTGAATGCCCCTATGGATGACCGCTGTAAATGGCACACATTCGTGGGTAATTTCCACACGCCTATGTAGATCTCTGCAGAGAGTTCTCCTCCATCCCTAGAGCACACAGGGGCGTGTGAGTGCCCCTATGAGTAACCCAGTGAGCATCCACAGGAGCGTGTAGAACACTTTGCCAAATTTTTTGTGTGAACAGAGAAGCCACAAGGGCGTGTGGGTGCCCCTATGGGTCGGGCACATGGGCGTGGGGAATTTCCACACGCCCGTGTGGATGTGTTCAGTGATAGCCATAGGCTATCCTGAGAGCACACAGGGTATGTGCTGCCACTGTGAGCGGTCCTATGGGAGTCACACAGGGAGTCACATGGGCGTGGGTAATTTGCACACGCCCGTTTTGATGCACAGAACGCCAATAGGCGCGATTTTTCTTTAAGACCTACTTACGCCTCTTCGTTCTTTAACTACCAAATGCTCAAATGATGCCTCTCCTTACTTTCTTGGCCCTTACCATCTATTTATAGAGTTCTAGAGTTGTTTTTCGGCCGCATTCGAAGCTTTTCATCTCTACTTTGTCAGTAAAACCTCATTCTCTTTTTCTCTCATGAATCTTATTTTATTTTGATTAATCTGGTGAATGCTACTTCGTTTACATGTTAAATGATTGCTACATGCTTTAGAATGATTTTAGAAAGGAATTTATGATGTATTTTTGAATTTTGGTATAGTGCCCGTACGGTTTTCACACCCCGTGGATCCACACGGGCGTGTGGAATTTCCACACGGCAGTGTGGATTTCTGCAGTATTGATTTCTTGAGTTTATTTGACCGAATTCTTTTCAATTCTTGCAGATATTGCCCCCAGGTCAAGGAATAAAGATGGGAAGCATCCAAAGAGGATTCCCTAGAGCCCGAGCACATGGAATTCATGATTCCCGAGCACCAGGCTCGTTTTGAGAGACTATTGAAGCTAAAGTTTGGCTAGTCTCATTTTCCTGATATTAGCGCACTCAAAGAGATTTAGTTAGGAAATGAGATAGCCGATGAGGTCGAGGAGGTGTTGTCTGTGGGGAGCAGGATGCGCTTATTGTCGATCCAAGAGCCCGCTATCCCTATGCTGACATTGGAGGTGTTAGCCTCTTTTGAGTTCGACGGATCTTATAGCAGCTTCGATAGCATTAATGCCATACAGTTTAGAGCATTGCGACAATATCACAGTATGAGCATCACACAGTTTTTGGTCAGATTGGGTTTGTACTATGAGGCATTTACCGATACTAAGGAGTATGATCGACTACAGACTGATTTTCCAGGTAGCATGACTTCTCAAAGAGCATACATGACACTATGAGGCCAGGGTCAGTATGAGCCAGGATTATCCAAGACTATGCGCCTCTCCTGACCGAGCTATAGATATATCCACGTGGTTCTAAGCCTATATGTGAACGGGCGTGGTGACAACACCGAGTATTGGGTAGACAGGAGTTATTGTACTTGTGCTCCATGGTTTAGAGCGAGCCTATTTACCTTGGGCACATCTTGGCTGAGTACTTGCGCCTCCAGGGTCAGTACGCCAGTGTTGGAGTTCTCTTCTCAAGCTCATACATCATGAGACTCATCATGGATATGGGTTTCATGGACGCGATCAGGGGGACCGAGAAGATCATTGTGCGTCTCCCTATGGCTTTAGAGATTATAAGACTTATGGGCATGATCAGGAGGTACAGAGATGGAGTGTACGTTATGATCATAGCCCCACCTGAGAGAGCTGAGGGAGAGTGAGAGGAAGGAGAGGGATCCCAGCCTACCCTTGAGCCACAGTAGGAGCTGATGGAGACAAAGGCACCTCCCACAGCACAGGAGCCACCTCCAGTGTGTATATTTTCTCCCACTCAAGCCCATGATCGATTTGAGAGGCTTGAGAGTGCTATGGGAGTATTATAGGTAGACTTGGCAGAGTTTCGCGCTACCTAGGCCGCGAACCATGTAGAGGTGATGGCGCGTCTCGACACACTACAACAGTTACTAGAGCGAGATGTGGCATCCCCATTTGTGATGAGACCGAGGACCCTTCAAGCATTACTAGCACCACCATCACCAGTTCCAGTAGCACCGGTTGATCCACCAGCATTCGTATCTCCACTAGAACCATCAGCAATAGATGAGATAGCAGCAAAGACTGACACTTGTGGTGTCTTTATCTTTCTTTACTTTATATGTTTTCGTATTTTTTTTCTAAATTATATTTTATACTTGTACTACACAGAAAGGATCTTCCTTCTGAGTTTATCTTTTATTTTCAATCATCTTGAGTTGTATTTCATTTCCATATCTTTTTATATACTCCAGTTTTTTTTTTTTTGAGCTTCACTGAACCCCCTTGTGTATACGTGCACATGGTCTTGTGAGTATGGAAATTGAGGACTAGTCATGGACATGGTCATTATGATATTCACATGGCCATATGTGCTCCACAACCCATGGGAACTCAACTCTTAATGAATGTAGCTCCATCGAACATACCATTATGACTTTAGGGGAGTATTGTTTCAATTGCCCACATTCACATACATTTTTCATTGCTTTATGTTTTATTGTGCTTGCATGCGTACATTGAGGGCAATGTACATCTTAAGTGTGGGGGGGAGTTCACATTACACATGTTCTGAACTTATGCTTTCATTATACATGCTCATGTAGCAATGGCGGTTCACCTTAGTTGCAAAGGTTGTATTCTTAAGTTTAATGGAATTTTTAACATTGAATGTTTTCATGCTCTAGTTTTTACTTTAATTTTTTGGAGTTTTTGCCTGATTGGCACTTGTTGCACTACTCACTCATTAAACCTTCTGGAAACTCAAGTTCGACATTTAAGGGACTAGTTAGTTGTTTCTTGTTTTAATTTTTTTTGAAAAAAAATATTGTCAAGAATGGGATTAAAAAGAAAAAAATAGATATGTTTTATTTGTTCATTGGGGGTGGAAAGAGCTACCACCTATGAAGTATGAAGCTACTTTCATAAGTCGGATACTAGTTATGCCCTAATGAGAGAAAGAGCCATCTCATGGGATGAGTGAAAGCTACTACCCCGGTAGAAAGAGCTACCACCTCGAAAGTGTGAAGCTACTACCGTATCTTTTCTTTCTTTTATACATAAATAAGTCCCTTGTACTTAGAACTTTGAGGAGTATACGTTGGTTCGTCTTGAGTGAGTATACACACACTTACACGATTTCGGGTTGTTGTCCTTTTTGATTCGAGTTTTAAGATAGAGCATTAATTTTTCTTATTCAGTGTTGAAATTTTTCCTTACTTGTAGAATGTTTCCCTTGAATGCTTTTGGTGAACCATAGGCCGAGTACTTCCTATATTCCTTCTTATATGCTTTAATGTTTTATTTTTTGCTTGAGGACAAGCAAAAGTTTAAGTGTGGGGGAGTTTGATAAATGCTTGTGTAATAGTAATATGAAGTATTCTTTTCTTACATTGAGCATTGCTTTTCTCAGGTTTTATCGCTTATGCATGTGTATTTGTGTTTTTTTGCGCATGTAGGTTTGTGGAGACAAGTATGAAAGAAAGAAACCAAAAGTAGATCATGGATGCAATTTGTTGATGAAATCTTTGAGTGAACAAACATGAAGACACAAGTTGTGCTCAAGACATGTGAGTGTGTGCCAACCTCTATTGTGTTCGAGTGAACATGCAAATTGGAGGGGCATAAAGGCAGTGACACTCATGTGTTTCGACTTGTGTAACATTAGCAAGATCTTAGAAAAATGTGATTTTATTGAAGATGCAACACGTTCTACCGCATGGATGTATGTCCATTCATGTGGCCTCGATGATAAGTGCTTGAGTAAACATGTTTTTATATGTGTTTTACATACATTGAGCATCATTTTATATATGGTTTATGTCTCATTTTGTGTATTGGGTGTTCTTTTGTGCAATTAGGTTGTAGATGACGTGAAGACGTAAAAAGGAACAAATATAGGCTAGAAAGGCATGATGTTGAGAGCTATTGTGTAATTCGATGACTAAGATATAAGAGGAGTTCACAGACATGGGATTGTGTGCCAACTTCCAAGCAAATTCAAGTTAATTCACTAGTGGAAGGGCATTAAGGCAGTCACATCCACATTTTCCTCCTCTTTGTGAAGAATGCAAGACCTTTCAAAGACGCGTCGATGAAAAAAGACTTCTAGCCTACCACTTTATCGTGTGTTTGATTATCTTGCCTCAAGCGGAAGAATATATATTTCAACCGCAATGGAGGAAAACAATGTATCAATGTACTGTAGCAGCACTATAGCAAACTTACTGTTCACGCGACCGCGTGGAAATTCCACCCGCCTGTGTGGAAATTCCTGAAGCCCACATGGGCCCGTGGAAAATCCACACGGGTGCGTGAGGGCACGTGATAGTCATGGATTTGAGCAATAAATAGGCCGTTTGCCATATTTTTTAGGGACTTTTGGCGGAGCTTTGAGCGAGTATTTAGAGGTAAAGTCGGCTAGGGTTTGAGGAGGAGGTCTTTGCCAATTTGGGAGGAGTTCTTCACCAACTTTGATATTTTTCTTCTCCGTTATAGCACTTGGGTAGCCATTGGTGACCTAGCTTTTGAGAAGAACCCTTCAAGGCGTTTAACTACCCATCAAGGCCAATCTGCACAAATTCAAGTGGGTTTTTATCTATGGATTGTATTATTTTTCTTCTATTCATCATTGTTTTGTAACTAGTCCCATGGAGGGCTAAACTGTAGTAGGTATTTGGGCATATGAACCCTAGGATTTATGATTTTGTATTAATTTGCTTTAAGGTCCTAGTTAATCCGAGTTGTTTTGAGTTTTAACCTTGTGATTTCATTGGTTGCATGTGTTGTTGATCTTTGTGATTGATTTACATTACTTGATCTATTACTTTGATTTGAGAGGTCTCCATTAGAGTTAGAACTTCAAGGTTAAAGAGGGTTGAGAGGGTGAGCCATGAGGTAGTGGAGTGTCCCCTTTTCCCTCCAATTGAGTGTTTCCTATCTCCGTATTCCTTTTTCTCTTTGCAACCATATTTGGTGTGAGCCGTGAGATTGCTCGATTTCTTCATCGGAGCCTTGTACGGGGTTAGGGATCCTTCGCCAAGAAATAGGGTTGGATCTACATTTAGGAATCGGTCTCACTCTTAGGTTTTCCTAAAGTTTAGGGTGGTCATATGGGGTGTGAGGTGTTGAGATTGTGTGATTTCTCCACCGGGACCTTGTAGGGGACTAGTATCAGTTGCTTAGAGACAAGGACCGGTTGTTCTTGGATTAATTACCTCGACTCAATAGACTTGATTTAGGAGCATTTAGTGAACTTTGAGCCTCATGAGAGATCCTAGGGGCAGCATCACCCGAATATCTCATCTTTAGTGATTGAGAACTCCTCTACTCCTTTTATTATCCATTCACTTGTTTGTTAGTTAATTCTTGCAATCAGTTCATTCAACCATATTCACTGAATCTGACTCAATAATTGAGAAATGGTTAATACTAAAACTTCCATTCCCTGTGGATTCGACTACCCACTCACCGGGGTAATTATTACTTCGACACCCATGCACTTGTGGTTTACACGCATATTCGGACCTTCCATTTACTGTAGTAGTTTGTTGTAGCAAATCACTGTAGTAGTTATTATTCACAACGCGCTGAAAATTCAATTCATGGAGATTCACACGGGTGTGTGGAAATTCCACACGCCCATGTGGATGCCCGATTCCATCCCTATTTAAGTCACGATTTGAGGCGTTTTGAAGCATTTTTTACCCATCTTTTCCCCAACTTTGGAGGCGCTCACTGCTAGGGTTTGGAGAGGCTTTGGCAAACTTTTGGGGTATTTCTATAGCCTTCAATACCGTGTTCCTTCGGAAGATAGTTATTGGGGTAGCTTTTTTCGGCATCGATTAGGCGAGGTGTGCCCTAGGCTTGACGAGGAACCTTTGGAGAAGACAAGGCTACTCCATAAGATAATCGATATAGACTGAAAGGGGGTTTTATTTATGTATTGCATGTTTTACTTTTGATTTCATTATTGATTGTATCTTGCTCCATGGAGAGCTATATCCCTAGTGGGTGCTTGGACTTGTAAACCCTAGAATGATTTTTTTCATTGACCTTTCATTATGTTTTCTTTAACTGATGTTCTAATTGAGTTCTAATGTTGAATGCTTGTTCAGTTGATTTTCCCCTAGAGTGACACTAGGGTTGAGAATCCATCATGGTAATCCTTGTGGATGAGTGGCACACCATGAGGGTTAGACAAAGCTAGATTGGAGAGGGTTGAGAGGGTGAGTCGAGAGGTAGCGGAACGTCTCCTTTTCCTTCTGGGGTGATTTAACCTACCTCCGTGTTCCAAGAGTTCTTTGTGATCATAATAGAGTGAAGTACTAAGAGAGGAACTCCGTTGGGGCTTAGTTGCGCAAGCAACAGATTGAAGCGTTGAAGTAATCCTTAGTCCTGGGCTTAATTGTGACTAGGGGTCTTTCTCCTGAACCAAAGTGTTAGATTTAGATTAGGGAATAGAGTTTATCACTTAGAGTCCCTAGAGCTATGCAACCTTGCATAATGTGTGGCGTTGAGAGTATTCCTTTCCACTGGGACATAGTGTAGGGTTAGTTACAGTTGACCTTATGTTTGGGATTGTGCGTTTAAGGATTTCCACGACTCATTAAACATCAGTTAGGAGATATAATGATCAGTCTTGCACTTGAAGCAATAGTCGTAAGGTGAGCAATATCCGGGTGCCCCACTTTCTATCGATTGCTTCTCCTATCAATTTATTGGGTCTCCTTCTTGTTCTTTTTATTTATGTTTGCATCAATATTATTCACAGCACTTTGAATCATCTTCACCATAGTTAAATAGTAATTCTTGTGTTTCTAATCAGTATTCCCTGTGGATACAACTAACCACTCACCAGTGCACTTTATTACTTCGACAACCCATGGACTTGTGGTACACACATGCAATAGGTGTGTCATGGGGTCAATCAAGGTCAAGAAAAAAATAAGTGAGCGTCACCTTTATAATTGATGATGGTGGGCGTTGCAATTAAGTCATAAGAATACATGGGAAGACATTAATGCTCAACAAAATAAAAATTAAAAGATAGTAAATAAAATCCACAAAAAAAGCTCAAAATAAGTAGAAACTAGGTAGGGCCAACCCTTGCTAAAAATGATGAATATAAAGACTGAAATTAAATGTGTAGAAAGAAATGAAAATAAAAATAATTCTCAGTGGTGTTCGATGGTGATGAGGTATCGGCAGAGGTTTCAATGCCGGTGGTGCTAGGGTGAGGAGAGGGACCAATCCAGAAAGAATGTCCAAGGTACGACCAAGATCATCCTAGAGCTATGCCTGGGTTGCCAGAATGGTCTAGTAGCCTTCCCGGATCTCTCGGTCCTTAGCCCGAAGATCTTAGATTTCTATTCGGTGTCTTGGAGGAGCTCTGCTGTAGCTGGGCTACTTATGGCTGATGACAGGGATGAATCACTGCCAAACTTATCATTTGACTTCTCATCCTCATCCTTACCCTCTTCTATTGGATGCTCTGTTTAGGTTGGGGTGAGGATATAGCGTCTACTGCGGTGCACAACCATCGCCATCAGGTGTAATGTCTCTATACCGAGGAAAACTATACCTCTCAACTCACCCTCTCAACCCTCTCCAATCTAGTTTTATCTAACTCTCGTGGTGTGTCACTCACTCACAAGGGTTGCCAAAAAGAACTCTCAACCCTAGTGTCACTATAAGGGTGTATTCAAACAATCAAGCATACAAGATTGGAACTGAATTAACACATCAATTAATGAAAGCAATATAACAAGGTTTAATGAAACAAATACATCCTAGGATTCACAAATCCAAGTACCCACTAGGGGGTTTAGCTCTCCATGGAGCTAGATACAATCAATGAAATCGAATGTAAAAACAAGTAATCCATAGAAAGCTATCCCACTAACCTTGTGGAGAAGCCTCTACTTGTCCAAGGGTCCATTTGTCCGGCCTAGGATACACCTCGCCGGATCGATGCCGATGAAAGCTTTCCCACTAACCTTCTTCCAAACAGAGTGCGATGTCAGACCTGTAGAACCTCTCCCAATCCTTATCTAATACCTCTCCTAACCCTAGCCGTCGCCCTTTCTCAAGTTTGGAAAAAAGATGGAGAAAAGAATGCTGAAATCGGGGCTTAAATCTGCCTTAAATAGGGCT
This sequence comes from Dioscorea cayenensis subsp. rotundata, assembly GCF_009730915.1. Lineage (NCBI taxonomy): Eukaryota > Viridiplantae > Streptophyta > Magnoliopsida > Dioscoreales > Dioscoreaceae > Dioscorea > Dioscorea cayenensis. Next base: position 6,938,174 of record NC_052481.1, on the reverse strand, counting down.
GGAATCAGGCATCCACAAACCCAATGGATTCTCCACACGGACGTGGCTAATATCCACACGCCCATGTGAATTCTCTAGAATTCTCTTTTATAGCCGGCTATGAACAGTACTTGCTCCAGTAGATTGCTATAGTATTTACTATGGTGCCTTACTACAGCACCGACCGGAAACACTCCTGAATCCATGTTTTCATCGAGGTAGCATAAACGGGCACACATTTACATCGTAGGCCGCTTTGCTTCTTCAACAACGTCTTCATTGGTGAATATCTTGCTATTATTACACAAGCCGGGATACTCGAATGTGAATACCTTTGTGCCCCTCCAAATCATTGTGCTAACTAGAATACACAGAGGTTGGCACACATTCTCGCATCTTGAGCCCGACTTATGTCTTCACATTTGATCCTTCTCAGGATTTCTTCCAAATGGTGCATTAACGATCTACATTGGCTTCTTTCTCTAACATTCGGCTTCACAACCCTATACGTATGAAAGTAATATAAATGCACACATATTAGTGCTAAAACCTGATAAAAGTAACGCTCATCATAAGGAAAGAATACTTCGCATTCTTATCACACAAGCACTTATCACGTACCTCAAAGCCGAGTGATAAGTGCGAATTATTTCATATTTTTCATATCTTTTACACTGTATTCAGCATGGAATTTGACATGTTTAGCACTATATTGTTCATAATGGTGTTAAATTGTGTTTCAGGGAAAAAAGAAGCAAATATTGAGGTGATTTGAGGTAAATCTAACCAAAATACAATTTTTCATAACCTTACTAGGCAACGGAGAATCACATATAGTACAAGTGAGTGTAATTTTATCAGTATTCAAAAGATTTTCGAAGCACAAATGCATCTAGGCAGATTTCAAGCACCATTCATTATAGCAGCGATTAATATAGCAAATCACAATACCAATTGTAGTGTTCCGATCGTGGTAGAGAGCAATTGGCTTCATAACGCGCATAACCACGGGCATGGTGAGGCTGTTGTGAATATAGTGGGCATTGAACTACACCCGTTGGAAGCCCATACTAGAGATTTCGAGGTTCAAAAGCTCACTACAGGCATGGTGACATCTCATAACGGTTTATGGTGATCACAACGGATTGTTATAACGGCCGGAAAGACCATACCAAGATGTGACTTGGAGCCCAAGCAACAACTTACTCACCACGGGTATCACAACGCCTATGGCTAGGCCATGGCAAAACCCGACTCTATAAAAACCTGAGGTTTCTCAGAGATCGGGGAGACTCTTTTGCCAAATAAGATAGGATGGCCATATTTTTGGAGATCTGAGCAGCGGGAGATGGGTGTTCTGCCATATTCCAGTGGATTCTGGCTGATTTCTCAAGAATAAGTCAATAAGCATCATTGGAGAAGATCGTGCCTGACAAGCATCTTCAAGGATAATCACCAGAGGGACGCGAGTGACTCGGGTCATCCGGACAATCTTGGGTTCCTTTAATTCCCAACCTTTGGAAAACTATTGGATGGAGTTAGTCTAGGAATACATTGAATGTTTATTTATTCTTTATTTGGTCTTGTGGCTCTCTTGTACTTTGATCCTTTGCTTTTTATGATCCATAAGAACCTAATTTGAGGAAAATTGTATGTCTAGGTACCTCGGTTATTATTTATAAATCTTGACTGATTAATATATATTGTTCTAGTTTTCACAATCATTGCATATTCTTAATTGATTATTATTATTGATGTGGATGAGGAGGTTATGGCCCTATGTGGATGACGCCCATGCCATGATAGATATATGCATGTTTTAAGAGGTTATGCATAGTTAGGTTTCTGGATTTGGGATTGATGACCCTTTATTCTAAGGGTTCGATTGTTCTCTTCTCATGGGATTCCCGCACTTAAGGCAAACATAAGAGGCTGCGGCGGAAGAGATTCTACATTAAGTTCCTAGTAATTTAGACCTAGTCACTATGGGTTGTTTGGGGCTAGTATGCCTTTGAATTCCCCTGGTTCGATTTTGGAAGACAATTGACACTTAACACCTATGATAATTAATAATCAAGATAACTACCATACATACTGCCAACTCCTTCAAAGTGTGCTTTACGACAACTTCAATTGTATTATTCGATAGTATTATACAAGTAAACTAAAAATAGAGTGTAAATGATTAGGATATTGATTAAGTGAAAAGGAAGTAATATGAGGCTCTCGCCGTTCTTGTGGAAATGCCACTCTCGTGCTCACCCATAAGGTATTACTTGATGACTCATACACTTGTAGTATTACGAACCAATTATAGTATTACTTGCATACTTGTATGTTTATATATTTGCATAGTTTACACATAACATAATGAGTCCGTCAAGGTTTTGGCGCCGTTTATGGGGAATAGTCGAGATATTCTAGGAAAACTTGTAGCTTAGTGTTTTAGCCATTTACTCTTTTGTATCTAATTTAGTTAATTCAGTTTATCACGTGTTTCTATCATTGTTACATGATAAATGCTTGTGTATAAGTAATACAAAGTATTCTTTTCTTACATTGAGCATTACCTTTCTCAGATTTTATCGCTTATGCATGTGTATTTGTGTTGTTTTATACATGTAGGATTGTGGAGATAAGAATGGAAGAAAAGATTTAAAAGTGGAGTGTGGATGCATTTTGTTGATGAAATCTTGGAGTGAATAAACGGGAAGACACAAGTTGTGCTCAAAGACATGTGAGTGTGTGGCAACCTTTGATATGCTCTAGTGAAAATGCAAATTGGAGAGGCACAAAGGTAGTCACGCTCATGTGTTACGACTTGTGCGACACTAGCAAGATATTCATCAAATGTGATTTTATTGAAGACACAACGCGATATACCACATGAATGTATATCCATTCATGTGGCCTCGATGAAAAGTGTGGATTCGGGAGCATTTTGGCGAAGTACTGTAGCCGTTTACCGTAGCAAATCAATGTAGCTATTACTGTTCACAGCGTGCCAAAAAATTCAATTCCTGGAGATTCATGCGGGCGTGTGGAATTCCACACGCCCGTGTGGATGCTTGATTCCAGCTCTATTTAAGTCACGATTTCAGATGTCTTAAGGGATCTTTTTCCCATCTTTGTAGGCGCTCGTGGTTAGGGTTTGGAGAGGCTTTGGCAAGGCTTTTAGAGTGGTTCTACAGCCTTCAACACCGCGTTCCTTCGGAAGATAGTTAGTGGGGGAGCTTTCATCCGCATCAATTGTGTGAGGTGTGCCCTGGCTTGAGGGGGAACCTTTGAAGAAGACGGTGCTACTCCTCTATACCATTGACATGGACACCAAGAGTGTTTTACTTATAGATTGCATGTTTTTACATTTGAATTCATTATTGATTGTATCATGTTCCATGGAGAGCTAAACCCCTAGTGGGTGCTTGGACTTGTAAACCCTAGGATGCTTTTGTTTCATTGATCTTTCATTATGTTTCTTTAATTGATGTTCTAATTGAGTTCCAATCTTGAATGCTTGTTAGTTGATTTTTCCTTAGAGTGACACTAGGGTTGAGAATCCTTCTTGGTAATCCTTGTGGATGAGTACCACACCACGAGGCTTAGATAAAGCTAGGTTGGAGATGGTTGAGAGGATGAGTCGAGAGGTAGCAGAACATCCTTTTTCCCTTCCAGTGTGATTTATCTTACCTCCGTGTTCCAAGAGTTCTTTTTGGTCATAATAGAGTGAAGTGCTAAGAGAGGAACTCCGCTGGGGCTTAGTTGTGCAAGCAATAGAGTGAAGCAATGAAGTAATCCTTATTGCTAGGGATTAATTGTGACTAAGGTTTTTTCGGCTCGACAAAAGGGTTAGATCTAGACCAGGGAATAGGGTTTATCACTTGGAATCCCTACAACTTTAAGCAAACTTGCACAGTGTGAGGTGTTGAGACTGAGCGATTTCTCTGCCGGGGCATAGTGTAGGGTTAGTCATGGTTGACCTTAAGTTTGGGATCATGTGTTTAAGAATTTCCATGACTCATTAGACATCAGTTGGGAGACATAATGATTGGTCATGCACTTGAAGCAATAGTCCTAGGGTGAGCAATGTCCGGGTGCCCCATCTTCTATCGATTGCCTTTCTTCTAATTTTCTTGCCTCTCTCTTTCTTGCTTTCTTTATTTCTTTTTGATTGTTTCCCCGCAAGTGTTCAGGATCGCCAAGTAATACCTCATGTGAAGACACGAGGATCATATTCTACCAGGCCAAGGAAGTATTATTACTCACTCTTCATCTATTATCTAGCCTACAATTCTTAGTAAGAATAACAAATTAAACAAAATAAACTAACCTAATCTAATCCTATGGCCTGGTATCTAGCACACAGATGTAAAAAAACAAGGGAGTATCAAGCATGAGAAGGGAGTGTTTGGGCAAGGAATCCACCTAGGATTGTCATTAAGTCCCAAACTAGGATGGTTTAAAGATGCATTGATGATAGTCGAGGCCTAGTGACCTCGTGAGTAGATTAGCCTCAATCTCTCTGCGACTAACCCCTGATTCCATACGAATGTCAATCGGAATCACTTCTAGATCAACACACCTATGATCACATTAAGTTCTAGGAGTTCTCTAGATAGGAGTAAACCTACTCTTCTTCTACTTAAACTTAGCAGTGGAGGGCTACCAACACCCGATCTCTAGGTGTGTTACCACAAGCATCCCCTTTCAATCTTTCCTAGATATAATACATGTGAGTAGGTCACATCTACGCATACAACTCATAATAGAATTATGGATTTCTCCATAAATGTAATTCTAGGCATCAAAGCATGAAATATTGAATCTCAAACAACCATCAAAATAAATGAAGAACAACATCCCATGTTCTTACACAAGATAAACCCAAGGAATCATCCAAATCCAAACACAACAATGAGTTAATCACTCATGATAAGGGACACTTATATAACATACAAGGAAGACAAAATCATAAAAGAAGTAATGAAAACCCCCTCTAGGTCATAATCCCCTTGAATGGATGAAGCTTCTCAAGTTTGTCGATGATGGCTTAGATCTTCACTCCAACTCCTCCTTTGCTCATCTCCCTCTTGGTGATGATGTGTGCTCATTTCCCACAAGGATTGTCGCCGGAAGATAGCCGGAAGGCCTCAAGGAAGTGTGTTGGTGATGGCCCAAACAGCCAAGGAAAAGTCCCAGAATTATGCAATAGAAATCTGTATTTATACTCAGCAAACCATACTGGTTAACAACGCCCCTTGCATATGCCCCGTAAGTGCACGGGTTTGTCTAAGTAATAAATCCCAGATGAGTGGGTATCGTATCCACAGAGAGTAGGGAATAGAATCACTTGAATTGTTTTTAACTAAACAAGAAGTGAATAGTAATTTGTGTGACAAAATGTGATCTAACAAAAGTAAAAGAAACAAGAGAAAGAGTGCAAGTAAAGGGGTGGTCAGGCAATTGATATAAGTGGGGTACCTGGATATTGTTCCACCTAGGACAATCGTTTCAAGTGCAAAAACCCTCTATTATGCTTTTTAACTAATGCATTAATAAGTCGTGGAGATCCTTAAATACATGGTCCCGAATCTATAGTCAACCATGCCTAACTCTATACATGTCCTAGAGGAGAAATTGACTAACCTCTAACCTCGCACTCGTATAGAATCGCAATGAGTTCTAGCGATTCCAAGTGATAAATCCCTTTCTTAGATGTTGACCTAACCCTTTGGTCCAGGTGGAAGGTCCCTAGCCACAATTAAGCCATAGGTGCTAAAATCACTTCAACGCTTCACTCCGTTGCCCCTACAACTAAGCCGTAATGGAAGGTCATCTCTTAGCCCATTTACTCTACTATGACCACAAAGGGCTTGAGGAAATGGAGGTAGCATAAATCACACCAGAGACGAAAGGGGACGCTCCGCTACCTCTCAACTCACCCTCTCAACCCTCTCCAATCTAGCTTTATCTAACTCTCTTGCTGTGTCACTCACTCACAAGAGTTACCAACAAGAACTCTCAACCCTAGTGTTACTCTAAGGGAGTATTCACACAATCAAGCATACAAGATTAGAACTCAAATAAAATATCAATTAATTGAAAGCATAATAAAAAGGTTTAATGAAACGAATACATCCTAGGGTTTACAAATATCCAAGTATCTAGTAGGGGGTTTAGCTCTCCATGGAGCTAATTACAATCAATGATAACAAATGCAAAAGCAAAGAATCCATAGAAAACCCCCTCAGTAGTCGTGGTGATGGTCTTATGGAGAGTCCTCTACTCATCCAAGGTTCCCTTTATTCAGCCTAGGATACACCTCCCAGGATTGGTGCCGATGAAAGCTCTCCCACTAACCTTCTTCCAAACAGAGTGTGATGTCGAAGCCGTAGAACCTCTCCAAATCCCTAGCTAATATCTCTCAAAACCCTAACTACAGCCCTCTCTCAAGTTGGGGAAAAAATGGAGAAAAGAATGCTCAAATCTGGGATGAAATCGGCGTTAAATAGGGCTAGAATCGGGAATCCACATGCCCATGTGGGCGCCCCTGTGGATTTTTCGCATGGGCTTGTGGAATTTCCACACGGCCGTGTGGATTTTCTGTTTTACTCCTTCGGCTAGCTATGAACAGTACCTGCTAAAGTGTTTCCTACATTGTTTGCTACAGTATCCTCCTCCAGTATTAGCCCGAACACTCTCGAATTCATGCTTTCATTGTGGTAATGTAAACAGGCACAGGTTTACGGCGTAGATCGCTTTGCTTCTTCAATAAATGGACACATTGGTGGAGATCTTGCTATACATGCACAAGACGGAATGCTTGAATGTGACTGCACTTGTGCCTCTCCAAATTGTTGTGCTAACTTGAATACAAGGAGGTTGGCACACATTCTCGCATCTTGAACCAGACTTATGTCTTCGCGTTTGAACCTTCTCAAGATTTCCTCTAAATGGTGCATTCACGATCTACATTGTCTTCTTTCTCGAACATTCAGCTTCACAACCCTATATGCATAAAAGTAACATAAATGCACACATATTAGCGTTAAAACCCGATAAAAGTAATGCTTATCATAAAGAAAGAACACTTCGCATTCTTATCACGCCAGCACTTATCATGGGCCGTATGCGGACCGTATGGTGGTCGTATAGCACTCAAAGCCCTAGTTTTGGCCTCATAAGGAAGTACATACGGGCAGCATATAGCCTCCATATGGGCTGTATGAGGGCCGCATGAAGTTCTGTACTGGTTGCTTCAAACAATCCCGATACTATAGTTATTGCTACAGTAACTCAACTACATCACTTTGGGACTTTTTCTTCTTCTTTTTGCCCAAATAGTATCCTCGTGTTATCCGTAGCTTTCTTGTACCCTACAAAGCAAATAGTACATGATTAAGCATGAAACGTGTATAAATCCTCAACAAAACATATGCAAAGTGTATAAAATACATATAAGAAAATACCTACATTTAAACACTTATCAAATATCGCCACACTTACAAGCAAACAACTCATGAAAAACAAAGAGACTAATAAGTGGCTAAATGCATTACCTCAAGCAAGTATAGGAATCCAAAAGCAATTGACAATGATAATAGATGTTGAGTTACAGGCAATAAGCATAATAAAAATAACCTTTCTCACCCCTAATATATCTGTACTATGTAAGTGAATCTTTTATCTCATTTGCCCTGATCTGGTCTATCCTAATGACTTCAATCAGTATAGCTCTAAATGCTAATCACTCCACATACAAAGATTACTAAGTCTTAAACTACTAAGTGCTACTTCAATGGCCAAATAAGATCCTTCTAATTCTTTAGCTTGAAACTAAATCCTCTTTTCTTCACAACAACACTAGGTAGATAGTCAGAATATTAAAAGGGTTTATTTTGTTTCCTTCTTTTTTTTTCCAAAGTTCGACTAATGTAGATTTGCACAAAAATCTTTCTGGAGGATGCACATGCTGATTAGGCACAAGAGCCACCCAACTACTCAATTACAAATTCACACGGACACATTCATTCTTCACTAGTAGAGGAATACTGTCATAGACTCATTTTCAAAATCCCTTTTTTTTATGTATATCCCTAAATCATGTCTTTAGACTGCTCTACATGCCACAATACTAGGATTAGCTCAACAAGACTTAGAAGTTCATTAGAATCCATTGAAGGATAGAACTTAGTGTTGTAACGCCAAGTACTCAAGGTAGTGTGTTAAGCATACAAGAAAGTTAAAGTAGTCATGTTGGCTATTCCCAGGGCATCAACAAAAAATTCAGTGCACAAGACAATACTAGAGGTTAAACAGGATTCAATAAAGCATAAAAACAAGTAACTCACATCAATCATTAATCCAAGCTAAAAGAATCTTACAAGAATGAGCAAAGCCATCATAGGTAACACTAGCATGTAAACAATGGTCTTAATTCATGAAATACACCCATCCTCAAACTTGGTGTTGTACATTGCCCTCAATGTATACTAATCATGAAAAACAAGGCTAATCGGTAATGAAAATAATAGATGAGGGTGAAAATGAACTTCCTCGGTTACTCTTGTGCTTGTGGTGAGGTGTGAACCGAACATAATGTACAGCGAGTTATACATGTCGGGTCGGGCTTCCAGCAAATGGAAGGAGGGCTCACCAAGCTCCCTTAATGCCCTGTAAGGCATAAATGGGACATCATCATTCTACAAAAATTTACAAAGAAGAGAAGGGGAGTAATCATGTAAAAACTAAAATAAAACACAATGAGAACACAAAAACTTGAAAATAAAGTTGAAACAATAAAACAAAGTGCCCATGCTAGTCCTTGTCCTTAGAGTTAGGTTTCTAATCACAAAATGACATCTTGATCAATTGTCTTCTTGTCCAAAAATGTGGTCACCCGTGTGGTGGAATTGTCACTCCATGGTTGCTTACCAATTTCTTCATCCACAACATTCCTATGAAACATGAAAAACCCAATCAAGCATAGAGGAATCCAATATAACTCAAAATGTAATGTATGAGATGAAGAAACAATGAAAAATATGATGTATAGTGTCCATACAGCCATATGGGGGCCGTATGGGTATTGTTCACTTCGAAAGAACCTCCCCCAAAAACATAAAAATAAAAAAAAAATTGCACATAAATTGAATGGGGACTTCATCCACAACAATCACACCACAAAAAACCAAGCCAAATACTTGATAAAATCCACAAATGAACTCTAAGAATGCAAGAAAAATAAAGAAGATAAAACTAGGGCATCAAAGAGCTTTCCAATGAAACATGCAGAAAACTCGAGTTAAGCTTGAGGAAAACCACTAGATCTATGTCTCCAGGGGATGAGGAGAAGATTTAGGAGAAGCAAATGATAGGATTTGTGACAACGCCCTTTTGCGTGTGTACCGCAAGTGCACGGGTTTGTTTAAGTAATAATACCCGGTGAGTGGGTAGTCGTATCCATTGGGAATAATGATCAGAAACACAAAGATTGATATTTAACTTGAACGAAGATGGATCGATAGTGAAGTGAACAAAATCAATGCAAATAGAAATAAGAAAAGAGGGAGGAGACGTAAATAAAAGATAGGAGAGGCAATCGACAGTAAGTGGGGCACCCGAACATTGCTTATAATAGGACAATTGTTTCCAGTGCAAGTGTACGGGATCGCCAAGTAATACCTTATGTGAAGACCCAATGATCAAATTCCATGAAGATAAGGAAGTACTATTACTCAATTTTCATCTATTATCTAGCCTACAATTATTAGTAAGAATAACAAATTAAACAAAATAAACTAACCTAAGCTAATCCTAAATCCGTGTAACTAGCACACGGATGTAAACAAACAAGACAATATCAAACATGAGAAGGGAGTGTTTGGACAAGGAATCCACCTAGGGTTGGTATTAAGTCCCAAACTAGGATGGTTTAAAGATGCATTGATATAGTCGAGACCTAGAGACCTCGTGAGTAGATTAGCCCCAATCTCTCACTGACTAACCCTTAATCCTATACGAATGTCAATTAGAATCTCTTTCAGATCAAAACACCTATGATCACATTAAGTTCTAGGAGTTCCCTAAATACTAGTAAACATACTCTTCTTCGGCTTAAACCTAGTAATGGAGGGCTACCAACACCGGATCTCTCGACGTGTCGGCACAAGCATCCCCTTTCAATCTCTCCTAGGTCTAGTACGTGTGAGTAGATCACATCTACACATACAACTCATAATAGAATTACGGATTTCTCCATAAATGTAATTCTAGGCATCAAAGCACGAATGATTAAACTCAAACAACCATCAAATTAAATGAAGAACAACATCCCAAGTCCTTACACAAGATGAACCCTAGGATTCATGCAAATCCAAATACAACAATAAGTTAATCCCTCGTGATAAGGGACACTTATACAACATACAAGAAAGACAAAAACATAAAAGAAGTAATGAAAACCCCCTCTAAGTCGTAATCCCCTTGAATGGATGAAGCTTCTCAAGTTTGTTGATGATGGCTTAGATCTTCACTCCAATTCCTCCTTTGCTCCTCTCCCTCTTGGTGATGATGTGTGCTCATTTCCCACAAGTATCATCGTTAGAAGATGGCCAGAAGGCCTAAAGGAAGTGTGGTGGCGACGGCCCAAACGGCCAAGGAAAAGTCCACGAATTATGCAATAGAAATATGTATTTATACTCTCCAAAGCATACAGGCCGTATGGGGACTGTATGGTGGCCGTATACCACTCAAAGCCCCAATTTTTGCTTCATACGGGAGTGTATACGGGCTTCATACGGTGTCCATATGGGCTGTATGGGGGCCGCATGAATTTCTGGATATGCTGCTTCAAACAATCCCGATGCTACAGTGATTGTTATTTTAGCTATTCATCACTTATTCTATTTCACATTTTCTTATTCTTCCATCATTCTGATTTGTTTTCTTTTCTTTAGTTATAGCTCCATGTTATGACCTGAGGAATTCCTTCAACATTGGTTGAAGGAAACCTATACATTGAACGAAGAATTCATAGAAGGGGAAAAGACCCTGTGCAAGAATAGTCAAATCAAGCTGAGATAGAAGGTGAAGTGTCTGATAACATGGCAGAATAGAATGAGCAGTAGAGACACTCTTTGATTATGCTAGACTCGCAATTCTTGGCACGCAGTCCAGTATTGTGCGGCCACCGATCACAGCTCAGAATTTTGAGCTCAAGCCAGGCTTCATCCAGATGTTTCAGCAGTCAACACTGTTTAATAGTTTGGCCGATGAGGATCCAAACAATCATATTGAGAACTTCTTGGAAGTGTGCGACATGCTCAAGATTAATGCTGTTATAGATAATTCTATCAAGTTGAGAGCCTTCCCATTTTCCTTGAAAGGGAGAGCAAAGCAATTTCTACATTCATTACCTAAAGCATCAGTTACTACATGGGAGGAGATGGTAGAAGCTTTTCTTGCCCGATATTTACCTCCTGAAAAATCCAAGAAGGTTAGGAATGAAATATCATCTTTTATGCAAACGGAATTGGAGTCTCTATTTGAGACATGACATAGGTTCAAGGAGCTCCTATGGAAATGCCCTCAACATGGGTTTCCCGAGTGGATGATCATTCAGACATTCTATAATGGTTTGAACCCAAGCACAAAGCAATTACTTGATACTGCAGCAAGAGGTATCTTAGTTAGAAAGACCCCCGACGAGGCCTGACATCTCAATGAAGAAATGGCTATGAATAGTTATCAGTGGAACACAAGGGACAGAAAGAAGGTAGCCGGACTTCATGAGATTGATGCAGTTACCTCATTGGCGGCACAGCTTGAGTCATTGAGTAAGAAGTTAGACACTCTAACTTCTCCTAGAGTTGTGGTTATGATGAGTTGCACTGGGTGTGGGGGAGGACATGTTCCATCTGATTGCCTAATTTCTATTGGTGGTACATCCTCGGTGAAACAAGTGGATTTTGTGGGTAATGCAATGAGAGGACAAGGAAATCCATATAGCAGTAACTAAAATCCTTGTTGGAGGAGCCACCCAAACCTTTCTTGGAGTAATCAAGGGCAACAGAAGATGATGGCACCACCCGGTTTCCAACAACAACAATAAGCAACGAACATGAAGAATCGAGTTTCAGGGTTGGAGAATCGGATGACTGACCTAGAGAAGGCTTTGACCAAGTTTATTGTATCATCAGATACAAGATTTTAATCTGTTAATGCCACACTTCGCAACCACACCGCTTCATTGCATAACTTGGAAAATCAAGTGGGACAAATTGTGAAGTCACTCTCGTGAAGACCTCAAGGGAGTTTGCCTAGCAACACGGCAGATGATCACTTTGATATGTGGTTGTGAAGTTGAGGATAGGCTCCCGAGTGAGAAGACCAATGTTGAAGGACCTGAGGTCTTGGAGGTTGAGGAGAGAACCAAAGAGAAGGAGGTGGCAACCCGACCCTACAAACCAAGAGTCCCTTATCCTTCGAGATTGAAGAACGACCAAAATGATGAGCAATACAAGAAGTTCTTAGTCTATTCAAGTAGTTGCACATCAATATCCAATTTGTGGAGGCATTATCTCAAATGCCTCGTTATGCAAAGTTTTTGAAGGACTTCTTGGCCAACAAGAGGAAGTTAGAGGAGAGTACATCTATGAGTCTAGATGCTTCATGTTTAGTGGTGTTGCAAAAGAATACGTCGAAAAAGAAGAAAGACCTCGGAAGTTTTATCATTCCATGCCACATTGGCAATTTTGGTGAAGAAAAGGCATAGGCGGATTCAGGGGCTTGCATCAACATCATGCCTTACACATTCTTCCAGAAGATAGGCTTGGGAGAGCCTAGGTCTACCGGATGACACTTCAATTGGCGGAAAGAATGGTTAGACATTCGAGGGGCATCATTAAAGATGCACTTTTGAAAGTTGACAAGTACATATTTCCTATGGACTTTGTAGTGTTGGATGTTGACGAGGATGTTGATTTTCCATAGATACTTGGCAGGCCATTCTTGCGCACTTCCAAAGCTCTCATTGACATGGACGGTGGGTAGTTAACCTTACGAGATGGTGATGACAAGTTGACAAACCGCCTCACTGAAGCCATGAGATATTCTCTTTATTTTAATGATACTTTGTATTTTCTTGACACTGCTAATGAGTTAATTGATGAATACATGCATGAATTGATGAATCCGGATCCATATGAAGGGTTGCTAGATCAAGGAGTGCACAATGAAGAAGTGTAGATATTTGGTCTAGAGGACAAGTTGCAACCCACCCCGGGGATCATGAAGAGGATGCTCCAAAAGATGTAGTGAGCAAGGAAATGCCACAAGAAGTGCCCCAAGGCTAATGGGGATGTGCAAGCATGGAGTAATGATGATGAACCCTTATGTGGTAACAAGCTTGACAACCCTTCCTCTACCTTGAAAACATTATGTTCATCATGTTTCAGGTTGAAGGTAAGAGGCAAACCTTCATCCATGAGCCCCTGAGAGATAAGGTCAGGTCGTCAAGCTTAGTGATGTTAAACAAGCGCTTCTTGGAAGGTAACCCAAGTCATTATTGTTTTTGTAGGTTTTAGTTTAGTACTTGCATGAATAAGAGCTTTAGTGTTGGTGTTTTGATCTTTTACATGCTATTAGTGTGTCTTTCTCATGGATCATTGGTGTTTTCGTGTGCTTAATTATGATTGGCGAAGTTTCTTGGTCATTTGAGAGTGCTTTGTATGATTCTCTAGTCAGTTGTTCATAATATAAGTCGGCTCTACATGTGTACAAGTGTGCAGAAATTTTCTAAAGGGTCTGTAAATTTTTTTAAGTCATCCAGAGAAGACACATGTCCATGTGTAATTTCCACACAGGCGTGTGTCTCCATTCAGAGCTCATACCGAGAGGACACAGGGGCTTGTGTCTGGCCCTGTGAATGACCTTGTGATGGTCACACGCCTGTGGGTAATTTCTATACGGGCGTGTGTTTCTCTGCAGAGTTCAGAGATCTATCCCGAGAAGACACAGGGGCTTGTGTCTACCCCTATGGATGATCCTGTGAATTACACACAGGCGTGGATAATTTCCACACACCCGTGTGGATCTCTACAGAGAGTTCTCCTTCATCCCAAGAAGACACAGAGGCGTGTGAGAGCCCCTGTGAGGACCCACACGCCCGTATGGAATTTCCACAGGGGCGTGTAGAACACTTAGCAAAAACTCTCAGGTGGATAGAGAAGCCATAGGGGCGTGTGAATGCCCCTATGGGTTAGGCACATGGGTGTGGGAAATTTCCACACGCCCATGTGGATGCATTCAGAGGCATGGTGTGTCATCCCGAGAGCACACAGGGATGTGTGACTGCCCCTGTGAAGCTCCACTATGGAGTCATACGGGCGTAGGGAATTTCCAGACGCCCGTGTTGATGTACAGAATTCCAAGAGGCACGGTTTTTCTTTAAAAGCTATTCGTGTTTCTTCGTATTTTACAACAAAACACTCAGAGAGCACACCCTTTCACTCTCTTAACTTCTCACCATCAATTTAGAGGGATTTTATTTGAGTTTTCTGGCCGTTTTTGAGTTTTTCATCTTCATCTTGTCGGTAAACCCTTATTCCTCTTTTCTTTGCCAATCTTAATTTATTTGGTCTAAATCTAGTGAATGCTGCTTGTTTACATATTAAATGGTTGGTGCATGCTTTAGAATAGGTTTAGAAACGAAGTTTAGATGTATTTTTGGGATTTTTGCATAGTGACCGTGCGTTTTTCACGCCCCGTGAATACACATGGAGGTGTAGAATTTCGACACGACCATGTGGATTTCTGTAGAATTAGGTTTTCAGGTTAATTTGATTGATTTTTATTCAATTCTTCCACATATAGCTTCTAGATCGAAGAAGCAAGCCGACAAACATCCATGTGAGCACTCTCCAGAGCCAAAACACCTGGAGTTTACTATTCCCGAGCATCAGGCTCTCATCGAGCGCTTGTCCAAATTGAATTCTGGATAATCTCATTTTCCATATTTGAGTGCGCTAAGAGAGGTTCAATGAGGTGATGAGATTGCCAATGAGATTGAGGAGCTGCTTGTAGTGTGTAGTTAGAGGAGACTGTTATCTATTCGGGAGCCGGTGATTTCTATGCGCACACTGGAGGTCCTTGCATCATTTGAGTTAG
The DNA here is from genome assembly GCF_009730915.1 of Dioscorea cayenensis subsp. rotundata. NCBI lineage: Eukaryota > Viridiplantae > Streptophyta > Magnoliopsida > Dioscoreales > Dioscoreaceae > Dioscorea > Dioscorea cayenensis. The sequence continues at coordinate 6,923,030 of NC_052481.1, read as the reverse complement.
ATCACTCTTACAACTGCTTCTTGAGCATCGACACTATCTAGTTAGAGCATTTGGACAACACTTCAGCATGAGCGTCTCCTAGTTTTCAGTCTGACTTGGACTATATAATGAGGCATTCATTGATATAGAGGAGTACGCTTAGTTACCAACGGATTATCCTGGTATTTTGACCCCGTAGAGAGTGTATAGAGCCTTATGCAGATAGGGGAATTATAAGCTAGGAGTGTTGATAAGTGCTTGTGCGATATGAATGCAAAGCATTCTTTCTGTATGTTAAGCATTACCTTTCTAGGGTTTTTACACTAATATGTGTGTTTTTATGTTACTGTTATGCAGGTAGGCTTGTGAGGCCGATTATGAAGGAAAGAAGCCAATGTGGATCATAATGTACCGATTTTGGAGGAAATCTTGCTAAGGTTCAAACGTGAAGACATAGGTAGGGTGTGAGATGCTAGGGTGTGTGCCAACCTCCTCGTATTTGAGTTAGCACAACCATTTGGAGGGGCACAAGGGCAGTCATACTCAAGTATTCTGACTTATGCATATAGAACAAGATGCTAGGGTGTGTGCCAACCTCCTCATAGCAAAGTACTGTAGTACCACTGTTCACAGCCGCCCGAGAAAACTGCAGAACAGAGAATCCACACCGGCATGTGGAAATTCCACACGCCCGTGTAAAAAATTCATAGGAGCGTGTGGATCCCCGATTCCAGCCCTATTTAAAGCCGATTCAGCCCCGATTTCAGTATTCTTTTCTCCATCTTTTTCCCAACTTGAGAGAGGGTTTTGGCTAGGGTTTTGGAGAGGTATTGGCCAGGGTTTTGGAGAGGTTCTACAGCTCCGACATCGTCATCTCTTTGGAAGAAGGTTGGTAGGGGAGCTTCCGTCGAGGCGTATCCTATACCGGACAAGGGGATCTTTGGACGACGAGTAGAGGACTTTCCACAAGACCATCGACATGACTATCGAGGTGGTTTTCTATGGATTCATTGATTTTACATTCTATTTTCTTTGATTGTACTTATCTCCATGGAGAGCTAAACCCCTAGTGGGTACTTGGGTATTTGTGAACCCTAGGATGTATTCATTTGTTTGAATCTCTTTATTATGCTTTCAATTAATTGATGTTTATTGTGAGTTCCAACTTTAAATGCTTGATTGTGTGAATACTCCCCTAGAGTGACACTAGGATTGAGAGTTCTTGTTGGTAACCTTGTGAGTGAGTGACACACCATGAGTGTTACACAAAGCTAGGTTGGAGAGGGTTGAGAGGGTGAGTCGAGAGGTACAGGAGCGTCCCATTTCCCCTTCGATGTGTTAGATTCTACCTCCATTCCTTGAGTTCTTTGCAGCCACAATAAAGTGAATGGTATAAGTGATGACCTTCCGCTGGGGCTTAGTTGTGGGTGCAACGGAATGAAGCGCAGAAGTGATCTTAGTATCTAGGGCTTAATTATGGTTAGGGACCTTCCACCTGGACCAAAGGGTTAGGTCTACAATTAGGAAGAGATTTATCACTTGGAATCCCTAGAACTTATTGCAATTCTATGCGAGTGCGAGGTTGAGAGGTTATTCAATCTCCCCTCTAGGACATGTATAGAGTTAGGCATAGTTGACCTTAGATTTGGGACTATGTAATTAAGGATTTCAACGACTCACTTGCATTGATTGGGAAGCATAATAGAGGGTTCTTACACTTGAAATGATTGTCCTAGGCGGAGCAATATCCGTGTACCCCATCTTTATCGATTGTCTCACCTTCTCCTTTACTTGTGCTCTCTTACTTGTTGTTTTTACTATTGAGAATTGAATCATTGTCACACATATCACTATTTATCTTTCACAAAGCTAAGAAGCGAATTAAGTGTTTTTATTCCCTACTCCCTGTGGATACGATACCTGCTCATCCGGGATTATTACTTCGACAAACCCGTGCACTTGCGGGATATACGCAAGGGGACCTTGTCAAGTGTCTAAGGCCACGTGCCTATCCCAGCTAAGCTACAGATATATACACGCTGTTCTCAGCAGATAGTGAGCAGTCGATGTGACATCACAAGTGTTTTGAGCCGACAGGAGCTTCTTTACTTGTATTCAATAGTTCAGAGCGAGCTGATTCATCTGGGGCATATCGTAGCCGAGTACTTGCTTCACCAGGGTTAGTATGTCAGAGTCGGCACTCTATTCTCAGGTCCTTACATCTGAGACAGCCAAGGGAGAGGCATATCGTAGCTGAGTACTTGCTTCACTAGACTTATCATGGGAATGGGTTTGTTAGACACTATCACGGGTGCCGAGAAAGCTATTGTATCATCTCCTCTCAACATAGAGATTATGAGATTGATGGGGATGGTCTGGAGATATAAACCAGGAGTCTATGTGATGATCATGCCTCCATATGAGACAGCCGAGGGAGAGGTAGTGGAGGGTTCTTAGCCACAGCAGGAGCCGATAGAGAACGATGCATCTCCCACCGCATAGGAGCCATCTCCAGTGCATATTCTATCTCTTTCTCGAGCCCATTATCATTTCAAGAGGCTCGAGAGTGCAGTGGGGGTACTACAAACTGAGATAGCTGAGGCTCCTGTGACATAGGCCGTAAACAACACAGAGGCTATTGCGTGTCTCGAGCGAGAGGCAACCTCCCTATTCGTGGTGAGACCCAGCACTCCTCCATCACCAGCACCCCCATCAATCCCAGCAGCACCGGTTGATCCACCAGCATCATCTTCTTCGCCGAGAGCAGTAGAGTAGACATCGGTAGACACTGACGCTCGAGGCATCCATTATTGCACTTGTTTTTGTATTTTATTTCTGCATTTCATTTTGGACTTGCATCACTCAAAAAGGATCCTCCTTTTGAGTTTATCTTTTATTTTCAGCTGTTTCGAGTTATAATTCATTTCTATATCTTTATATACTCGAGTTCATTTTTGCTTTTGTTGAGCTTTACTGAACCCCCTTGTATATACGTGCAGATGGTCTTGTGAGTATGGAATTTGAGGACTAGTCATGGGTATGATCAATGTGAGATTCACATGGCCATGTGTGCTTCACAATCCATTGGAACTCAACTCTCAATGAATCTAGCTCCATCAAACATACCATTAGGAGTTCAGGAGAGTATTGTTTCAATTGCCCACTTCCACATATGTTTTTCATTGTTTTATATTTTATTGTGCTTCCATGCGTACATTGAGGGCAATGTACATCTTAAGTGTTGGGGGGTTGGGAAGTTCACATTTCACATGTTCCATACTTATGCGTTGATTGTGCATGCTCATGTAGCCAATGGCAGTTCACCTTAGTTGCAACGCTTGTTTTAAGTTTAGGAAAAATTTTAACATTGAATGTTCTCATGCTCTAGTTTTTACTTGGATTTTTAGGAATTTTTGCCCAATTGGTACTTGTTGCACTACTCATTCATTAAACCTTGTAGAAACTCAAGTTCGATGTTTAAGGGACTAGTTTAGTTGTTTATTGTCTTAATTTAAAAAAAATAGTTATATTTGTTTGTTTATTGGGGATGGAAAGAGCTACCACCAATGAATTATGAAGCTACTCTCGTAAGTTGGATACAAGTTATGCCCTAATGAGAGAAACAACTATCTCATGGAATGAGTGAAAGGTACTACCCCGGTAGAAAGAGTTACCACCTCGGAAGTGTGAAAGCTACCTTAGCGGCCACTTTGGAAAGGGCTACTTTAGAAGATGTGTGAAGCTACTACCTTCTCATTTCTTTTTGTACATAAATAAGTCCTTTATACTTAGACCTTTGAGGTGTACAAGTTGGGTTGACTTGAGTGAGTTTACACACACTTACACAATTTCGGGTTTGTTGTCCTTTTTTATTCTATTTTTTTAGCTAGAGCATTGATTTTCCCGGCTTATTTTAAGGTCTACAACTTCAACTAATCGGTAACTCTCGTCCCTTCTTTTCTTCGTCAATTCTTGATTTTAATTGTTAAAACTAGTAAATATTGTGTAGTCTCTACAATTAGAAAGGGTATGCATGGTTAGAACTAATGTAGAAGCAATTTAATGATGTATTGGTGAGTTCTTAACGTGCAGCCGTGCTTTTTTCACGCCCCATGGATCCACTGGGTGTTTGGAATTCCACACGACCGTGTGGATTTCTGCAGCAATAACCTGTGAGTATTCTTGATCAAATTTCTTTTCAAATCTTGCAGGAGTGAATCCTCGGTCGAAGAAGCAAGCTAACAAGCATCCACGTGAGGATTCCCCTGAGTCAGATCACATGGAGTTTGCTATTCCTGAGCATCAGTCTCATTTTGAGCGGCTGTCTAAGCTCAGGTTTGGTCAAACCCAATTTTCAAACATGAGCATTCTCAGGGAAGTTCAGTCACAAGAATACATGGCAGATGAGATCGAAGAGATGTTGTCTGTGGGTAACGGGAGGTGTCTATTGTCTATCCGAGAACCAGCTATTCGTCAACTCACTTTGGAGGTACTTTTATACTTTGAGTTTGATCAATCTTACTCGAGATTTGACAGTGTCGAAACTATATAGTTCAGAGCACTTGATCATCATTACAGTATGAGTGTTATGCAGTTCTTTGTCTATCTGGGCTTCTATTATGAGGTTCACACAGAGATAGAGGAGTATAATCGATTACCCACAGATTATCCCGGCAGACTAACATCCTAGAAAGCATATAGGACACTTTGTGGAGAGGGGCAGTATGAGCCACGAGTGTTTAAGGCTACTTGCCTTTCTAAGCCAGCACACGAATACATCCACGTCATTCTTAGGCGATCAGTGAATGGGCATGGTGATAGCACAGGAGTACTAAGCAAACATGAGCTACTATACCTGTACTCCATGGTGCAGAGAGAGTCGATTCATCTAGGGCACATTCTGGTGAGTACATGATCCACCAGAACCAGTATGTCAGAGCAGGAGTCATTTTCTTAGGCCCATATATCACGAGACTTGTTATAGGCATGGGTCTCCTAGATGCGATTCGAGGGGCCGAGAAGGCGAGTATACCTGCTCCCCTGAGCATAGAGACGTTAAGGCTGATGGGGATAGTTTGCAGGGTCCAGTCTGGAGCATATGCTTTGATTATGGCCGCTCAAGAGATAGCCGAGGGTGAGGGTGATGATGCACGGCTTCTTAGCCCGCTCCCGAGCCTCAGCCGACACTGATGGAGACCGAGGTATCTCCTATGATAGAGGAGCTACCCCCAGTATGCATGTTTTCACCGTCTGGAGCCTATGATCATTTTGAGAGGCTTAAGAATGCTATGAGGATGCTACGTACTGAGATCGTCGAGGTTCGAGCAACAGAGGCTATGCAGTACACCGAGTTCATGGCACGTTTTGATACTTTACAGCAGATTTATGAGCAAGGCATCGCCTCATCATTTGTCCTGCGACCGAGGACCCCTCAGGCATCTTCGGCACCATCATCACCTATTCCAGCACTAGTTGATCCACCTTGTGCATCATCACCACCACCAGCAGTAGCGGAGGAGCCGACAGCAGATGACATTGACACTTGATGCATATCTTATTTCTTTCTTGTTATTTTTGTTTTATTTTGTATTGTTGTTAGACCAGTACTACTCAGAAAGGATCTTCCTTCTGAGTTTATCTTTTATGTTTGTTTCAAGTTATATTTATTGCCTTATCTTTTATAAACTCGAGTTGTTTTTGTTTTTATTGAGCTTCACTGAACCTCCTTGTGTATGCATACAGATGGTCTTGCCTGTATGAGAAATAAGGACTAGTCATGGACATGGCCAATGTGGGTCGTGTGTGCTTCACAACCCGTTCGAACTTTACTCCTAAGGATTTAGCTACATCAAACGCAACACTAGGAGTTAGGAGAGTATTGTTTCAGTTGCCACTCCCACATATATACTTGATTGATTTACTTCCTATTGTGCTTGCATGTGTACATTGAGGGCAATGTACATCTTAAGTGTGGAGGGGAGTTCACATTGCACATGTCCTTTATATAAATTTTCATTGGCATACATGTTCACATAGCCAATGGTGGTTCATCTTAGTTGCAATGATTGTATTCTCGAGTTTAGGAGAATTTTAACATTGAATGTTTTCATGCTGTAGTTTGTTCTTGAATTTGTAGGAATTTTTGCCCGATTGATACTTGTTGCACTACTCACTCATGAAACTCTTTTGGAAACTGAAGTTCGTTGTTTAAGGGACTAATTAGTTTTGCTTCTTGTGTTATTTTGCTAAAAAAAATGAAAAAATAAAAAATTGGAAAAAGAAAAGAAAAAATAAAAAAATAAAAAAATAAAAAAATAGATTTATTGTTTAGTTGTGCATTTTGGGTTGAAAGAGCTGCCACCTATGAAGTATGAAGCTACTCTTATAAGTCGGATACTAGTTATGCCCTAATGAGAGAAAGAGGTATCTCATGGGATGAATGAAAGCTACCACCCCGGTAAAAAGAGCTACCACCTCGAAAGGCAATAGTGGAAGTAAGGAGCCAAAAGTATATCGTAGATGCACTTTGTTGATGAAATCTTGGAGTGAACAAATGCGAAGACACAAGTTGTGCTTAAAGACATGTGATTGTGTGCCAACCTCTATCATGCTTAAACAAACACATGGTTTAGAGGGCCACAAAGGCAGTCACATTCGCGTGTTCCAACTTGTGCAAGACTAGCAAGATCTCCATCAATGTGACATTATTGAAGATGCACCACGATCTACAGCATGGATGTGTGAACATTCATGTGGTCTCGATGAAGAGTGTGGATTCGAGAACATTTTGGTGAAGTACTGTAGCAGATCACTATAGCAAATTAATGTAGAAAAATACTGTAGCAATTACTATTTACAGTTCACAGAAAACTAAAGTTCCAAAAATTCACACAGGCGTACGGAAATTCCACACGCCAGTGTGGATGCCTGATCCCAGCCTATTTCAAGCCGCGACTTATGACGATTTGGGAATCACTTTTTCCAAACCTTTTCCTATCTCTTTCCCATCTTTGGAGGCGCTTGCCGCTAAGGTTTGGAGAGGCTTTGGCAAGGATTTTGGAGTGGTTCTATAGCCTTCAACACCGCATTCCTTCGAATAGTTATTGGGGAAGCTTTCCTCGTCATCGATTTGGCGAGATGTGCCCTAGGCTTGATGGGGAAACCTTTGAAGAAGACGAGGCTACTCCACTAGACCATCGACACGGACACCATGGGGGTTTTACTTATGGATTGCATGTTTTTACATTTGATTTCATTATTGATTGTATCTTGCTCCGTCAAGAGCTAAACGCCTAGTAGTTGCTTGGACTTGTAAACCCTAGGATGCTTTTGTTTTGTTGATCTTTCATTATAATTCTTTAATTGATGTTCTAATTGAGTTCCAATCTTGAATGCTTGTTGAGTTGATTTTTCTTTAGAGTGATACTAGGATTGAGAATCCTTCTTGGTAATCCTTGTGGATGAGTGACACACCATGAGGGTGAGACAAAGTTATGTTGGAGAGGATTGAGAGTATGAATCAAGAGGTAGCGGAATGTTCCATTTTCCTTCCGGTATGATTTATCCTATCTCCATATTCCAAGAGTTTTTTTTTGTCACAATAGAGTGAAATGCTAAGAGAGGAACTCCGCTGGGGCTTAGTTGTGCAAGCAACAGAGTGAAGTGTTGAAGTAATCCTTAGTACTGGGGCTTAATTGTGACTAGGGGTCTTTCGCCTCAACCAAAGGGTTAGATCTAGATCAGGGAATAGGGTTTATCACTTGAAATCCCTAGAGCTTTAAGCAACTTTGCACATTGTGAGGTGTTGAGACTAAGCAATTTCTCCACCGGGGCATAGTGTAGGGTTCGTCATGGTTGACCTTAGGTTTGGGATCATGTGTTTAATGATTTTCACGACTCATTAGACATCAGTTGGGAGACATAATGATCGGTCTTGTACTTGAAGCAATAATCCTAGGGTGAGCAATGTCCGGGTGCCCCATCTTCTATCGATTGCCTCTTCTTTCATTTTATTGTGTCTCTCTTTCTTGCTTTCTTTATTTCTTTTCTTTTTCACATTAATATTTTTCACGCCACTATTAATTCATATTCAACATAGTTAAATAGAAAATCTTGTGTTTCTAATTACTTTTCCCTGTGGATAGTACTACCCACTCACCAGGGTACTTTTATTACTTTGACAACCAGTGCACTTATAGTATACATGCAAAAGGGCGTTGTCAGTCACGGTTGACCTTAGGTTTGGGACCGTGTATCTTATGATTTCCATGACTCGTTAAGCATCAGTTAAGAGACATAATAGTTGGTCTTTCACTTAAAATAATAGTCCTAGGGGGATCAATGTCGGGGTACCCCACTTTTTATCGATTGGCTCTCCTATCATTTTATTGCATCTCTCTTTTGTTTTCTTTATTTTTATTTGCATTGATATTATTCACACCACTATTGATTAATCTTCACCATAGTTGAATAGCAATTCTTATATTTCTGATCACTATTCCCTGTGAATACGCCTACCCACTCACCAGGGACTTTTATTACTTTGACAACCCATGCAATTGCGATACACATGCAAAGGGGTGTGGTGTGTCACTACACAATACTGTGAACATTTGTCTTTTCATGGTAGGTACAAAAGGTCAATTGGAGAGGGTACTATCCGTACTTGATCTATGGATTGAACATCTCATAACGCGGAAACTTGATGCACAATACCTCAATGCATTTGAACAGTCCCCTACACTAACCATTAGCTATGGGTAGCATGAAGAGACAATTTTCCAGGAAATGTTTGATCAGTTTATGAAAAAAGGAGAATCATAAGAGAGAACAATGAGCAGCACAGTAGAAGACTCTATGGGAATTGACAGTTTGCAGACATATGTCATCACCAAGAAGGAAAACATGGTTTATGATTTCTTTCCCACAAGTGTACGAGATCGCCAAGTAATACCCTATGTGTAACACAGGGGTCAAATTCCACTGGGCCAAAAAAATATTATTACTCACTTGTCATCTATTATCTAGCCTCCAATTCTTAGTAAGAGGAACACATAAAATAAAATAAACTAACTAATCTATGGCCATATTACTAACACATATATATATATAAATGAACGAGGAAGTATCAAGCATGAGAAGGAGGTGTTCCGACAAGGCATCCCCCTAGGGTTGTTATTAAGTCCAAAACTAGGAATGTTTAAAGATGTAATAATGGTATTTAAGACCTAGAGATCTCTTAGATAGGTTAACCCCAATCTCTCAGCGGTTAGCCCCTTATCCCATAAGAGTGTTGATTGGAATCTCTTCTGGATCAATCCACCTATGATTGCAATCTCTAATAGAAGTAAACCTATCATCACTCGGCTTAAACCTAGTAATAGAGAGCTACTAACACCCAATGTCTTGGCGTGTCGGTAGAAGTATCCCCTTTCAATCTATGTATGACCAAATATAAGTACGCTCTCACGTCAACAAATACAATTCAAGAATGAACTATGGATCTCTCCATTTGTAGCTCAAGACATGCAAAGCACAACAGATTGAATCTTAAACAACCATCAAATCAAATAATAACAATATCCAAGGTTTTTACACAAGATAAACCCTAGGTTTCATCCAAATCCAAACACCACAATAAGTTAATCTCTCATGATGAGAGATACTTACACAACATACAAGAAAAAGAAATACAATAATGAAGCAAGAAAACTCCCTCTATGATATCGATCTCCTTGATCGGATGAAGCTTGGAATGGCTTGCAATGGTGGCTTAGATCTTCACTCCAACTCCTCCTCCTTTGCTCCTCTCCCTCTTAGTGATGATGTCTGCTCATTTTCCCCAAGGATCATTGCCGAAAGATGGCCCAAAGGCCTCAAGGATATGTGGTGGTGGCAGCCCCAAAGGCCAAGAAGAAGTCCCCCTTATTTTTCCTAGAAAAGCCTTAAATACCCTCAAGTTCTACAGCATACATGGGTCCATACGGCCTTCATGGGGCCTTGTATAGAGGCTATATGAGTTAGGCAAACCTTTCTGATAAGTGCTTGTGTGATAAGAATGTGAAGTGTTCTTTCCTTATGATGAGCATTACTTTTATCGGGTTTTAACACTAATATTTGTGTATTTATGTTACTTTCATGCATATAGGTTTGTGAAGCCAAATCTTAGAGAAAGAAGCCAATGTAGATCATGAGTGCACCATTTGGAGGAAATCTTGAGAAGGTTCAAACGCGGAGACATAAGTCGGGTTCAAGATGCTAGAATGTGTGCCAACCTCCTTATATTCAAGCTAGCACAATGATTTGGAGGGGCACAAAGGTAGTCACACTCTAAGTATTCTGGCTTGTGAATGTGTAACAAGATTTCCACCAACACAGCCATTCATTGAAGAAGCAAAGCGATCTACGATGTAAACGTGCACCCATTTACGTTACCTCGATGAAAGCATGGTTTCGGGAGTGTTTTGTAACGGTACTGTAGTTGGGTACTGTAGCAAAATATTGTAGTAGGTACTGTTCACAGCCGGCTGAGGAAGGAGTTGTCTAGAGAAGCCACACATGCGTTAATTCCACATGGGCCGTGTGGAATATTCACAGGGCTTGTGGATTACCGGTTCTAGCCCTTTAAAAGCCGATTTCAGCATTCTTTTCTCCATCTTTTCCCAACTTGAGAGAGGCCTGCGGCTAGGGTTTTGAGAGGTATTGGCTAGGAATTGGCAGAGGTTCTACGGCTCCAATATCACGCTCCATTTGGAAGAAGGTTAGTGGGAGAGCTTTTGTCGGCACTGATCCAGTGAGGTGTATCCTAGGCCAGAGAAAGGGGCCTTTGGACGAGTATAGGACTCTCCAAAAGACCATCGTCACGACTATCGAGGGTGTTTTCTATGGATTTATTGCTTTTACATTCAATTTCATTGTTTGTAATTAGCTCCATGGAGATCTAAAGCCCCTAGTGGGTACTTGGATTGTGAACCCTAGGATGTATTCGTTTCATTGAACCTTGTTTTTATACTTTCATTAATTGATGTTTTTATTGAGTTCCAATCTTGAATTCATTGATTGTATGAATAGTCCCTTAGAGTGACACTAGGGTTGAGAGTTCTTGTTGGTAACCCTTGTGAGTGAGTGACACACCACGAGAGTTAGACAAAGCTAGATTGGAGAGGGTTGAGAGGGCGAGTCTAGAGGTAGCGGAGCGTCCCCTTTCCCCTCCGGTGTGATTTATTCTACCACCAATTCCTCCAGTTCTTTGCAGTCATAGTAGAGTGAATGGGCTAAGGGATGACCTTCCGTTGGGGCTTAGTTGCGAATGCAATGGAGTGAAGCGTTAAAGTGATTTTAGCATCTAGGGCTTAATTGTGGCTAGGGACCTTCCGCCTTGACCAAAGGGTTAGGTCTATATACAGGAAGAGGATTTATCACTTAGAATCCCTAGAACACATTGCAATTCTATACGTGTGCTAATTTGAGAGATTGTTCAATTTCTCCTCCGGGACATTGACACGTCCGAATATGCGTGTAAACCACAAGTGCACGGGTGTCGAAATAATAATTACCCCGGTGAGTGGGTAGTCGAATCCACAGGGAACGGAAGTATTAGTATTAACCAATTCTTAGTTATCTAGTCGAAATCAATGGATGTGATGAAATAAATTAATTGCAAGAGAATTAATAAGCAAGCAAACGAGCAAGAAAACAAGTAAAGGAGATCTCAATCAATAAAGATAGGTACCCGGACAATGCTCCCCCTAGGATCTAACATGAAGCTCATGATTCACTAAATGCTTCTAAACCGAGTGTAATAAGTCGAGGTAATCCAAGAACAACCGGCCCTTGCCTCCAAGCCACTGGTACTAGTCCCCTACATGGTCCCGGCGGAGAAATCACTCAATCTCAACACCTCACACCCCATATGACCGCAATACGCTCTAGGGACACCTAATAGTGAAACCGATTACTAAAGATAGATCCAACCCTAATTCCCGGCGAAGGATCTCTAACCCCCTACAACGTCCCAGCGGAGAAATCTCTCAATCTCACGCCTCACACCAAATATGGTTGCATAGAGTTTAGGGAATACGGAGATAGAAAACACTCAATCGGAAGGGAAAGGGGACACTCCACTATCTCATGACTCACCCTCTCAACCCTCTTTAATCTTGAAGTTCTAACTCTAATGGAGACCTCTCTCACATCAAAGTAACAAATCATGCAAATCCAATCAACCACAAGGATTAATTAAACAAGCAAGCAATGGAAATACAAGATTAAAACTCAAATCAACTCGGATTTAATAGAAACATAAAGCAAATCATTATAAAAACATAGATCCTAGGGTTCACATGCCCAAATACCTACTAAGGTTTAGCCCTCCATGGAGCAAGTTACAAAACAATGATTATTACAATGAAAAGCAATAAAAACCATGAAGTAAAACCCCCTTAAATTCGTGATGATGGCCTTGATGGGTCTCCCAACGTCTTGAAGAATCCTTCTCCCAAGCTAGGTCGCCGAAGGCTCCCTCTATGCTATGACGGAGAGAAGATTGATCAAAGTTGGTGATGGACACCCCCCAATATCGCCAAAGACCTCCTCCAAAACCCTAGCCGCCTTGCCTTCAAAGTGCTCGCCAAAACACTCGCCAAAAAGTCTCTCAAAAATAGGGCAAACGGCCTATTTAAAGCCCAAAACCACGCCTGTCACGTGCCCTCATGCGCCCGTGTGGATTTTCCACGCGGCCGCATGGGGTAAAGGAATTTCCACGCGAACGCGTAAACAATAATTTTGCTACAGTAATTTTGGTACAGTAAGTTGCTACATGTGCGGGCACACATCCATGTGATAGGTTATAAAAACTTTTCTTCATCGACATATCTTTGAGAGGTCTTGCCATCTTTACAAAGAGAAGGAACATAAAGATGTGGCTGCCTTTGTGCCCTTCCAACTAGTGAATTGGCTTGAATCTTCTTGGAAGTTGGCACACATCTCCATGTTTATGAACTCCTCTCATGTCTTGGTCCTTGAATTGAACAAGAACTCCCAACATGGTGTCTTTATAGCTTATCTTTGCTTATTCTTTACTCTTCAAGGCATTCACAACCTATATGCATAAACGAACACCAAATACACAATATGAGACATAAACCATGGTAAAAATGATGCTCAATGTATGTAAAACATATATAAAAATATGTCAACTCAAGCACTTATCAGACATATATAGAGTTAGGCATGGTTGACCTTAGATTTGGGACGATGTATTAAATGATCTCCATGACTCATTAATGCATTAGTTAGGAAGCATAATAGAGGGTTTTTGCACTTAAAACGATTGTCCTGGGCGGATCAATATCCGAGTACCCCATTTATATCGATTGCCTTACCTCTCCTTTACTTGTGCTCTCTCTCTTGTTTTTTTTACTTTTGTTTTCATTACATCTTGTCACACAAATCACTATTCACATTTCGCTTAGTTAAGAAACAATTTAAGTATTTTTACTCCCTACTTGCTGTGGATACGATACCCACTCACATGGGATTTTATTACTTCGACAAACCCATGCACTTGTGGGACATACGCAAGGGGCGTTGTCACTTTCTATCCTGAAAAACCTCCAAGTGCTACAGTATGTGCTACAGTAAAATAGCTATAACACTTCAGATAGAGTAAATATGCTACTTACTATAAAACCTGGTTTTCTTATTTTGTTTTTTCACCCTAATCGTGTCCTCGTGTTCTCCGAGGCCTTTCTGTGCCCTACAAACGCACGATTAAGCATAGAACGGGCATCAATTCATAACAAAATTCATGCTATGTGTATAAAATACATACATTCAGACAATTATCAGTTTACCAAATAGAGGATGATGCTAGTATCTAAAGTATCAAAGGTTAATTGGAAAGAGTGCTAGATTTGCTTGATAGATGGATTAAGTATCACTTAACACAAGGCTCTGATATACAAGAACTCAGTCCGGTAAAGCTACTCCTAACATCTGATGACCTTGATAAATAAAAGATATGGCAAGAGAATTATAGTGACTTCAAATTTGAGCACCAAGAAGAGTTCGTATTGCAAGAACTATTAGATCAGTTTATGAAATTGACACACCCATGCGTGTGTGTTCCGCAAGTACACTGGTCATCGAAGTAATAAAATACTCCAGTGAGTGGGTAGTCGAATCTATAGGGAATAGATGCTCAAAAACATGAAGTATTGTTATTTAGCTAGAGTAAAAAAGAAAAGAGAACAAACAAGAGTAATCGAAGATGACAATAAATAGTAAAATGGGATACCCGGGCAATGCTCACCCTTGGACTAATGTTTCAAGTGCAAGACTAATATTATGCCTCCTAATTTAAGTTTAATAAGTCATGGAGATCCAAAGACACACGGTCCCAAACCTAAGGTCAACCGTAACTACCCATCTATACTATGCCCCGGCGGGAAGGGATACTCTCAACACCTTACACTGTGTGGGACTGCTTAAAGCTTAGGGATTTCAAGTGATAAACCCTATTCCCTAACCTACATGTAATCGTTTGGTCCAGGTGAAAGACCCGTAATCACGATTAAGCCCTAGTAATAAAGATTACTCAACAATTCACTCTGTTGTCGCACAACTAAGCCCTAGTGGAGTTTGTCTCTTAGTACTTCACTCTATCATGATTGCAAAGAACTCATGGAATGTTGAGGTAGGATAAATCATGTCGGACGGAAAATGGCACATTCTGCTACCTCTTGACTCACTCTCTTAAACCTCTTGAACCTTGCTAAGTCTAATCCTAATGATGTGTCACTCATTCAAAAGAAATACCTAGATAGATTCTCACCCTAGTGTCACTCTAAGAGAAAATCAAATCAATAAACACACAAGATTGAAACTCAATTAAAACATCAATTAAGGGAAATGTAATAGAAGTCAATGAAACAAAATCATCATAGGGTTTACAAGTTTAAGCACCCACTAGGGTTTAGCTCTCCATGGAGCAATACAAAATCCAAGTTAAAATCAAAAACTAGTGCAAACAATCCATAGAGATAACCCCCTTTTCATCCGTGTTGATGGTCTTCAAGAGCCCACTCGTCTTCTCCAAACACTCTTTCGTCAAGCCTAGGGCACACCTCACCGAATCCAAGTCGTCGGAAGCTCCTCCAATAACTCTCCTCCAAAGAAAATCGATATTGAATGTAGTAGGAATGCTCCAAAATCCTAGTAAAAACCTCTCAAAACCCTAGCCGCGCTCTCCCCAAAAGATAGGCAAAAGATAGAAAGAAGATCCCCCAAATTAAACTCTCAAAGCGGTATTTAAAGGGTTGAAATCGGGTATCCACATGCTCTATGGAAATTCCACACCGGCATATGGATTTCCAGGCTTCGATTTTCCTATGCGCTATGAACAATAACTGCTACAATAATTTTGCTACAATGTTTGAGCCTTTAGTTTCATTTTTTTTTATTATTTTTAGTTTATAGTTTTGAATCAAGAGTGATACTTGATTGAATGGTGTGGAGTTCAGACACATTTATTGATTTTTATGCCCGCAATTTGTCGGTGGAGTTAATTTTCTTGATTAAGATTTGTTTTTATGCCATTTTCCACAGGGAGAATCCATATTTATTCTATGTTTACATCACAACGGTCATTGTATACTCATTGTGATGTTTAGGAAGAGAAATGAAATTTTTTGAGTATTCTGAGTGAGCCTGTCATGGGCTCACCACGACCGTTGCTATGGCCGTGGTGACCTGTAATGGCCGTTTTCCAACACATTATAAATTTCTATATCTTTGAGGGGTTCTTGCACAATCTTTACAGCACCCATGGTGGGGCCACTATCCATACAACGCATCTTAGAACGGCCATGATCAACACTTAGGATAGTTTTTTTGAACCACATTAATTGACAACGGCTTCATAACTCACCGTCAAGGCCATTGTACTCCTGAACACTATAAAGATTAACAACGGGCGCTATTTGCCCATTATGGAGCCATTACGTAAAGGAATACGGTTGTTGTTAGCTGTCCTTTGGGTTTTTTCACTCAAAGTCATATTTTTCTCTCTTCCACATTACTAGAGTTCTCTACTTGGTACTTGCACAGTGCTTTTGAGAGTTTGTTGTTATTTTCCGCTGGTTTAACACTTAATTTCTTGGATTTTCATTGTGGATTTTTTGTCCTCTCTAGCGATTTTGTATGAAAATTCTATACTCCTTTAAATTATGTTTTTACCATGAATGAATGGCATGAAATTCAGGTAAAAGGATCGAGGGTCTCTTACTTCAGATATTGGCATATCTGCGGCACCAATCCACTCCAACGCTCACCGACATCATCCAATGGCACCGGTGCCTCTGGAGTCTCCTTTATTTCCACCGACATCATCAATACTCCACCACTCCAACACCAGTCCAGTGCTACCCTTGCAGCTCCCACCATTTTGATTTCACTCTCTTTCTATCAAATTTTATTTTTCTGGTTTTGTTCTAATTTTCTACATTTATGTCACTGGTAGGATTTGAGGTGATCAAGTGCTATTTTGGTCCACACAACCAGGTGCCTAGATGAGGGTAGCTTCATCACCATCTTTCACCCAACTAAGCAACCAGGGAAGTACTAGTAACCACACACTCATTATTGTCCTTCTTTCTTACTATTTCCACTTACACTTGTGCATGCATGCATACTAACACACCGCTTGCGTGCGACCGGCAAGTGCACGGGTTTGTCGAAGTAATAAATCCCATGTGAGTGGGTTATCATATCCAGAAGGAATAGTGAATAGAAACACAACGATTACTACTAAACTAAGTGAAGATGAAACAATAATGGTGTAGATAAAATCAATGTGAATGAGACTAAATAAAATAAGAAAGAGAGGCACGATAAAATGAGAGGAAAGGTAATCGATAGAAAGTGGGCCACTCGGACATTGCTCCCCCTAGGGTTATTGATTCAAGTGCAAGACCAACTATTATGTCTAATAACTTATGCTTAATGAGTCATGGAAATCCTAAAATACACGGTCCTAACCCTAAGGTCAAACGTGACTAACTCTACACTATGTCCCGACGGAGAAATCGCTCAGTCTCAACATCTCGCATTGTGCAAAGTTGTAAGAAGTTCTAGCGATTCCAAATGATAAACCCTATTCCTATATGTAGATCTAACCCTTTGGTCCAGGTGAAAGACCCCTAGTCACTATTAAGCCCTAGATACTAAGGATTACTTTAACGCTTTACTCTGTTGCTAGCACAACTAGCTACCTCTCGACCCTCTCCAATCTTGCTTTGTCAACCCGTCATGGTGTGTCACTCACTCACAAGGATTACCAATGTAGACTCTCAACCCTAGTGTCACTCTAAGGCAGAAATAATTCAATAGGAATTCAAGATTAGAACTTAATTAAAAACATCAATTAAGGAAAACTTAAGAAAAGGTCAATGAAACAATAGCATCCTAGGGTTTACAAGTCCAAGTACCCATTAGGGGGTTTAGCTCTCCATAGTGCAAGATACAATCAATAACAAAATCGAAAGTAAAAACATGTAATCCATAAGAAAACCCCTTCGGTATTCATATTGATGGTCTTGCGGAGCAGCCTCGTCCTCTCCAAAGTTCCCTTGTCAAGCCTAGGGCACACTTCGCCAGATCGATGCCGATGAAAGCTCCATGAATAACTATCTTCCAAGAGAAACGCGGTGTCAAAGCCATAGAACCTCTCCAAAAGCCTTGCCAAAGCCCCTCTAAACCCTAGCCACAAGCCTCTTAAGAGATGGAGAAAAAATGGAAAAAAGTATTGTGAAATTGGGCCGAATCGCGGCTTTATATAGGGCTGGAATCAGGAATCCACATAGGCATGTGGAATTTCCACACGCCCGTGTGAATTTGAAGAAACTTGTTTTTTCAGCTGCCGATGAACAGTAACTACTACAGTTAATTGCTACAGTGATTTGTTACAATAACTCGGAACAGTACTCCGCCGAAATACTCCCAAATCCACACTTTTCATCGAGGCAACACAAACGGCCACACGTCTATGCTGTAGATGACGTTGCATCTTCAAGTAAAGGCACATTTGATGGGACTCTTGCTAGCCTTGCACAAGTCGGAACACATGAGTGTGACTGCCTTTTTGCCTTTCCAATTTACATATTCCATCAAGCTAGAAGTTAGCACACACTCATATGTCTTTGAGCACAACTTGCGTTTTCTCGTGTGTCTAATTCAAGATTCCATCAACATAATGCATTTGCAATCTACTTTGGCTTCTTTCTTCTCTAATTAGCTCCACAGCCCTATATGCGCAAAAGAACACATAAACAAAAGTATTAGTGATAAAACTTGATAAACGTAATGCTCATCGTAAGAAAAGAATACTTTCTATTACTAATACACAAGCACTTATCAAACTCCCCCAGACTTAAGCTTTTGTTTGTCCTCAAGAAAAAATAAAAAATTGAAGCATAGAAGAAGGAGATATTTAAAGTGCTTTTCCTTAGGTTCACCAAAGCATGCAAAGGAAGCATTCTACAAGTAAGGGAAATTTCATCACTAAATACGAAATATCAATGTTCTAGCTAAAAACTCGAATAAAAAATGACAAGAAACCCAAAATCGTGTAAGTGTGTGTAAACTCACTCAAGTCAACCCAAAGTATAATCCTCAATGTTCAAGTATAAGGGACTTATTTATCTACAAAACAACACAAAACAAAGAGATGGTAGTAGCTTCACACATCCTCTAAGGTAGCCCTTTCCAAAGCGGCCGCTAAGATGGCTTTCACACTTTTGAGATGGTAGCTCTTTCTACCGGGGTAGTAGCTTTCACTCATCGCATGAGATAGCTATTTCTCTCATTACGGCATAGCTAGTATCTGACCTTTGAGAGTAGCTTCATACTTCACAGGTGGTAGCTCTTTCTACCCCAATTGCATAACCACATAAGTATAACATTTTTTTTAGCAAAATTAACACAAGAAAACAACACTAACTAGTCCCTTAGACATCGAAGTTGAGTTTCCAAAAGGGTTTATTGAGCAAGTAATGCAACAATTGTTATTCAGACAAAAATTCCTAGAAATTCAAGTAAAAACTAGAGCATGAGAACATTCAATGATGAAAATTCTCCTAAACTCAAGAATACAATCATTGCAACTAAGGTGAATAGCCATTGGCTACGTAAGCATATATGTCAATCAAAATTTATGTAAAGGACATGTGTAAAGTAAACTCCCCCCACACTTAAGATGTGCATTGCTCTCAATGTACACATGCAAGCACAATAAAACTATAGCAACCAAAAATATATGTGAGAGTGTGTCGTTGAAACAATACTCCCCTGAACTCCTAGTGGTGCGTTTGATGGAGTTAAATCCTTGGGAGTTGAGTTCCAACGGGTTGTAAAGCACACACAGCCATGTGTAAACCACATTGGCTGTATCTATGACTAATCCTCAATTTCCATACTAACAGGACCATTTGCATGTATACACAAGGGGTTCAGTGAAGCTTAACAAACAAAAACAACTCGAGTACATAAAAGTAAAGTAGTAAATACAACTCGAGACAAAAATAAAAGATAAAAGCAGAAGGAATATCCTTTCTGAGTATATAAGTCCAAAAGATAATGTAAAAATTTAATATGAAAACATAAAGAAATAAAAGACGCATTAAGCGTCGGTGTCACGCATTGGTTGCTCTACTGCTGCTGGTGAAGATACTAGAACTTGTTGATAGATTGGCACTAGAAAGGGTGAGGATGGTGCTGGAGATGCCTGAGGAGTCCTCGGTCTCATGATGAACGGTGAGGAGGCGTCTCGCTCTAGTAACTGTTGTAGGGTGTCGAGATGTGCCATCACCTCTGTATACTGTGCAGCCTATGTCGCACGAACCTCGGCGATCTCGGTCCGTAACACCCCTACAGCACTCTCAAGCCTCTCAAAGCGATCATAGGCTCGAGATGGGGAGAACATGCACACTGGTGGTGGCTCCTATGCTGCATGGGGTGCCTTGGCCTCCGTATGCTCCGGCTGAGGCTCCTGCGCTGGCTGAGGCCCCTCAGCTACATCACCCTCAATCTCGACTGGCTCTGGAGGGGGTATGTTCAGCATATACACCCCGTCTTTGTACCATCTAATCATGCCCATCATGAGCATGATCTCTAAGCCGAGGGGTGCTGGAACAATCGTCTTCTCGGGCCCTCTGATCGCATTCAGTAGACCCATCCTTATGATGAGTCTGGTGATGTACGACCCCGAAAAGATCACCCCGATCCTGGTACTCTGCTACAATATGTCCCAGATGAATTGGTGTGCTATAAACCATCGAATAGAAATATAACAGCTCCTATTGGTTCAGGACTCTAGTGCTATAACCACGGCCGTTCACTGACCTGCTCAGAATGGCGTTCAAGTTGTGGTAAGTAGGTGAAGAAAGGCTCGTGGCCTTGAACACCACGAGCTCATACTATCCCTATCCAGACAGGCTCGCGGCGTCAAAGTGCCGGGGTAATCCATGCTAGCTGCTCGTACTCCTCTGTAGTAGTGAAACTCTCCTCGTACAACCCCAATCTGACTGAGAACTATGTGGCGCTCATACTATACTGGTGTCCGAATGATCTAAACTGTATGATGTCGACGCTATAAAATCTCCTGTAACACCGATAAAACTCAAAAGTTGTCAATATCTCCAATGCCAAAAAATGAATGGCAGGCTCACAAATGGATAACAATCTGCCCCAACTGCCCACCGTGAGAAAATGCTCAACCTCATCCGCCATGTTGTTTGTCAACTACACCTCCCTGAGCAAACTCAAATCTGGTAGTCGCGTCTGACCAAACTTGAGCTTCAATAAATGCTCGAATCGAGCCTGGTGCTCGAGAATCGAGAATTCTAGGTGCTCCGGCTCAGGCAAGGCCTCTCGAGGACACTTTCTGGCCACTTTCTTATTCCTAGGGGCCATATCTACAAGAATTGAAAGGAAAATCGATTAAAACACTCACAGAATTTATATTACAGAAATCCATACGGTCGTGTGGAAATTCCACATGCCCATGTGGATCCACGGGGCGTGAAAACCGCAGACCGCAAGCTAGAAATCCAAAAATACACCTCAACTTCATTTCTAAACTCATTCTAAGCATACATTAACTACTTTAATAAAGAAACAAAGTGCATTCACCAATTTTAATCAAATAAAATCAAGTGTGGTGGAGATAAGAGAGTATAAAGGTTTACCGACAAGACGAAGTTGAAAACCTCCAAAATTAGCCGGAAAAGTCGAGGAAAACTACTCTAAATCGACGGAGCGAGGTCGGGAGAGTGAATGAGAGTGTGCTCTAAGAGATTGGGAGTGTGAAGATATAGAAAGGCAAAGGGATTTTAAAGAAAACCCCGCAGCTGTTGAGGTTCTGTACAACCACACAGGCGTGTAGAAATTACCCACGCCCGTGTGCCTCCACAGGAGAGCTTCACAGGGGCGGACACACGCCCCCTGTATGTTCTCGGGATAACACTCTGAACCTCCGAACGCATCGACACAGCCTTGTGGAAATTCCCCACGCCCGTGAGCCAGGACCCAGAGGGGCATCCACACATCCCTGTGGCTCCTTTGTCGACATGAGAAATTTGTCTAAGTATTTCACACGCCCCTGTGGAAATTCCACATGGGTGTGGATCTTCACAGGGCCACTCACATGCCCCTGTGTGTTCTCAGGTTGGCGAGGTCTTCTCTGCAGGAAATCACACGGGCGTGTGGAAATTACCCACCCCCGGGTGTAATGCACAGGGTCAGACACAGGGTCAGACACATGCCTCTGTGTCTTCTCGAGATAGAGTTATGAACGGCTGCAAAGAAATACACGCCCGTGTGTAAATTCAACACAGGTATGGGACTATCACAAGGTCATTCACAAGGGCAGACACACACCACTGTGTCCTCTCGGTATGAGCTTTGGACAAAAACACACGCCCGTGAGGAATTTCCACACGGTCGTGTGTTTTCTCTGGATAACATAGAAAAATCTGCAGGCTCTGTAGAAAATTCTTGAACATGTATACATACTCAGAGCCTTCCTCTATAATGCAAAATTAACCAGAGAATCATGGAAAACATTCTCAAACGACAAAGAACTTCGCCACATGCAATTAAGCACATGATAACATCAATGATCCGCAAGAAAAATACAGCATCTTGCATGTAAATATCAAGACATCAACACTCAAAGCCTTATTCATGCAAGTGCTAAATTAAAAACTAGAAAAACAGTAAAGATTTGGGTTACCTCCCAAGAAGTTCTTGTTTAACATTACTAAGCTTAACGTACCTCTTCTTACCTTACGGGGGTTCATAGATGAAGGTTTCCCTCTTACCTTACGGGGGTTCATAGATGAAGGTTTCCCTCACTCCATTCTTACACATCCCAATTAGCCTTGGGGCATTTCTTGTAACGTCTCCTTGCACACTTCATCTTTTTAAACACGCTCTTCACCATCCCCGAGGTAGATTATAACTTATCCTCTAGACCAAGCATTAAGACTTTTTCATCCTCCATTCTTTGCTCTAGCAACCCCTCGTACAGGTCCAGATTCATCATTTCCTATACATATTCATCAATTAGTTCATCAGTAGTGTCAAGAAAATAAAGAGTATCATCAAAGTCAAGAGAATGTCGCATGGCTTCGGCGAGATGGTATGTCAACTTGTCGTTGCCAACCCTTAGTGTTAACTCCCCACCGTCCATGTTGATAAGTGCCCTGCGAAGTGTAGCTTCAACAAATTGGAACCTTGTGTCCGATGACTCGATGAATCTCGTCAAAGCTTTCTCTAGATCAGTCATCTGGGTGTCCAAGCCTGAAACTCGATTCTCCATGTTCGTGGCTTGTTGTTGTTGTTGGACACCTGGTAGTGTCGTGGCCTTTTGTTGCCCTTGATTATTTCAAGAAATGTTTGGATGGATCCTCGAACCTAGATTGTAGGTATTGCTATATAGATTTCCTTGGCCCCTCATCGCATTACCTACGAAATCAACTTGTTCCATGGAAGATGCACTACCAATAGCTATCAGGCAATCGTATGGAGCATGGACTCCTCCACATCCGTTATAATTTGTCACGGCCACCAATCTAGGAGAAGTTAGAGTGTCTAACTTCTTGATCAATGACTCTACTTGGGCCGCAAACGATGTAACCACATCAATGTCATGGAGACCGGCCACTTTCTTTTTCTCTGTTACAATCCATTGGTATCTATTCAAACCCATTTCTTCAATCAATTGTCAGGCTTCTTCGGGAGTCTTGCTACCTAAGGTACCTCCTGTTGCTGCATCAAGTAACTGCCTTGTGCTAAGGTTCAACCCATTGTAAAAAGTGTGAATAATCATCCACTCGGGAAACCCATGTTGAGTACATTTCCGCAAAAGCTCCTTGAACGTCTCCCATGTCTCAAATAGAGACTCCAATTCTATTTGCACGAAGGAGGATATTTCATTCCTATGCTTTGCAGATTTTTTGGGAGGGAAATATCGGGCAAGAAAAACTTCTACCATCTCCTCCCATGTAGTAATCAATGCTCTAGGTAATGAATGTAGCCATTGCTTCGCTCTCCCCTTCAAGGAAAATGGGAAGGCTCTCAACTTGATGGCGTCATCCGTAACACCATTAATCTTGAGCATGTCGCACACTTCTAAGAAATTCTCTATGTGACTGTTTGGATAATCGTCTGCTAAACCATTAAACTGTATAGACTACTGTAATATGTGGATGAATTCCGGCTTTAGATCAAAATTCAGAGCCGTTATCGGTGACCGCACAATACTAGACTATGTGCCCAAAATTGAGGGGCTGGCATAATCTGAGAGTACCTTCTACTGGTCATTCTGTTCGGCCATATTATCTGACCATTCACCTTCTATCTCATCTTGATTAGACTGTTCTTGTACATGTTCTTTACCATTTTTATGAATTCTTCGTTCAATGTCCTGATTTCCTTCAACCAATGTCGAAGGGTTTCCTCGGGTCATAACCTGGAGCTGCTACAAAAGAAAGAAAAACAAATCTGAACGATGTTAGAATAAGAAGATATGAAATAGAATAAATGATGAATAGCTAAAGTAGCAAAGTGCAAAGTGTTTCCAAAACACCAATTCTACGACAATGGCGCCATAATCTTGACACGCCCCTTGCGTGTGACCCACAAGTGCACGAGTTTGTCGAATTAATAAATCCCAGGTGAGTGGGTTATCGTATCCACAGGGAATAGTGAATAGTAACACAATGATTGCTACTTAACTATGTGAAGATGAAACAATAACACTGTGGCTAAAATCAATGTGAATGAGACTAAAGAAAATAAGAAAGAGAGGCACGATAAAATGAGAGAGAAGACAATCGATAGAAAGTGGGCCACTCGGACATTGCTCCTCCTAAGGTTATTGATTCAAGTGCAAGACCAACTATTATGTCTCCTAACTCACGCTTAATGAGTCGTGGAAATCCTAAAATACACGGTCCCAAACCTAAGTTTAACCGTGACTAACTCTACACTATGTCCGGCGGAGAAATCACTCAGTCTCAACACCTCACACTGTGCAAAGTTGGAAGAAGTTCTCGGGATTCCAAGTGATAAACCCTATTCCTATATGTAGATCTAACCCTTTGTTCTAGGTGAAAGATCCCTAGTCACTATTAAACCCCAGATACTAAGGATTACTTCAACGCTTTACTCCATTGCTCACGTAACTAAGCCCCAGCGGAGTTCCTCTCTTAGAACTTCACTCTATTGTGACCGCAAAGAAATCTAGGAAATGGAGTAAGGATAAATCACACCAGAGGGGAAAAGGGGTGCTCCGCTACCTCTCGACTCACCCTCTCGACCCTCTCCAATCTTGGTTTGTCTAACTCTCATGGTATTTCACTCAGTCACAAGGATTACCAATGTAGACTCTCAACCCTAGTGTCACTCTAAAGGAGAAATCATTCAAGATTGAAACTCAATTAAAGACATCAATTAAGTTAAACATAACAAAAGGTCAGTGAAACAATAGCATCCTAGGGTTTACAAGTCCAAGTACCCACTCGGGGGTTTAGCTCTCCATGGAGCAAGATACAATCAGTAATGAAATCAAAAGTAAAAACATGTAATCCATAAGAAAAACCCCCTACGGTATTCGTGTCGATGGTTTTGTGGAGTATCCTCGTCCTCTCCAAAACTCCCCTTATCAAGCCTAGGGCACACCTCGCCGGATCGGTGCTGACAAAAGCTCCCTCAATAACTATCTTCCAAGAGAAACACGGTGTCGAAGCCATAGAACCACTCCAAAAGCCTTGCCAAAGCCCATCTAAACCCTAGCAGCAAGCCTTTCAAAAGAAGGAGAAAAAATGGAAAAAAAGGATTCTGAAATCGGGCTGAATCACGGCTTTATATAGGGTTGGAATCGGGAATCCACATGGGTATATGGAATATTGACACTTTTCATTGCCACTCCAAAAGCCTTGCCAAAGCCCATCTAAACCCTAATACAGTACTCTGCCAAAATACTCCCGAATCCACACTTTTCATTGAGGCAACACAAACGGGCAAAAATCTATGTTGTAGATCGCGTTGCATCTTCAAGTAAAAGCAAATTTGACAGGACTCTTGCTAGCCTTTCACAAGTCGGAACACATGAGTGTGACTGTCTTTGTGCCCCTCTAATATACATATTCCATCAAGCATAATGGAGGTTGGCACACACTCATATGTCTTCGAGCACAACTTACGTCTTCTCGTGTGTCCAATTCAAGATTCATTAACATAATACATTTGCAATCTACTTTGGGTCCTTTCTTCTCTAATTAGCTCCACAACCCTACATGCGGAAAACAACACAAAAACACAAGTATGAGCGATAAAACCTAATAAAAGTAATGCTCATCGTAAGAAAAAAATACTTTGTATTACTAATACACAAGCACTTATCACATACATTGTGGATAATGTACATCATTAAGTGTGGGGAGAGAGTGTATGATTGCTTTCCTTTTTAATATACTGTGAATTTTGTGCTATATTACACTATATCATACGATATTTTTTAATTTTTTCTCTTTAAAAAAGGATGCTTATACTTTATACACATGCTAGTGTTGATCTTTGAAGGCATTGCACTTGTTGGAGTTTCCTTGGTCTAGGGACATGATAGATTAGAATAGCAATTATTTTGTTACCTCTCGAGTGTTTGACTAGTCTGTGAGTTTGTGCTCTATCTTGTGTCATCCTTGAGTATACCTTGCACCTGATGTTTGTCTAGTGAGTGATGTTTTATAATGGGGTTTTGATCAGTACTTACTTTATTGCTCTATGTTAAGATATATGCACAGAAGAAAAAGTTACCTCTTTTGAAGTGTGTACTCACTCCTATCAAACCGGATACAAAGTGAATGCCCTAGTAGGAGAGAAGGCTACCTCTAGGACATATGAAAGCTACTAATTGTGATAAAAAAAGAAAAAAAAAGAAATGAAAAAAAAAAGAGAAAGGGTAATCATGCATAAAAATTATGAAAAGTGTAAGAGTGAGACTGAATAAACCCCATAAAGTTTCTCTAGACAATCTAGACTAGAAGATAGTGGACCTGGAGACCGACACTTGAGAAAGTACTTTTTGCTGTAGAGTAGACTACTTTTTGTAGAGGAATAACCATGGTACCTGGCGTTTGATTATTCCCTAGTACTACTAAAACCCATACTTAGCTACCTGAGATCAAACACTTATCATGTATTCTATTTTTATCTATTTTATTTGCTTGAGTGTGGGGATATGTGATAAGTGCTAATTAGTTCATATTTTCATATCATTTGTACTACATTCAGCATGAATTTAACATATTTAGCACCAAATTAGTACATAATTTTATTTTTTGTTCACAATGGGGTTGAATTGTGTTTTATGGGAAAAGAGAAAAATATTAAGCGATTTGAGGCAAATCCGACCAAAATACAATTTTTCATAACCTTACTAGACAGCGGAGAATCACATATAGTATGAATGAGCGCCAGTTTGGCAATATGCAGAAGATTTGTCAAAACTCACATGCATATTGGTTGATTTCAGTCACCAATTACTGTAGAAGTGATTTTTGCAGTAGCAATTTACTATAGAAAATTACTATAGTGATAGGCATGTTCTGATAATACTAGAGAGTAAGTGGCTTCACAACTGCTATCACCATGGCCGTTGTGAGGCCATTGTACATAAAACAGGCATGAAACTACACCTGTTACAACGGTTAGAAGCTTGTGTAGAGATTTTGAGATTCAAAAGCTCACACCGGGTGTAGTGACATCTCACAATGGCCTTGGTGATCACAACAGCTTGTTATAATGCACAGAAAGACCGTGCCAGGGCATGACTTGGAGCCCAAGCAACAACTTACTCACCACGAGTATCACAACGCCCGCGGTGAGGTCATGGCAGAACCCGACTTTATAAAAACCCTAGGTTTCTCTGAAATTCGAGAGACTCTTTTACCGAATAAGGTAGGGCAACCAGATTTCTAGAGATCTGAGTGGCAGGAGACAGGTTTTTTTTCCATATTCTAGCATATTCTGATGGATTTGTCAAGAATATACCAACGAGCATCATTAGAGAAGATCGCGCATGACAGGCATCGTCAAGGATAATCATCAGAGGGTTACGAGTAACACATGTGATGCAGGCATATTGAGGAGCAAGCCTGTGTCTTTCTGGACAAATGGGATATGGCCTAACAAGGGTATTCTGGTAATTTTTCGAGCGGTGGATTTTTGGTTTTTAAGGGTCTTACTTGAAGGAAAACGGGTCAACGAGCACAAGTCATTAGCTTTGCTTGTGAGTAATCCCAGTTTTCGGTCGAATGCCATCATCTTGGCCTCGAAAACAACAATTTTGCCATTTTAGGAAAGATTTGATTTCATTATATCTTCGGCTAGAAATCTTTGATTTGTAAGCCGTTTGTGGAAATAGTCTTTATTTTGTTAAACCTTTTATTTCTTGCTGATATTTGAGAATTTAACATTTTTGGTAAAATTTCAAATTATCTCCTTTCTTATTGCTATTTTCGCATATTTATTGTAAGCCTACGGGTAAGAGAAAATCATGTTTTGTGATCATTATTTCATTGAGTAATAAATATTTTTTTTACTCTTCCTAATTCTTGGCAATCTTTGATTAATAGGGTTTGAACAACTTGTTACCGGGCATTCGAAGGTGAATCAATGGGTTTCAAGTATACCGTGCATCAACATGTCATCCAGACAATCTTGGGATCCTCTAATCTCCAGATTGAAAGCTTATTAATTCTTTATTTGGTCTTGTGGCTCTCTTGTGCTTTTATGCTTTGCTTTTTATGATTCATAAGAACCTAATTCGAGGGAATTATATGTCTAGGTTCCTCGGTTATTATTTATGAATCTTGATTGATTAATATATATCGTTCCAGTATTCAAAATCATTGTATGGTCTTAATTGATTATTACTATTGATTTGGATGAGGAGGTTATGCCGCCATGATGATGACGCCCATGCCATGATAGATCTATGCATGTTCTAAGAGGTTAGGCATAGCTAGGTTTCAAGATTAGGGATTGATTTCCCCATAGGCTTTGGATTCGATTGGTCTCTTCTTGTGGGATTCCCATACTTAAAGCAAACATAGGAGGCTGGGGTGGAAAAGATTCCATCTTAAGTTCCTAGTGATTTAGACCTAGCCACCATGGGTTTTTGGGCCTAGCAGGCCTTTGAATTGCCGTAGTTCGATCCTAGAACACAATATTGTCTACAGTATTTTTTTGAATAATGCTTCCAAAATTTTCCTTTTGTTAAGGCCACACAGATGGGCACAAGCATGCATGGTATGTCATAAGGCTTCTTGTTGACAAAGTGACAATGCCCTTTTACGTGTAAATTGCAAGTGCACGGCTTTGTCGAAGTAATAATACCATGGTGAGTGGGTAGTCGTA
This sequence comes from Dioscorea cayenensis subsp. rotundata, assembly GCF_009730915.1. Lineage (NCBI taxonomy): Eukaryota > Viridiplantae > Streptophyta > Magnoliopsida > Dioscoreales > Dioscoreaceae > Dioscorea > Dioscorea cayenensis. The sequence continues at coordinate 6,894,071 of NC_052481.1, read as the reverse complement.
TCCATAGAGAATAGTGATCAGAAACACAAAGATTGCCATTTAACTAGAATGAAGATGAATCGATAGTGGTGTGAACAAAATCAATAAAAATAGAAATAAGTAAAGAGGAAGAAGACGCAGGAAAATGATAATAGAGGCAATCGACAGAAAGTGGGGCACCGGGACATTCCTCACCCTCGGACTAGTGTTTCAAGTGCAAGACCAACCTAAGGATGCATAGAGCACACGGTATCAAACTGGGACATCTCTCGACTGATGCTTAATGAATCATGGAAATCCTAAAATACACCATCCCAAACCTAAGGTCAACCGTGACTAACCCTACACTATGCCTTGGCAAAGAAATCTCTCAGTCTCTATGCCTCACACTGTGCATGGTTGCATAAAGCACTATGGACTCTAAGTGATAAACCCTATTCCCTAATATAGATCTAATCCTTTGGTCCAGGCGAAAGACCCCTAGTCACAATTAAGCCCCATATACTAAGGATTACTTCAACGCTTCACTTTGTTGCTTGCGCAACAAAGCCCCAGTGGAGTTCGTCTCTTAGCACTTCACTCTATTGTGACCACAAAGAACTCTTGGAGCGTGGAGGTAGGATAAATTACACCAGAGGAGAAAGTGGACATTCTGCTACCTTTCGACTCTAAACTGTATGTCATCCACAAACTCAAAAGACGCCAGCACCTCCAAAGTCAGCGGTCGAAAAACTGGCTCTCGTATAGACAACAGCCTCTACAACCCTCCTACAGCCATCAGCGACTCCAACTCTCTAACAAACTCATCACCCCGCTGGACCTCGTTGAACACACTAAGGTCCGCAAAACGGGATTGGCCAAACCTAAGCCCTGATAGTCGCTCGAAGCGAGCTTGATGCTCGGGATCCGAAAATGCAATGTGTGCCAACTCGGGTGAAAGTTTCCTAGGGCGCTTGCCTTCTTGCTTCTTCCCGTACGGTGCCATGCCTGCAAGCAACAGTGAAGAGATGATCAAAGACACTCAGTCATAGAAGACTGCAGAATTCCACACGGGCTTGTGGAAATTATCAACGCCCGTGTGGATTTGCAGGGCGTGAAAAACCGCATGATAGCATTTCTATTTTCACAAAAAAAAATATAATACAATGTAAAACCATGTCAAAATGCTCCCTAAACATGCATAGACCCTTTTAAATCAAAATTTAACACAACTCAAGTTGTTTAATTTACTAAAACAAGAAATGGCAAATAGAAGAGGGAGTAAAGATTCACCAAAAGAAAAGAAAAATATAGGTATGAAAACCATGAATTCGGTATGAAAATTTGCTTGAAATCCCCGTAAGACAACAATCAACGGCCAGGAGATTAATCAGGAGCGGTTTTCAGGTGGTTGAAGATGAAGAGGAAGAGAAATTACAAGGATTTTTAAAGAAAAATTCCTGTCTCTTGGAATTCTGTGCATTCCCGCGGGCGTGCTGGAATTACCCACGCCTGTGCTTCTCCAAAAGAAAACTGCACAGGGGCTGGTGCACGCCCCTGTGCACTCTCGGGAAAACGCCCTTTCGACTCTGAACGCTCTTGCACGGGCGTGCGGAAAATACCCACGCCCATGCGCTTGACCCACAGGGACAGCCGCACGCCCCTGTAGCCTCTCTAGACATCTGAGAAAATTCCTAAGTGTTTCACACGCCCGTGCAGAAATACCGCACGGGCGTGGACATTCACAGGCCCAATTCACAGGGCCAAGTGCACACCCCTGCGCCTTCTCGGGATGGAGAGAGCTCCTCTGCAGAGATTCGCACGGGCGTGCGAAATTTCCCACCCCGTACAAAGTTCATAAGGTCGCCCACAAGGACGAATTCACGCCCCTGTGCGCTCTCGGGAGAATCTGCCAAACTCTGCAGGAAATCACACGCCCGTGCGCCAATTACCCATGGGCGTGCGATATTCGCATGGTTGTTCACAGGGGCAACCGCACGCCCCTGTGCCTCTTCTGGATGAGCTCGCAATGCAGATCCACGGGCGTGCGGAAATTCGACACGCCCGTGGGTTTTTCCTAGATGCCTTAGAAAAACCTGCAGGCTCTGCAGAAAATTTCTGAACATGTTTACACACTCAGAGCCTGCCCTATTATGCAAGTTTTACCAGTGAAAACATGAAATAAAGCTCAAACGACCCAACTTCTCCAAATCCACATGAAAACACACAATGAATCCTCAAAACCTAAAATGAAATCGCAGCATAAGCATCTAAAAAATCAAGACAACAACACTCAAGAATTTATTCATGCAAACAATACATTATTTGACTAAGAGAAGCAATAAACACTTTGGTTGCCTCACAAGAAGCGCTTGTTTAACGTCACTAAGCTAGACATACCTTGTCTTACCTCACGGGGGATCATAGATGAATGTTGCCCTCTTACCCATGACTTGGTAGCATGATGAGCACAATCTCTTGAAGGCAGAGGGTGTATTATCGGGCTTGGAGTCACCTAGCAAATGGTTCATCCAACTTCTTCCGTTCACGTACGTCTCCAACAGCCTTGGGGCATTTTTGGTGGCGTCTCCTAGCCCTCTTCATTTTCCGGAGCACCTTCTTCAAAATCCCCGGGGTAGATAGTACTTCTTCCTTCGAACCAAGCATTATTACTTCTTCATAATCCTCCTCTTTGTCGAACAAACGCTCGTACGAGTCCGGATTGAACATTTCCTGCATGTATTCATCAACAATCTCATCAGTAGTGTCTAGAAAATATAAAGTGTCATTGAAATCAAGAGAATGCCGCATGGCTTCAGCAAGGCGGTAGGTGAGCTTGTCATCTCCAACCCTCAAAGTTAGCTCTCCGCCGTCCATGTCAATCAATGCATTGGAAGTCCGTAAGAACGGCCTCCCAAGTATCAAGGGTACATCCGCATCCTCATCGATGTCAATGCCATTTCCTCACCCATGTTGCCAATGCTACACGGAATGATGAATCTTCCCAGGTCTTTCTTATTTTTCGGCATGTTCCTCTGCAACACCGCCGAGCATGAAGCATCTAGAATCACCGAACCACTCTCCTCCAACTTCATCTTGTTGGTCAACAAGTCTTTCAAGAACTTCGCATACTTAGGCATTTCGGCCAATGCCTCAACAAAAGGAATATTGATGTGGAGTTGCTTAAACAAACTCAGGAACTTCTTGTACTATTCATCCCCTTGGTCATTCTTCAATCTAGAGAGATAAGGGATTCTTGGCTTGAAAGGTGGGAATGCCACCTCCTTCTCTTTGCTTGTTCCCTCCTCTACCTCTATAACCTTGGGTGCGTGTTCTTTTGGCATCTCACTCGAAAGCTTACCATCAACCTCATGACCACTTCTCAAAGTGATCGCCTTCACCTGCTCTCTAGGGTTGGTATCTGTATTGCTCGACAAGGTTCCATGTGGCCTTTCAGAGAGAGACTTCGCAATTTGCCTTACCTGATTTTCAAGGTTATGTAAAGAGGCGGTGTGGTTGCGAAGTGTGGCCTCAAATGATTCAAACCTTATATTTGCAGATTGCACAAATCTAGTCAAGGCCTTCTCCAAGTCATTCATTCTGGTTTCCAAACCTGAGACTCTATTTTTCACATGCGGGGCTTGTTGTTGTTGTTGGAAACCTGGTGGCCCTATGGCCTTTGGTGGACTCTGATTGCTCCATGAGAAATTGGGATGATTCTTCCAACCTGGATTGTAGGTATTACTATATAGGTTTCCTTAAGGTCTCACACCATTACCTACAAAATCGACGTTCTCAACTGAAGATGCATCACCAATAGAGATCGGACAATCAGAGGGAGCATGTCCTCCACCACAACCGTTGCAATTCGTCACAGCCGCTACTCTATTTGAAATTAGAAGATCTAACTTCCTACTAAAATTTTCCACTTGAGCCGCCAATGAAGTTACTGCATCTATCTCATGGAGACCGGCTTTTTCTTCTCCCTAGCATTCCATTGGTAGCTGTTTAACCCCATTTCTTCAATTAACTGACGGGCCTCATCAGAGGTCTTGCTACCTGTTTATGTAAAAAAATTGAATGTACAAATTCAAATCAAATAAATTACATACAGTTAAATCATAATCGAATTAGGACAACAGGTGGTCAAAACAAATAAATTTCACTATATTTGGATGTATTCAAGATAAGTATAGAAGACATTTTCGAAATAATCTAAAAAATTTAGAATCTGAAGATCAGCTGAGAGCACAGATCTCGAGGCGATCTAAAATATCAAAATCATAAGATCAACCTAAAGCACAGATCTCGAGGCGATCTAAAATGTTCAAATCATAAGATTAGCCTGAGAGCACGCATCTCAAGGCGATCTAAAAATGTTCAAATCATAAGATTAGCCTAGAGTACAGATCTCGAGGCGATCTAAAATATTCAAATCATAAGATCGACTAAAGAGCACGGATCTCGAGGCGATCTAAAAATATTAAAATCATAAGATCAGCTGAGAGCACAGATCTCGAGGTGATATAAAATGTTCAAATCATAAGATCAGCTGAGAGCACAGATCTCAAGGCGATCTAAAATATTCATATCATAATACCAGCCTAGAGCACAGATCTCGAGGCGATCTAAAATATTCAATTCATAAGATCAGCCTAGAGCACAGATCTCAAGGCGATCTAAAATATTCAAATCATAATTCAGCCTAGAGCACAGATCTCGAGACGATCTAAAATTTCAAAAATCACAAGATCTGCGGGAGCACATATCTCGAGGCAAAATATAAATTACAAAAATTACCCTTGAGAACATATCTTGAGGCAAATACAAAAGGAAAAAAATTACAAAAATAGCCCCTAAAATCATATCTCGAGGCAAAATGCAAATTACAAGATTACCCTTGAGAATACATACCTCGAGGCAATATCAAATTTTAGGATAGCCCAAATACACATCCCGAGACAATCCTAAATTTTATGTGACTTGAGTAAATCTCGAGGCCATCTAAGCAATGCGAATCCCGAAGCACCCAAACACACATCCCGAGGCGCCCAAACACATCCCGAGGGTGGATTGGATTTTTTTATTATAAAAATAAAAAATAATATAATATAAAAAAATTTAAAAATTAAGTTAATAAAAAAATATATATAAAAAAATAATAATAATAAAAAAATAATTTATTAAAAAAATATTAATTAAAAACAAAAAAATATTAAAAATATTAAAAAAATATATTAAAAATTAATTAAAAATTTAATCTTATCATTTTCTTCTGATTTAGTCAGGAGGTTAAGATTATATGGGTCAGCGAGAATTAAAAAAAAATATAATATATATTATATATAAATAAACATATAAATAAATAAATAAATAAATAAAATAATTTGAATTTAGCTTTAAATTTGATCTGATTATACGGGAGATGGATATAAAAAAGATTAAAATAATAATAATAATAAATAAATAAATAAATAAATTAAAATTTAAAAAAAAAATTAAAAAAAATTTAAAAAAAAATTTTAAAAAAAATAATTAAAAAAATTTATTATTATTCAAATTTTTTTAAACAAAATGATCCTATCCTATTGGTTTCGTTCGCTACGATTCTACGGGAGGAGTTAGGATAAAAAAATAAAAAAAAATTTATTCAAATGATCCTATCCTATTGGTTTGGTTCGCTACGATTCTACGGGAGGAGTTAGGATTGAAGATATGAAGGAGAAGGTTTTCTTTTAAAATGGAGAAAAGGAGAGAGGAAAGAAAAAAAAACTCAGAGAGTAAAGAGAGAAAAAAAATTCAGAGGAAAAAGTGAGAAGAATTAAAAAGAAAGAAGCTCGAAGGTATACATCTCTTCCTCTCCCCGTATTCATAGAGAGGTGACATTAAAAAACGCCTCTCATCATTTTGTCGCCGCTCGTTACCATTGATGCCGCCGCTCGTCGCCACTGCTTTCTGCTGCCATTGATCTTTCTCACTGCCTATTCCTCTCTTTGTGCGCCTGACCTCGGTCAGTGAGCCCAGCACATGTAAGCAGGACCAGTATGGAAACCACCCCTTTCCTTGCAACCGTGCTTGTCGACATGTACTGCAAGTATGGCAGCGTGGATGATGCCATTATGATGTTTGGTTTAATGCCCAGCAGTGCTAAAACCGTTCAAGTTTGGAATTCAATGCCTCATGAATCATTATTGCACAAGCTGGAAATCAATGCCTTGTAGATGTTTGATGAAATGCAATGCGTTATGGTGCAACCAAATAGTGTCACCTTTATCACACTTCTCTGCGGTCGCACACACTCTAAGTTAGTCGAGGAAAGGAAGATGCACTTTGGGTTGATGTGAAGCAAGTACGGAATTGAACCTTGAGTCAAGCACTTCGGTTGTATGATGAATTTGCTCAGCCGTGCAAGGTTGATTGACGAGGCATTTGATATGGTTGCTAGCATGCCAGCCCTGGCCAACCATGTCATATGGGGAGCTTTGTTCAATGCTTGTAGGATGGCAGAGATTGAGCTTGATAGAATTGTCATAGAAGAGCAAACAATGAGTGGAAGGATTGCATTGTGAGTATAAACTAGATGTCAGAATTATTTTCTCGACACATCTTTCGGATGGGTTGCGACTCGTCATCGCTAATCATATTATCAAAGAAAAGTACCTTTCATGCACCACAAATTCAATGTAAAGGCGGAGTTGTATGCTCATAGTGATAATAATAATGTGGGCATGCTTGTGAAGATGATGATCACGAAGGTTGATAGGGAATCTTTCTAGAGGTTACTTGAAAAGTTCTCATATGGAAACATTGTAGTGGATCAAGTCGGAAGACACCTGTCGATTGATGTTTATTGCTCAAGGATTTGGAAAAAAATCGGAAAAGAAAAAGCAATGTTCGAGTTTATTGTGAATTACTGAGTGAAGCGATGAAAGAGACTGAGCTAAGAAGTTTGCCAACTATTGGGGTGTAATACGATGTTGGCCAAGGTTGTAAGCATCCTGATATGCTTGATAAAAGCATTACAAGACAAAGTGATGATTATATATGATTTAAATTTATACTCCAAATCAATATGTGCTAATCAGATAAGCACAAATGGAAGTATCCGCTCTTAGTTTGATGATGATGGGACAATAATAATAATAATAATAAATAAAAATAAAAATCCTTGGGAATAAAAAAATAATAAATAAACAAACAAACTCAATGTAAGCACCATGGTGGCCGATAAAAGCATGCATGCTCGATAACCTTCAAAAGATAAAAAAATAAAAAAATAAAAAAATAAAAAAATAAAAATAAAAAAATAATGCACACGTGCATGAGAATGAAGATTACATATATAAATAAAAAAAAATGAAAAGCATGCTATAGTCTTGAGACATGCATTAAAAAAATAATAAATAAAAAAAAATCAAAAGATGTGGACCCACCATGAAAAAAAGTTATAGAAAAAAGAAAAATTGATGACGAATGATGAAGAGTATGCATGTAAATTCACGAGGAAGCATGCAAATATATAAATATAATATATATATATATAGATATATATGTATGTATATATATATAATAATAAAAATGAAAAAATGAGAAAGCATGCATACATGTGTGGCAGAATTCATCACCATGCATATAAGAATACATCCCAGAGTGCAGGCATATCATAAGAGAAAGAATACAAGTACGGATATATATAAGGCTTGGTATTGTTCAGTACTTGAACAACATTTCCTTATATCCAAAGTAGCATCAAGGGTTAGTCAATGATTAAAATTTTTAACCCAAAGGCAATTAAAATTTTCAACCCAAAGGCAGTAATAAATTTCAAAGCGATAACGAGATGCCTATCGCATGCAACAGCAAAGCATGTAATGCGATGATAAGGCATAGATAGTAGTGACTTATTCATTTCGAGACGGCAATAAGCCACGCAACGCAGTGGCAAGGCATAGGCGGTGGTCAACAAAAATTTCAAAACAGGCAATGAGGCATGCAACGCTGTGACAAAGCATAGGCAGCGGCAGGCAACGCAGTGACAAGGCACAGGCAGCGGCGATGATAATATATATATATATATATACATATAAGTGATGTAATAAATATGTTTATACAATAAAATAACAAGATTTATAATTCGCAAATCTTCTTGCTCTTACTTGTACTTTTTGCCCTTAATCGGAGGTTCCTAAGATTTCTAATCTGGGGTAATTAATAATAGAGGCTTGCCTCTATTAGGGATGAAAGAACCTACACAAAACAAATATGATATTTGTGCTTCGATATATTGTCTGGTATTTTTTTCATGATACCAGACGCGTATTTTCGATCCCACACTACCTAAGGTACCTCTTCCTGCCGCATCCAAGAGTTGCCTTGTACTCGGGTTCAAACCATTGTAAAAGGTCTGAACAATCATTCACTCTGGAAATCCTTGTTGCAGGCACTCTCCTCTCATATGGTAATTGATGCTCTAGGTAATGAGTGTGGCCACTGCATCGCTCTCACCTTTAGGGAAAATGGGAAGGCTCGCAACTTGATGGCATCATCCGTCACCCCGTTTATCTTCAGCATATTACACACCTCAAGAAAACTCTCTATATGACTGTTTGGATCCTCATCGGCCAAACCATTGAACTATGCGGATTGTTGTAACATGTGGATGAATGCCGGCTTCAGCTCGAAGTTCTAAGCTATAATCGGGGGACGCACAATACTCGATTGTTTCCCCAACACTGAAGGTCTGGCATAATCGGATAATGTCTGCTGTTGCTCATTCTGTTCTGCCATGTTTTCATATTCTTCCACTTCAAAATCAGCTAGATTAGACTGTTCTTGCACAGGCTCTTTCCCTTTTCTTCTAAGTGTATGTTCAAGCTCGGGATCTCCTTCAATCAATATTGAGGGGTTCCCTCGGGTCATAACCTGGAGCTACACCCAAAAAGAAAGAAAAAAAAATCAGAACGATGATAGAATAAGAAAATATGAAATAGAATGTACGGTGAAATAGCTAAGAAAACAAAGTGCAAAGTATCTCTAAACGCCTACTCCTCGGCAACGGCGCCAAAAACTTGACAAGGTCCCCTTGCGTATATCTCGCAAGTGCACGGGTTTGTCGAAGTAATAATCCCAGATGAGCAAATATCGTATCCACATGGAGTAGAGAATAAAAACACTTAATTCACTTCTTAGTTATGTGAAAGATGAATAGTGATATGTGTAACAATGATTCAATTCTCAGAAGTAAAAATAACAAGTAAGAGAGCACAAGTAAAGGAGAAGGTAAGGCAATCTATAAAGATGGGGTACCCGGATATTGCACCGCCTAGGACAATTATTTCAAGTGCAAGAACCCTCTATTATGCTTCCTAATCAATGCAAGTGAGTCGTGGAAATCCTTAATTACATAGTCCCAAATCTAAGGTCAACTATGCCTAACTCTATACATGTCCCGGAGGAGAGATTGAATAACCTCTCAACCTCGCACTCGCATAGAATTGCAATAAGTTCTAGGGATTCCAAGTGATAAATCTCTTCCTAATTGTAGTCCTAACCCTTTGGTCCAGTTGGAAGGTCCCTAACCACAATTAAGCCTTAATACTAAGATCACTTCTGCGCTTCACTCCGTTGCACCCACTACTAAGCCTCAGCGAAAGGTCATCCCTTAGACCATTCACTCTATTATGGCCACAAAGAAGTCGAGGAACGGAGGTAGAATCTAACACATCAGAGGGGAAAGTGGACGCTCCTGTACCTCTCGACTCACCCTCTCAACCCTTATCATCCTAGCTTTGTCTAACACTCGTGGTGTGTCACTCACTCACAAGGTTACCAACAAGAACTCTCAACCCTAGTGTCACTCTAAGGTAGTATTCACACAATCAAGCATTCAAGGTTGGAACTCACAATAAACATCATTTAATTCAAAGCATAATAAAGAGATTCAAAGAAATGAATACATCCTAGGGTTCACAAATACCCAAGTACCCACTAGGGGTTTAGCTCTCCATGGAGCTAATTACAATCAAATAAATAGAATGTAAAAGCAATGAATCCATAGAAAACATCCTCGATAGTCATGTCGATGGTCTTGTGGAAAATCCTCTACTCGTCGTCCAAAGATCCCCATGTAAGGTATAGGATACGCCTCGATGGAAGCTCCCATACCAACCTTCTTTCAAAGAGATAACAATGTCGGAGCCATAGAACCTCTCCAAAACCCTAGCCAATACCTCTCAAAACCCTAGCTGAAACCATCTCTCAAGTTGGTGAAAATATTGAGAAAAAAATAATGAAATCAGGGCTGAATCGGCTTTATATAGGGCTGTAATCGGGGATCCACACGCCCCTGTGGAAGCTCCTGTGGATTTTTCACACGGGTGTGTGGAATACAGTACTTTGCTATAATATTGCTACAGTATCCTGCCTGAAATACTTCCCGAATCCATACTTTCATCGAGGTAACGCAAATGGGCACACGTTCACGTCGTGGATCGCTTTGCTTCTTCAATGATGGAAAAGTTGGTGGAGATCTTGTTCTTTATGCATAAGTTGGAATGCTTGAGTATGACTGCCCTTGTACCCCTCCAAATGGTTGTGCTAACTCAAATACGAGGAGGTTGGCACACACTCTAGCATCTCACACCCGACCTATGTCTTCGCGTTTGAACCTTAGCAAGATTTCCTCCAAAATCGGTGCATTATGATCCACATTGACTTCTTTCCTTCATAATCAGCCTCACAACCCTACCTGCATAAAAGTGACATAAAAACACACATATTAGTGTAAAAACCCGAGAAAGGTAATGCTTAACATAAGGAAAGAATGCTTCGCATTCATATCGCACAAGCACTTATCAAACTCCCCCATACTTAAGCTTTTGCTTGTACTTAAGCAAAAATTAAACATTTTGTGCATAGATGAAGGAAATATTGGAAGTTCTTGGACTTAGATTCACCAAAGTATGCAAAGAAAGCATTCTACAAGTAAGGGACATTTCAACACTAAACATGAAAAATCGAAGCTCTAGCTAAAAACTTGAATCAAAAAGGATAACAAACCCGAAATCGTGAAAGTGTGTGGACTCACTCAAGTCAACCCAAAGTATACTCCTCAAAGCTCTAAGTATAAGGGACTTATTTATCTACAACAAGAAACCAACACCAATTTTATAGACGGTAGTAGCTTCACACATTCTCTAAGGTACCCCTTTCCCAAACGCCCGCTAAGGTGGCTTTCACACTTTCGAGGTGGTAGATTTCACTCATCCTATGAGATAGCTCTTTCTCTCATTAGGGCATAACTATTATCCGACTTATGAGAGTAGCTTCATACTTCATAGGTGGTAGCTCTTTCCACCCAAAATGCATAATAAACAAGAAAACTATTTTGTTCCTTCTTTTCATTTTTATTCAATTTTTTTTTTCAGAATTTAACATAAGAAACCACTATAACTAGTCCCTTTAACATTGAACATAAGTTTCCAAAAGAGTTTAAAGAGTGAGTAGTGCAACGAATGTAAATCGTGCAAAAATTCCTAGAAATTCAAATAAAACTAGAGCATGAAGACAGTCAATGTTGAAAATTCTTCTGAACTCAAGAATGCAATCAATGCAACTAAGGTGAACCGCCATTGGCTATGTGAGCATGTATATCAATCAAGAACAATAGAAAAGATGTGTGCACTATGAAACTCCCCCCCACACTTAAGTTGTGCATTGTCCCCAATGTACACATGCAAGCTCACCCATAATGTATATCAATCAAGAATATATGTGGGAGAAGCAATCAAAACAATACTCCACTGATTTCTAGTGTCGCGTTTGATGAAGCTAACTCCTTGGGAGTAGTGTTCCAACGGGTTGTAAAGCTCACACAGCCAATTACCGAAGCACTTTGGCCATGCCGATGACAAAGTCTCAATTCCCAAGATGACAAGACCATCTGCAAGCATACACGAGGGGGTTCAGTGAAGCTCAACAAAAAACAAAACAACTCGAGTATATAAAAGATAGAGCAATGAATACAACTCAAGACAACAAAACGAAAATAACTTAGAAGGAGAGTCCTTTCTGAGTGAACAAATCCAAAATAAAGTGCATAAAAGTAAAGAAATGGAAATAAAATCAAATGTCGGTGTCGCGCTCTGGGTCCACTGCTGCTGCTGGTGGTGAGGACGTACATAGTGGGTCCACCGGTGCTGGTATAGGTGCTGAAGAAGATGCTGGAGGAGCTGAGGTTCTACATCTCAATAGCTGTAGTAGGAAATCAAAACGGGACATAAGATCGGCATACTAGGCTGACTGTATCGCCGCATCTCGATGATCTCAGATCGCAATATGCCCACAGTGCTCTCGAGCCTCTCAATACGATCATAGGCTCCTAAAAGGGTACCTGGCTGTCCTGGCGTCTCCGCCACCGTCGGGGCGGAATCTCCCACTGCATCTCCTCCACCCTCGGTGCTCTCAGTGGTGGGTGTAGCCAAAATGTAAGCTCTAGGTCCATATCTTCATACCACTCCCATCATCCTAAGCGTATCGAGTCCAAGTGAAGAAGGAAGAACTATCTGATCGGCATGCCGTATAGCAGCTCCAAACCCCATCCCCAAAATGAGTCTAGTAATGTAAGGACCAGCAAATAATACTCCTACTCTCCCACTCTAGCCCTGGTATCGTATATACTCCGCCACAATGTACCCCAGATAAATGGGCACGGACCTCACCATGGAATATAAATAAAGTAGTCCCTGCCGTGACAAAACACTAGTGTTGTCGCCATGGCCGTCCACAGACCTGCTAAGGACAGCAAACAAATACCTGTAGCTCAGCTTAGACAAGCATGTGGCTTTGGACACACCTGGTTTATGCCACCCCCGGTCCACACAATATCTGATAGGCTTGCTGTGGGGTCAAGGTGCCCGGGTAATCTATCGGTAGATGTCCATACTCCTCTGTTACTATATATACCTCGTCGTACAAACCCATGCGAACGGAGAACTCAGAAATGCTTATGGTGAATTGACAATAGCATCTGCCACCCTCCTACAGCCATCAGCGACTCCAGCTATCTAACAAACTCATCACCCCGCTGGACCCCTTTTAACACACTAAGGTCCGCGAAACGGGATTGGCCAAACCTAAGCCCTGATAGTCGCTCGAAGCGAGCTTGATGCTCGGGATCCGAAAATGCAATGTGTGCCAACTCGGGTGAAGGTTCCCTAGGGCGCTTGCCTTCTTGCTTCTTCACGTGCGGTGCCATGACTGAAGCAAAAGTGAAGAGATGATCAAAGACACTCAGTCATAGAATACTGCATAATTCCACACGGGCTTGTAGAAATTATCCACGTCCGTGTGGATTTGCAGGCGTGAAAAACCGCACGATAGCATTTCTATTTTTACAAAAAAAAAGTACAATACAATGTAAAACCCTATTAAAATGTTCTCTGAACATGCATAGACCCTTTTAAATCAAAATTTAACACAACTCAAGTCATTTAATTTACTAAAACAAGAAATGGCAAATAGAAGAGGGATTAAAGATTCACCTAAAGAAAAGAAAAATATAGGTATGAAAACCTTGAATTCGGTACGAAAATTTGCTTGAAATCCTCGTAAGACAATGACCAACGACCGGGAGATTAATCAGGAGCGGTTTTCAGGTTGTTGAAGATGAAGAGGAAGAGAAATTACAATGATTTTTAAAGAAAAATTCGCGTATCTTGGAATTCTGCGCATTCCCACGGGCATGCGGGAATTACCAACGCCCGTGCGTCTCCATAGGAAAACTGCACAGGGGCAGGTACATGCCCCTGTGCGCTCTCGGGAAAATGCCCTTTCGACTATGAACGCTCTCTGACGGGCGTGCAGAAAATACCCACGCCCGTGCGCCCGACCCACAAGGCAGCCGCACGCCCCTGTAGCTTCTCTAGACATCCGAGAAAATTTCTAAGTGTTCCGCACGCCCGTGCGGAAATACCGCATGGGCGTGGACATTCACAGGTCAATTCACAGGGGCAAGTGCACGCCCCTATGGCTTCTCGGGATAGAGAGAGCTCCTCTGCAGAGATTCGCACGGGCGTGCGAAAATTTCCCACGCCCGTACAAAGTTCACAAGGTCGCCCACAAGGATGAGTTCATGCCCTTGTGCGCTCTCGGGAGAATCTGCCAAACTCTGCAGGAAATCACACTCCCGTGCGGTAATTACCCACGGGCATGTGATATTCGCATGGTTGTTCACAGGGACAGCCGCACGCCCCTGTGTCTCTTCTGGATGAGGTCGCAATGCAGATCCACGGGCGTGTGAAAATTCCACACGCCCTTGTGTTTTCCCTGGATGCCTTAGAAAAACCTGCAGGCTCTGCAGAAAATTTTTGAACATGTTTACACACTCAGAGCCTGCCCTATTATGCAAGTTTTACCAGTGAAAACATGAAATAAAGCTCAAACGACCCAACTTCGCCAAATCCACATGAAAACACACGATGAATCCCCAAAACCTAAAATAAAATCACAGCACAAGCATCTAAAAAATCAAAACACCAACACCCAAGAATTTATTCATGCAAACAATACATTATTTGACTAAGAGAAACAATAAACACTTGGGTTGCTGATAAGTGCATAAATGTAGATGTTTTCATGTATATATCTTAGTCACTTTGCATGTATTTTGTGAGGTTTAATGCCCGTTTTGCTCTTAATCGTCTATTATTTACTTTGTAGGGCATAAGGAAGCCATGGAGAACAAGAAGATATCATTTGGGCGAAAAAAGAAGAAAACAGGAATTTCATACTACCCCCATACTACCCAGTTTGGGGGCCGTATGCACTGTAGCAGCGGAATGATTTGGAGTGTCTGCCCAGATTTCCATACTACCCAATATACGGGGCCGTATGGAGTCTGTATACACCCCGTATGGATCATGAATCTAGGGTTTTTGAGTGCTATACGACCCCCATACGACGTGTATGCCTCGGGGGGTATAAATACCAACTTTTAGGGCAGAATAAGACTTTTTTGGCTGGACCTTTTCTTGGCCGATTTTTGGGAGACCACTTGGGACATTTTGGGCGACCTTGGGAAGGAGAAGATGGGCAAGGAAGCAAGAAGATCATTCAAGCCCAAGGTCCAAGACTCTCAAGGCAAGAAGGCAACATCATTCAAGGGGAGATTTACCACGATTTGAAGGAAGGAGACCCGCGGCTAGAGGAAGCATCATTTGGCACTCCTTTGGCGGGGAAAGCGTCATTCGGCACATTCTTCACCTCCTCCTTCACCATTTCATCTAGGGAGTGTCATATATGCTTTTGTTTCATGTTTTGTTTGTTTGTATTGCTTGTTGTGGGATGATGACACACTAGACCCCCAAGGCCACCGGGTATTGGTGAACCTTGGGGGGGTTTTATCATGTATGTTGGATGATAACTTGTTAATTCCATGCTTGGGTAATTTTGAGATTTAATCCATTGTTTTCATGCTAAGTGCTACACTAAGGAGAAATCCGTAGCTCTTTTATGAATGATGTATGTAGATGTAACTTGCTCGCATGTATTAGGTCATGAATGGATTAGAAGGGGATACTTGTATCATCACGCCAAGAAATCGGGTGTTTGGTAGCCCTCCATGTAGGTTTAATCCGAAGAAGAGTAGGTTTACTCCTAAGTGAGATTTCCTCGTACTTAATGCAATCATAGGGATATAGATTTGGAAGAAGTTCCTATCTATGTTCGTATGGGATTAGGGTTCAATCGCCGAGAAATTGGGGTTGTTCTAATCTTGGAATCTCATGGTCCATTTTACCCTTACATCTTTAGATCATCATCCATGTTGCATGATAACCCCTCAAGGGGATCCACATCCATAAGCCTTTTGCATTTCATTGATTCTCTTGCTTGCTTATTGCGTGTTCTCTTTAATTTGTTGGCAAATATCGTTTTAGCTTTAATTACATTTAGTAGAATAAAATCCATCGCTTGAGATCTTATGCTAGATAATAGCTCAAGAAGGAGTAATAGGAGATCCTTAGCCCCGTGGAATACGATCCTCATGTCTTCACACGAGGTATTACTTGGCGATCCCGTACACTTGCGGGGAAGCAATCAAGTTTTTGGCGCCGTTGCCGGGGACTGTAAGGAATTCTAGGAAACTTTTAGATTATTACTTTAGCCATTTCATTCTTTACTCATTTCTTATCGTTATTTTTCTTTTCCTTTGGTCTTAACTTTCTATCATCTTTCTTGGTTATGCAAGGTGCGGTGCATGACACGTTCGTCTCGTGAGTACAACATGTCTAATCCGAACATCAAGTTGGAAGACTGTGTACACAGATTTGATGGCTGGATTAATGGGCACACTCAGCAACAATTTTCACACCCTCTAGACAACTATTTATACACACTGCTGTTATCTGGGTATTCTAGCATATCTCATGTTGGTGACTGCTGGCATGCGGTGTTTGAAACCTTCATGAAAAGTGGAACACCATCACTGAGTGGAGGAAGCAAACCACCAACTGAGCAGTCTATTTTGACTACCGAGGGCCTACAGTCTGCCACCGTGAATCCCACCTTGGAGAACCGTGCCGGACTGGGCCAGGTGTTAGCAAATGTTCAAGAATCCGACTTGGAGCATCAGTTTGGGCAGCATGAAGATCTCGAAAATGATGCCGAATGTTTTGAGTTTCATGCCCATGGTACAGACTACAGTTTTGGGGAAATTGCAGGGTCTGGGGAAGAAACAGGGTCCGAACAGGGTGATGGACTGTTGAACAGAGGTTTGATCCCGTCAACTGAGGAAGCACCAGATTTAGAGTTGAAAACACTACCTGAACACCTTGAGTACGCCTTTTTGGGAGAGGGTACACAGCTTCCAGTCATCATCTCTTCAAACCTAACAGTTGACCAAAAGAATGTCTTGGTGGATGTGCTAAAGAAACACAAGAGAGCGATTGCTTGAAAGATTGCTAACATAAAATGGATAAATCTATCTGTTTACACTCACAAGATTCTTATGACGGATGAACACAGGCCCAGGGCCTTGCCACAAAGAAGACTCAATCCAATTATGAAAGAAGTGGTACGGGCAGAAATCATCAAGCTTCTAGATGCGGGTATTATCTACCCGATATCACACAGTGAGTGGGTAAGCCCCGTGCAAGTGGTTCCAAAGAAGGGGGGAATGACTGTGATCACCAATAAGAAGAATGAGTTAATCCCAACTCGTACAACTACCGGGTGGAGAGTATGCATCGACTACATAAAATTGAATGATGTCACTTGAAAAAATCATTTTCCCCTACCATTCATTGACCAGATGCTGGAGCGACTAGCTAGACATGCTTACTATTGCTTTTTGGATGGGTTCTCTGGTTATTTCCAAACTCCCATCACCCCCGAAGATCAGGAGAAGACTACGTTCACTTGTCCGTATGGCACATTTGCTTACCGCCGCATGCCTTTCGGGCTATGCAATGGCCCGGCGACCTTTCAGAGATGCATGACGATCATTTTTGAGAACATGGTAGAAGATTTTATGGAAGTGTTTATGGATGACTTTTCCGTCTTTGGCGATTCTTTCGACGTATGCCTCAAGAACCTTGAGCAGGTTCTCACTCAATGTGAAGAAACTAATCTTGTGCTAAGTTGGGAGAAATGCCATTTCATGGTCCAAGGGGGGATAGTCCTGGGACACAAAATTTCGAAAGGAGGAATTGAGGTCGACAAGGCAAAGATTTCCACCATTGAGAAATTGCCACCTCCAAATTCTGTGAAGGCTATAAGGAGTTTTTTGGGACATGCCGGATTCTATAGAAGATTCATCAAAGATTTTTCTAAAATTGCTAGGCCCCTAACAAGGTTGTTGGAAAAGGATGTGCCATTCGAGTTCGATAATTATTGCATGACGTCCTTTATTGCACTCAAGGAGAAACTAATTCAAGCGCCGATCATGGTAGCTCCAGATTGGGACTCCCCATTCGAATTGATGTGTGATGCGAGTGACTTTGCAGTTGGGGCAGTGCTTGGCCAGCGGAGAGACAAACATTTCCATCCCATTTACTATGCAAGTAAGACTCTAATGGGAGCACAAGCGAATTACACCACAACTGAAAAAGAACTGCTTACCGTGGTATTTGCCTTTGATAAATTCGGGTCATATTTGGTTCTTTCTAAAGTGGTGGTATACACCGATCATTCAGCTTTGAGATACTTACTTAGCAAGTCCGATGCCAAACCACGTTTGATAAGGTGGGTCTTATTGCTTCAAGAATTTGACCTTGAGATTAAAGACAAGCGGGGAGCAGAAAATCTTGCAGCTAGGACTTACACCTATAAGTCATATCGTAAGGATTATTCTAGAGGAGCTTAAGAGCACAACTTACACCTGTAAGGGTAGTCGCAAGGGCTATCTAGAGAACTTTACGGTCTAGCACTTATGGTTATAAGCTAGACTATAATAACAAAGAAAAGACCTTATAGACGAGACTTACGGCCGTAAGTGATCTCATAAGGCTTGTGACCCATCATTCCTAGCTCTTTGCGTCCATGTTCTTACGCTTCTAAGTGGCTAGGTAAAAATATTTCTAACAAGGGTTTGATGGTAATTTTTGTTCTATTCAACGGCGAGTCTTGGGAAAAGAAAAGGGTGTATCTTCAGGGCTTTGGAGGTGAATCAAGATGGAGAATCATCCCACCTAGCTTAGATTAGAGGGATTGGAGTCTTCAAGGGTCATCTTGGAAGCATTTGTCGAAGGTCCTTAGGCATTCTACGGCAATTACCTCTTGGTGCAATTGAGAAGGGGGTTTTCATGTTTACTTTGATTGTTATTGTGTCTTGTTATTTGGATGTTTGATCTCCTCTAATAGAGAGCTAATTTTGTAGATGTTTGGGCATAGATGAACTCTAGGATTTAATCTATTTTGACATTGGATGTAAATCTTTATGCTTTAATTGTTTCTTAACTGTAATACATATTATTTGAATCCAATTGCATGTTATCAATGTCTTGATTACTATCGTGGTGAAAGCCCTAGTTTTCTTGATGTACTTTGTAACAAGTATAAATAGCCACCTAGCATAGACAAGCCATGATTTGAGGGAATTGTGAGTAAGCCTAGAAATGGGGGAATTTGGAGTTAAGAGTTCTCCACCCTTAATCCTCCCGAGTGAATTAATAGGCAATTCCATGCCCTTTGTAATCGTAGGGAACAGATTTTAGGAGAAATTTTATTTCTATTATGTATACAATTAGAAAAAATTCTTCACAAGAAGGATTGACTACTTATGAATTCTTGTTAGTTCACTTTGAGATTTCATGGAGTGCAAAGTAGTTGTGGGGTGTCTATATCACCACTGTAATGAATAAGTTACTATTCATACTTGCAAGAGGGGTTTAGTATATTTTAGGATTTCGCTCGGTTCAAATATAATTGCTATACTTATACAACCTTTGTCTTGGACTTATAATACCCTAGAGGGACTCTACACCCAAGCATCCTATGTTCCCTTGATTCTTGACTGATTTCAATTTTTGTATCCTTGCTTTATGTTCTTTTTCTTCTATTTTTATTTGCACACATCACAATCTTTGATTAGGCTAGTTTTTAGAGATAGGATTAGTACTAGTCCTCTCAATCTTTCCTGTGGATCGATACCCTACCTTTGTGCACACTTTCCTACTTGATCGGCGTATACGATTGCATTAACCCTTATCAATATGCCAGTTTATAATTTCATTAAGACCTAAGAAGGCTTACTTTGTTTGCTTATGAATTGAAATTAGAATAGTTTTCCAGTTCCCACTACTTTATTCATTAAATGTCAACATTTTGTTTTTATGTATAGAGTATAATAGGATGACCATTATTGTGGCCTACTTTTATAGAGTTCCTAACAATCCCACATTGTTTAAGTTAGTAAGTACGAATAAAAATCAAATATGACCATCAATGTACTCTGAAATATAAGCCTCCTCTGAAGTAAATCACACAAATACACAATTTAGGAATGAGAACAAATGTTAAGATCCATAACATATTGAGTAGTAGTGTCATTATTGTATATTATTGATTTGGATGATAATCATGTGTCAAAATATTGATTTGGATGATTATCATATGTCAAACAATTCAGGAATTAGTGGTTTACACCGAAATATCCAAGGGTTGAATAGATCGCTAGTAGGCTCAGTGGAATCTAGCAATATTCTTAATCCTCATATAAGTTTTGTAGTTGTATTTGGAGCTTCAATTTAGTCTTATCAACATCATGTATATTTGATGCTCCATCATATGACATCATGTAAACCATCATCTCTCTACATTGATTTTTCTTTATTTGTATAAATCTTAGTTTTTCATTTGCTATCGTGGAATTGATGATGTTTATTATTTTTACTGTTATTATCAAACTATTGATTACTTTCAAGTATGTTCAGTGCATAAGAGATTTAGTTCTTAATCAGTAGGATTTAAAATGTAATTTTTGTATTTTGTGATTTGTGAAGGAGTTTCTGTATTTGAGGTTGGAGTTCATCAAATATTTTTTAAACCAAATCATAATGACTACTTAGTGGAGGTAGGCCCAAAAAAAATTTCATCAATTATTTGTTTTGCCATTTTGCCATTTCCCCTTTGTATTTACATGTTTCAAATATTAACATATGCTATCCGTGAAATTTTTTAATCAGCTTTTTGTAGTTAATAAGCTCACTACAAAGTTGAGAAGGTGGAAATCATCCTTGGCTCATCTAGTTTAGATGATTCCCCTCAGGTCATATTAGTAAGTTTACAAACTAATTTTAATTATTATGGATGTGTGTGACCCGCAAGTGCACGGGTTTGTCAAAGTAAAAAATCCGAAGTGAGTGGGGTATTGTATCCATAGGGAGTAGGGAATAAAAGTACTAAAATTGCTACTTAACCAAGCGAAGATGAATAATGATTGTGTTGATAAAGTGTAATGTAAGCAAAAACAAAAGAAACAAGAACAAGAGGCCCAAGTAAGTGAGAGAAAAGGCAATCGATAGAAGTGGGGTACTCAGACAATGCTCCCCCTAGGACTAATGTTTTAAGTGCAAGACCTACTATTATGCTTCCTAACTAATGCTTAATGAGTAGTGGAAATCCTAAAGTACACGGTCCCATACCTAAGGTCAACCGTGACTAACTCTACACTATTCCTGGTGGAGAAATCGCTCAGTCTCAACACCTTACACTATACAAAGTTGCATGGAGTTCTAGGGATTCCAAGTGATAAACCCTATTCCTATGTGTAGATCTAACCCTTTGGTCCAGGCGAAAGATCCGAGGTCACAGTTAAGCCAAAGATACTAAAGTCACTTCAACGCTTCACTCTGTTGCTAGCACAACTAAGCCCCAGTGGAGTTCACCATTAGTTCTTCACTCTATTATAACCGCAAAGAACTGTAGGAATTGGAGGTAGGATAAATCACACCGGCTGTGAAAGGGGATGCTCCGCTACCTCTCCACTCACCCTCTCAACCATCTCCAATCTACCTTTGTCTCACACTCGTGGCGTGTCACCCATCCATAAAGGTTACCAAGATGAACTCTCAACTCTAGTATCTTTCTAAGGGAGAAATCATTCAACAGGAATTCAAGATTGAAACTCAATTAAAAACATCAATTAAGGAAGGCATAATAAAAGGTCAAAGAAACATTAATATCCTAGGGTTTACAAAATCCAAGTACCCACTAGGGAGTTTAGCTCTCCATGGAGGAAGATACAATCAATAATGAAATCGAAAGTAAAAACAAGTAATCCATAGGAAAACCCCCTCGGTATTCATGTCGATGATCTTGTAGAGTAGCCTCTTCTTCTCCAAAGATCCCCTTGTCCGGCCTAGGGCACATCTTACCAGATCGGTGCCGATGAAAGCTCCGCCAACAACCTTCTTCCAAGAGAAATGCGGTGTTGAATCCGTAGGATCACTCCAAAGACTTGCCAAAAGCCTCTCAAAACCCTAGCCGATGGCCTCTCAAAAGATATAGAGAAGTTGGAGAGAAGGGTAAAAAGATTCTTTCTAAAATCGGGCTGAATCGATACATAAATATGGCTGGAATTGGGCATCCACATGCCCCTATAGATTTTTACACGGGCCTGTGGAATTTCCACATGGGCGTGGAGAATTTCCACACGTCCGTGTGGATTCTCTACAAACATGATTTTTGGCCGGCTGTGAACAGTAACTACTACAGTGTATTGCAGCAATGATTTGCTACAGTAAACTGCTATAATTTTTCACCAAAACACTCCCAATTCCACACTTTTCATCGAGGCAACATAAACGGGCACATGTTTATGCCGTAGATCGCAACTCTTTATCGATCAAAGTCCTCATTGGTGAAGATCTTGCTGTCAATGCAAAGTTGGGATACACAAATGTGACTGCCTTCGTGCCTCTCCAACTCATTGTAATCCTTGACTACATGGAGGTTGGTACACATTCACGTATCTTAGAGCCCCACTTGTGTCTTCGCGTTTGTTCCTTCCAAGATTCCACCAAATAGTGCGTTCATGATCTACTTTTGGCTTCTTTTCTTAATACTCAGCTTCACAACCCTAAATGTGGAAAAGAACACAAATACACATGTATTAGTGCTTAAACCTAATAAAAGTAATGCTCATCGTAAGGAAAGAACACTTCGCATTCTTAACACACAAGCACTTAATAGAGTACTACCATTTTTTAAAATCTGATGATTTTCATTACTATAAACTCATAGAGAGTTTATTTCACAGCCAAAAAATGTTGTAGTTGATTTACAAGGAAACATAACTATATCATATTTGGGTCTTAGTGCTTTGCTTCAGCATCTTGGAGTAAATAAAACTTGATTTGATGTAATTTGTCTTCATGTAATTCTAAATGTACTTCAAAGTTTACAAACTTTTGAGAGCATGGCGTTTGTAGACTTTTGATTACAACCATATTGCTTATAACTTACCTGGACAAGTTAGATAGGAATGAGAATGGCAAATTCCAACCTCGCTAAGGGTTAAAAAAAAATTAGCTATTAGTTAGATATAAATCAAATGTGTATAGTTTGAATTCACTTGTTTAAATTCTATTATTATGATCATGACCATAATTCAAAATTGGCAGCATTGATCACTATTTGAGAGTATACAAAAACAACTGAAAAGTTAAATGATTTTTAGTTAGTTTTTAACATAATTAAATTTGACTTTGTGTTTTATGTGTTGAATATCTTCTAAGCAAGATTTTGAATATAGTGCACAGTCACTGGATTATTTTTTCACCTGTTTACAAATCTACACTATTGGAAACTAACTAAATTATATAGGTGCTTCAAGTAAAAAATTTTCTAAGTCATCTTAAATTCTTTATTTTTGTGAGAACTTACAAGGGAAACATAACACAAATTCTCTTAGGAAGTATTTAGCTATATTAAACCTTGTAAGAGTGTTTGCTCTAATTTAATGACTTTTCCTCAATTTTCAAAGGGAAATTTTCTTGTTCAAGTCAAAATGGATCCCTCTTGAATTTAAAATTCACGAATGGAAGCTCTATGGGTCAAAGATCCAAGATGTTAACTATTTAGTATTTTTTTTTTTTATGTTTTACATCAAATATAATTGATTGTTTTAAATAAGATTTCTATTCCTTTCTTCTTTCAATCCAAAAATTGGCTATTTCCATAACCTCAAATTTGAATTGCCTTTACTTTCCTTTTTAATTGCAAGATATGAACTATTTAGTATTTTTTAATGTTCCCTTCTTGTCTTTGAATTCCCTATCTTTTATGAGATTCAAGGTCATGTACCCATCTTCTTTTCTTGTGAGCAAAGGTTTAAGTGTGGGGGTATTTGATGAGTGCATTTTATATACCTTATTGTGTGTTTTACTTGTCCTTTTAGCATGTTTTATGATAAACTGATGCTACTTGAGATATGTTTCCTATATGTTGCAGATAATTAGGGTTCAGACCAAAATGAATGAAAAGAGACCAATTCTGATGCAAAATAGCATTGTAATACAAGTTTTAGGATAAGCAAGGTCTAAAGCACATCCCTTGTCTGTTTTACTAGAGTCTGTACAAAAATGAGAAGGACAGTTTCAATGCCCCTAGGACTATCATGCGGAGGAAGCACGGTCCGTAAGCATGGGCGTGATTACCCCCGTGCATTTTACTAGAAATCTCACGAGAATATCAGCATGGTCACTATGCTCCTAGCACGAGCATACTCTGCAAGCACAGGCAGTAAGCACGGGCATGCTTACCCCTGTGTGATTTATTGGTTTTGCATCAAAATCAATCCCCACGATTTGGAGCCAAGCATGATCATTAGCACGCCTATCAGCACGGGCATGCTTACATCGGGAAAAGGTTATTTAAGCCCTAAATTTGGATTTCGAGAGAATCATCTTCTCTCTTTCTTGAGGCACAGGTTATGGCAGCCATTGACACCATTGAGGGCTAGATATGGAGTAGAGACAAACATGGAAAAGGAGGATCATTGGTGTTAACCATTGCCAAGCCTTCTCCAAGTGATTGTGAAGCAAGAATGAAGTTTAATAGATGATTTATGTTTCTCTTATTGCTTTCCTATGATTGTTTGTAAGACTATGTGAGGCTAACCATCTTTCGGTGCCCCGGATTATAAACCTTGACTTCTAATGCTTTGATTTTAGTGTTATTGATTCTTGAGTTTCCTTGTGGCCTCTTTTTTGTTTATATTTCTTATCTTTCTATGTGTTGATTGCCTTGATGCTTGTATGTTGCTAGCCTACTGAGGGACTTGTTGATAGCTGCGTGAGTGTTGATATTTCATTTTTATTTCCCCCATTGGTTATCATTGCATTTTAAGTTGCCATTTAACCTTAGATCGATTTATTGTCTAGAGAGAATCTCTATTTATCTTGGTACCGTACACATTAGGGAAGGGGTTGAATCCACTCTGAGCCTTGGCCAACGACGTACATTATCAAACCCTCGGTAGGTGTTCACCATGGTCGAAGAAGAAACTCTTGAATCATTTCCTAATTATTACATTTGTCAAGGGGATAAATCTGGGGCACTGTCCTTTGAGCTGCTATCCCTTCAACCCAAACCTTATCTCTTCTTCATTCTCTATTACATTTGTCAAGGGGATAAATCTGGGGCACTGTCCTTTGAACTGCTATCCCTTCAACCCAAACCTTATCTCTTCTTCATTCTATATTCTTTCTCCTTTGGTGGATTAATTAATTCAAACTAATCTTTGAGTCAGCTAGATATTAGGAAATGAATAAGTATCAAGAGCTATACTAGTCCTTGTGGATTCGGCTACCTGATCCTATTGGGTACACTTTACTACTTCTATGACCCGTATACTTGCAAATATGCAAGGTACGTGTCAGATGCCGCTAAGAACCATTCAGAGGAGCTTACAACTAGAGATTATGCAGGTAAGGGTGGTCATAAGGTGCTAAACAGTAAAACTTATGGTCCAATGCTTACGGCTATACGCTAGACCGTAACATATATAAAAGGCCTTATAGATAGCACTTACGGCCGTAAATGTTCCTGCAAGGGTCATGACTCATCTTCTTTAGATTATTTGAATTTCTTTGATTCTTTTCTTGGAGTAAGAAATTCCCTTACCCACCTAAGCAGCTAGTAAATAGCCAAGTATAGATAGATCTGATGAGGATTTTTTAGGGCATTATTTGAATTTCTTTGATTCTTTTCTTGGAGACAAAGCGAGGGGAGAAAGGAGAAAAATCAATAGGGCTCTAGGGGCTAATCTTGGAGGATATTTAGATCCACATTCAAGCGGAGAGTTGATTTGAGTCATCAGGCTCATCTTGGTGGCGTTCATGGAAGCTTTTCTTTGTTTTTTTCTGTGATTCATCTCCAAAATAGTTAAGAAGGGTGTTTCAATGTTTTCAATGTCTCTCATCATGTCTTGTTGTTTGAATGATTTCCCTCCATTAATAGAGGGCTAATTTGTTAGATGTTTAGGCATAATGAACTCTAGGGTTTATGTTTTGACATTAGTTGTTGGAATCATGTTATTTACTTGTTTTCTTCATTGCAATCCATTCTATTTGAATATAATTACGTGTTTGAATGCTTGATCTCTATTATGGGGAAAGCCTTAGTTATCATACTTGTCGTGCTTTGTGACGGGAAGAAATTCCCACTTAACATAGAAATACCACAATTAGATGGAATTGTGAGTAAGCTAAGAAATAGGGTACTTTGGAGACCTCGTCTTCCTCAATTTTCCTGAGTTAGTTAATGAGTATCTTTGTGCACTTTGCAAACATGTGGAGTAGATTTTAGGATAAATCATATCTCTACTCTGTATTCGGATTAGGGGTAATCTCACCTCATAAGAGAGATTACCTACTTAAGAGATTCTCACTAGCCCACTGTGAGGTTTCATAGAGTGTTAATGTGATTGTGTGGATGACTGTTTCAGCTTTGCATCGATTCAATTGCTCTTCAACCTCTATTGAGGAGTTTAGTATGATTTATTGAACCTCTCAGTTCAAATAGGATTGCATACTTAGACAACCTTTATCCTGCACTTTATCAAACCCTAGAGGGATGCTATGGCAGACATCATTTCTTTCCCTGATTTTCCTTCTTGTTTTATTTCATACTTCTTGCTTTTACTTTCTTTTGTTCACACACAACACTTGATTATTTAGACTAATTTTTTAAAATAGGTTTACTACTAGCATTCTCAATCCACCCTGTGGATTGACATCTTGCTTTCATGCACACTTTATTACATGATTGGCACATACACTTGTATCCCTATCAAGTTTTTGGCTTAGTTTCAAGGGAGGATTTAAGATATTAAGAACATTTGTGTTTCCATTAGTTAAGCCATTAATTTTACTTCGTATACTTTATTCTGTTATTTATCTTTGTTCTATTTGATTTCTTTTCTTTTATTTGATTGTAGTGTATGCTACCCAAAGGTAAATCAACTTGACTAGTGGAAGGTGAAAGGAGCATAGATAGAGTGATTGTAACTAGATTGAGAATAGCTCTATTGTTCGAGATAGGATCATTAGCAGTTAGGGTTGAAGGAGAGTAGCTGAACACCATGACAGATTAAATGGATCGACCGAGAACCTTACTTGATTATGCTCGCCCTACTCCCAATGGTTCTTAGTCTAGTATTGTTCGCCCAGTAGTAGTTATAAACAATTTTGAACTAAAGCTAGCATTTGTGCAAATGGTCCAACAATTAGCATAGTTTCATGGTTTGGCAAACGAGGACCTAAATAGCCACATTAGAGGGCTCCTCAAAGTTTGTGACATGCTGAAGATTAATAATGTCTCCGATGATGCTATCAAACTTTTACTGTTCCCTTTCTCTTTGAAGGGTAGAGCAAAGAAATGGCTCCAAACCCTTCCTTTTACATCTATCACGATGTGTGAACAACTTGTTGAGGCATTTTTGGCACATTATTTTCATCAAGGAGGATGACCAAGCTACGTCAGGAGATTACTTCTTTTGGATTATTGGACTCAGATAGCTGAACACCATGACAGATTAAATGGATCAACCGAGAACCTTGCTTGATTATGCTTGTCCTACCCCCAATAGTTCTTAGTCTAGTATTGTTCGCCCAGTAGTAGTTATAAACAATTTTGAACTAAAGCTAGCATTTATGCAAATGGTCCAATAATTAGCATAGTTTCATGGTTTGGCAAACGAGGACCTAAATAGCCACATTAGAGGGCTCCTTAAAGTTTGTGACATGCTGAAGATTAATAATGTCTCCGATGATGTTATCAAACTTTTACTGTTCCTTTTCTTTTTGAAGGGTAGAGCAAAGAAATGGCTCCAAACCCTTCCTTGTACATCTATCACGATGTGGGAACAACTTGTTGAGGCATTTTTGGCACATTATTTTCATCAGGGAGGACGACCAAGCTACGTCGAGAGATTACTTCTTTTTGGATTATTGGACTCGAGATAGTGAACACCATGACAGATTAAATGGATCAACCGAGAACCTTGCTTGATTATGCTTATCCTACCCCCAATAGTTCTTAGTCTAGTATTGTTCAGCCCAAGTAGTAGTTATAAACAATTTTTGAACTAAAGCTAGCATTTATGCAAATGGTCCAATAATTAGCATAGTTTCATGGTTTGGCAAACGAGGACCCTAAATAGCCACATTAGAGGGCTCCTTAAAGTTTGTGACATGCTGAAGATTAATAATGTCTCCGATAATGTTATCAAACTTTTACTGTTCCCTTTCTCTTTGAAGGGTAGAGCAAAGAAATGGCTCCAAACCCTTCCTTGTACATCTATCACGATGTGGGAACAACTTGTTGAGGCATTTTTGGCACATTATTTTCATCAGGGAGGACGACCAAGCTACGTCAGGAGATTACTTCTTTTGGATTTTTGGACTCAGAATCGCTATGTAAGGTATGGAAGAGATTTAAGGGGGTTTTGTGGAAGTGTGCACAACATAATCACCTAGAGTGGATGGAAGTGTAAATATTACATCAAGGCCTCAACCAGAGCACTAGGCAGCTTATTGACTCAACAGCAGGTGGATCACTAGGTAGTAAAACACCGGAGACAAGCAAGCAATTGATTGAGGAAATTGCCTTAACCAACTACTATTGGAATTAATGGGGAAGTCAGTTGGGAAGCCCACTGGGATGATAGAGGCTATCAAGGTCATAGTATTAGCCATCCAAGTGGAAGCTCTGAGTAGAAACATTGACAACTTAGCCACCTAGAAAC
The DNA here is from genome assembly GCF_009730915.1 of Dioscorea cayenensis subsp. rotundata. Lineage (NCBI taxonomy): Eukaryota > Viridiplantae > Streptophyta > Magnoliopsida > Dioscoreales > Dioscoreaceae > Dioscorea > Dioscorea cayenensis. Next base: position 6,865,366 of record NC_052481.1, on the reverse strand, counting down.
CACTTGCAGTGATGGCTTGGGATACATATGGGGGAGGACATACTTCGATCGCCATTATAGGAGCAGTACACTGACCCACGGAGTAAGTTGACATCGTTGGTAGTGACCTCTGAGAGTAAAGGAACTCCTACACTAGTACACTAGGATGGAGGAATCACCCAAATTTTTCTTGGGGAACTCAAGGACAGTAGTAAAAGCCCCTTCCTGGATTTCATCCTCACCCACAATTTGATCAGATGCCCTTGCATGAGGAGGTACCTGTTTGGTTCATACAAACCACGGATACCAAGTTTCAGTAGTCCGATGGCCGATTCCAGAGCATAGAGTCAACGATGAGAAACCACCATGTTTTTCTTCAAAACTTGGAGAATCAAGTTGGTTAGATTATGAGACTATTGTCTGCGAGACCACAAGGTAGCTTACCGAGTAATACCGAGACAAACCCCCTTGAGCATCTCAAGGCTATCACCCTTAGGAGTCATAAAGAAGTGGGGATGGGTAGAGAAAAGATGATGGAGAAAGAGAAAGAACCAGAAACTGAGCTTTTAAAAGAGTGAAGGAGTATGTTTCGTGGCTTCCATACCCTTCTAGGTTGAAGAGTGACTGAACAAATGAGCATTTCAAAAGATTTTTGGATTTGTTGAAGCAACTACACATCAATGTACCATTCATGGAGGCATTATATCAAATGGCTAAGTATGCAAAGTTCCTCAATGATTTATTGACAAACAAGCGAAAATTCAAGGAAATCTACATGGTTTTGTTGATTGAAGCAAGCTGGGCACTCTTGCAAAATCAACTGCCGAGGAAGAAGAAAGATCGATGTAGTTTTACTATTCCTTACAACATTGATGATTTGGTGAATGAGAAAGACTTAGTCGATCTAGGAGCTGGTATTAATATTATGCCTTACACCATGTTTAGGAGACTTGGACTTAGAGACCTTAAGCCCACTAGGATAACCCTTTAGTTAGCAGATCGTTCCATTGGGTATCCTAGGGGTATCACAGAGGATGTTTTGGTTAAGGTCGATAAATTCATCTTCCCGGTTGACTTTATGATTTTAGATGTTGATGAGGATGTTGAGGAACCCCTCATTTTAGGTCAGCCTTTTCTAGCCATCTTTGAAGCCCTATTTGATGTGAGCAATAGTAGAATGACTCTTAGGATTGGGGATGTGGAAGTTGTTTTTGCTTTATCTGATGCTATGAAATATTCTTTCACTTTTAATGATACTTGCTATTTCATGGACATGTCTGACTCTATTGTTGATGAATATGTGCAGGAAATGGTGCACAAAGAGCCTTGCAAGGAGTCATTGGATGATCCTTAATATGAAGAGATGCCCCCTTCATCTAAAACAAATTCGGTCGAGGAAATCATGCACAAGAAGTATTAGAGAGAAGTCACTTCCCCCAAGAAAGGCAAGAGGCAACCTTTACCCAAGGAGGTAACATCCGAATTGGTCAAAATCATTGTTAAGTTTTCTATCTTCTCCAATTTCACACTTGGGCATTATTTTGGAGACACACACGTTGCGTATGAGGAGTATTCCTATTTGGAACCTCCTTAACATGCGTATTTTAGGTACGTCAAGCTCATGATGTAAAATAAGTATTTCTTAAAAGGCAATGATAATTACTTGTGTATTAGTAATACGAAGTATTCTTTTCTTACAATGAGCATTTATTTTCTCAAATTTTATCACTAATACATGTGTATCTGTGTTCTTTTGTGTATGTAGATTTATGGAGACAAATATAGAAGAAAGAAGTCAAAGTAGATTGTCAGTGCACTTGGTCGATGAAATCTTGGAGTGAATAAATGTGAAGACACAAGTTGTGCTCAAAGACATGAGTGTGTGACAACCTCCATTATGTTCAAGGAAATATGCAAATTGGAGGGGTACAAAGGCAGTCACACCCATGTGTTCTGACTTGTGCAAAGCTAGCAAGATTGTCGTCAAATGTGCTTTTATTTGAAGATGCAATGCGATCTACAGCATAGACGTGTGCCCGTTTATGTTGCCTCGATGAAAATTGTGGATTCGTGAGTAGTTTGGCCCAATAATGTAGTAGATCTCTGTAGCAATCTATTGTAGCAGTTAATGTTCACAGGCCACTGAAAATTGAATTTCTGAAGATTCACACGGGTGTGTGGAAATTCCACATGCCCGTGTGGATACCCGATTCTAGCCATTTTTAAGTCTCGATTTTAGCCCGATTTCAGTTGCATTCTTTCCATCCTTTCTTCATCTTTTCCCCATCTTTGGAGGCACCCGCGGCTAGGATTTAGAGAAGCTTTAGTAAGGTTTTGGAATGGTTCTATGGCCTTCAACACCGTGTTCCTTTGGAAGAGAGTTATTGGGGGAGCTTTCGTCGGCATCGATTCAGCGAGGTGTGCCCTAGGCTTGACGAGGGAACCTTTGAAGAAGACAAGGCCACTGCACAAGACCATTGACACGAATACCAAGGGGGTTTTACTTATGGATTGCATGCTTTTACTTTTGATTTCATTATTGATTGTATCTTGCTCCATGGAGAGCTAAACCCCTAGTGGGTACTTGGACTTGTAAACCCTAGGATGATATTCTTTCTTTGACATTTCGATTATGTTTCTTTAATTGAGTTCTAATCTTGAATGCTTGTTGAATGGGTTTTCCCTTAGAGTGACACTAGGGTTGAGAGCCTACATTGGTAATCCTTGTGAGTGAGTGACACACCATGAGGGTTAGACAAAGTAAGATTGGAGAGGGTCGAGATGGTGAATCGAGAGGTAGCGGAATGCGCCTCTTTCCCTCAGCTGTGATTTATCCTACCTCCACGTTCCAAGAGTTTTTTACGGGCACAGTAGAATGAAGTGCTAAGAGACGAACTCCGCTGGGGCTTAGTTGCGCAAGCAATAGAGTGAAGCGTCGAAGTAATCCTTAGTATCTGTGGCTTAATTATGAGTAGGGGTCTTTTACCTGGACCAAAGGGTTAGATCTACATTAGGGAATCGGGTTTATCACTTGGAGTCCCTAGAGCTTTAAGTAACTTTGCATAGTGTGAGGTGTTGAGACTGAGCGATTTCTCCACCGGGCATAGTGTATGGTTAGTCACGGTTGACCTTAGGTTTGGGACCGTGTATTTTAGGATTTCCACGACTCATTAAGCATCAGTTAGGAGACATAATAGTTGGTTTTGCACTTGAAGCAATAGTCCTAGGAGGAGCAATGTCTGGGTGCCCCACTTTCTATCGATTTTCTCTCAGTTTTTGTAGCGTCTCTCTTTCTTGTTCTTTTTATTTCTTTCCATATTGATATTGTTCACACCACTATAGATCCATCTTCACTTTAGTTAAATAGCAATCCTTGTGTTTTTTATCACTATTCCTTATGGATATGACTACCCACTCACCAGGGTATTACTACTTTGACAAACCCATGCACTTGCGGTACACACGCAAAAGGGTATTGTCAGGCAACACAAGCGTTTTCCATATTTTTGCGTTGGTTTTCTTGTTACTTGTACTAGTTGCTCTTGTTTGAGTTAGAAATAAAATGCTTGGCGTGTACTATCTTTTTTAAGGTTTGGATGGTTGGTTGTTGCTTAGACACTCAATTTTGTTCTTAGTAGCTCATACTTGTATTTAAGCTTAGCTGTAGAATAGGCAAAACTCTGCTCAAATTTTGAGGACTCCTTACGGGCTACTTACGCCCGTAAGCCAGCCGTAATGCCTTGACAAAGAGCTTTATGGGTATCTTGTGCCCGTAAGCAACCCTGCAATGGGGTTTCAGAGAGACTTATGAGTGAATTTATGGTCTATAAGTGTTGAAGAGCTTAATTCAAAGGTACCTTACGGGGTTCTTACACCCGTAAGTAGAGCCATATGGGTCATCCAAAGCATTTTATGGGTAGACCTAACACCCTTATGACCTGTAACCTCCATAGGATATAACCTAGGTTTCTTATGGCCACATTATACTTGTAAGCCAGACCGTAAGAGCAATTTAGAGAATTTTACTAGTTGTAGTGTAAATGCTTTCACGGCTGTAACCTACGTTATAAAGGAGATGTACCCTTACAGGCAGGTCTTATGGCTGTAAGCACCCCATAATTTTTTATTAAGAGGGACTTCCGGTTGTGACTTAGGACCATAAGCTGCCTGTAAGTACCTAGGCTTTAAGCGCCACTGATGACCTTTGATCTTCATTTCTATTTGTTATTTACCGAATCTTGGTCACCGGCAAGCCTTTCTCCTCCTATTCCATTCCCTTTGCCCTCTTTTTTGGTTCTTGAGTCTTTTCGACGGGATTGGACTTAGTTTTACCATTTTTTGCCTGCCAATTTTTTTGATTTCTTCTTCTAGCTGAAAGGTATAGTTTTTCTTATGAATTATTCAGTTTTTAATCATTTAATTGCATGGTTTCGATTGCTTGATTGTTTAGGAATGTTTGAATGTCAAGTTTATTACAAAATTTGTAAATTGTTTTGCTCAAACGTATAGGAGCGGTCCTTACTGCTTGAGCCCAAAGCTTATGGCCGTAATACTCGCCGCAAAGGTAAGTATCAGCAAGGCTTATGAATGTATGTCTACCCGTAAATAAACCGTAAGCCCTCCCTATTTCAATGAGGATTCATATTCTTATATGCTAGATTCCACAATTTTCTTACTGAATGACTAGAGCAAAGAAGACTGTTCTGGGCAGGCCAAGATTAAGGGACTCGAGGTATCTATCTTAGGTCTGACGACCGAGGAGGAGACATCGACTTCCCCGATCCCTTCAGCCCTTACATTTTTAGAGATTCACTTTAAATAGGGTTTTCCCGCTTGAAGACGAAGCGGTATGGCTAGTCTTGTATGGTGGATTGGCCTATCCTCATTCAGTTGGGACTAAGATGGAGGTCCGACAGATGATGTAGATATGCAGATGCAGTCAGCCATTTTCCTTTGAGAGTAAGTGTATAAAGACACCAGCCTTGAGGTCTTATACACCTTTGATGTGGACCGAGGATTGGTGGAATTTAACAGGGCTAGCGCCATAATATTTCAGTTATTTGATGTGTAGCGGAAGAGACGTACACAAAGTTTTCTTTGCTGATGGGGTTATAAGACACCGACTACACCAATACCCCACAATATGAGCAGTTACTAATTAACATGCCTCCAAGTATTATCGCTAAGGGAGTGTGGCAACATCTGAGTAGATGTAGGAGTTATGAGCTAGGCCTCACCAAGGTTTCCTTTATCACTTATTCAGTGATAAGTGCTAAACTGACCATGTTCTCTATATTATCTACATTGCATTTAGCATGAAATTTTACTTATTTAGCACCTCATCAGCACAAAATTTCATTCTTATGTTGACCACAACCTTTATTTCTGTTTTAGGAAAAAAGAAGTGAATTCGGCGGTATTTTGAAGCAAAATGAACCAAGTTGCAGAATCAAGGCTGCACCATGACTCATAATGGGAGTTATAGAAACTTACCACACCCGTTGTCTATACTTACCATTGCTGTGATCAAGCTGTGGAAGCATGGAACCACCAAAAGCAACAAAGATGCAACAACAGCCTCACAATGGACATTGTGAATACCATTATGACCATTATCAAGACACACAATGGTCAAAGAGAGCTCCAGGATAAGACTTGGAGCCCAAGCAACAACTTACTCACCACGAGCATCACAATGCCCGCGGTGAGGCCGTGGTGGAACCCGACTCTATAAATACCCTAGGTTTCTTTGAAATCGGGGAGACTCTTTCGTAGAATAAGGTAGGATGGCCGGATTATTGGAGATTTGAGCGGTGGAAGATGGGGTTTAATCCATATTTTAGCTTTGGCCCATCTTTTCTCATCTTTGGAGGTGTTCACGGCTAGGGTTTGGAGAGGCTTTGGTAAGGGTTTTGGAGTAGTTCTACGGCCTTCAACAACACGTTCCTTCAGAAGATAGTTATTGGGGGAGCTTTCGTTAGCATGGATTGGGCGAGGTGTACCCTAGGCTTGACGACGGAACCTTTGGAGAAGGCGTGGCTACTCCACAAGACCATTGACACAAATACCAAGGGGGTTTTACTTATGGATTGTATGTTTTTACTTTTGATTTCATTATTGATTGTATCTTGCTCCATGGAGAGCTAAACCCCTAGTGGGTACTTGGACTTGTAAATCCTAGGATGATATTAATTCTTTCACCTTTATATTATGTTTCTTTAATTGATGTATTTAATTAAGTTCCAATATTGAATGCTTGTTGAATGGAATTTCCCTTAGAGTGACACTAGGGTTGAGAGTCTACATTGGTAATCCTTGTGAGTGAGTGACACACCATGAGGGTTAGACAAAAAAAGATTGGAAAGGACCGAGATGGTGAGTCGAGAGGTAGCAGAATGTGCCTCTTTCCCTCAGCTGTGATTTGTCCTACCTCCACGTTCCAAGAGTTCTTTGTGGTCATAATAGAGTGAAGTGCTAAGAGCCAAACTCCACTGGGGCTTAGTTCCGCAAGTAATATAGTGAAGCGTTGAAGTAATTCTTAGTAGCTGGGGCTTAATTATGACTAGGGGTCTTTCGCCTGGACCAAAGGGTTAGATCTATATTAGGGAATAGGGTTCATCAATTGGAGTCCATAGAGCTTTAAGCAAACTTGCATAGTATGAGGCGTCGAGACTGAGCGTTTTCTCTACTGGGGCATATAATAGGGTTAGGCACAGTTGACCTTAGGTTTGGGACCGTGTGTTTTAGGATTTTCACGACTCATTAAGCATCAGTTGAGAGACATAATGGTTGGTCTTGCACTTGAAACACTAGTCCTAGGGTGAGCAACGTCCGAGTGCCCCATTTTCTATCGATTGCCTCTCTTATCATTTACCTGGCCTCCTTCTTTTTTACTTGTTTCTATTTGCATTGATTTTGTTCACACCTCTATCGATTCATCTTCATTTTAATTAAATAAAAATCTTTGTGTTTCTGATCGCTATTTCCTGTGGATATGACTATCTACTCACCAGGGTATTATTACTTCGATAAACCTGTGCACTTGGTGTTCACACGCAAACGGGCGTGTCAAGTTTTTAGCACCGTTGCTAGGAATAGGCGTTTTAAGAAACACTTTGCACTTTGTTATTTTAGCTATTCACCATTTATTCTATCTCACATTTTCTTATTCGTCCATCATTCTGATTTGTTTTTTTTTCTTTGGTTGCAGCTCCAGGTTATGACCCGAGGAAACCCTTCAATATTGGATGAAGGTGATCCTGAGCTTGAACGAATACTTTGTAGAAGGGGTAAAGAACCTGTGCAAGAACAGTCAAATCAAGCTGAAATATAAGGTAAATGGTCAGATAATATGGCAGAACAGATTGTGCAGTAGAGGACATTCTCAGATTATGCCAGACCTGTAGTTCTGCGCACACAGTCTGGTATTGTGCAGCCACTGATTATGGCTAAGAATTTAGAGCTAAAGATAGCATTCATCTAGATGATACAGCAGTCAGCATAGTTTAATGGTCTGGCCGATGAGGATCCGAACAACCACATCGAGAACTTCTTGGAAGTGTGTGACATGCATAAGATTAATGGAGTTATGGATGATGCTATCAGATTGAGGGCTTTCCCATTTTTCTTGAAGGGGAGAGCAAAGAAGTGGCTATATTCATTACCTAGAGCATCGATCACTACTTGGGAGGAGATGGTAGAAGCTTTTCTTGCCCGATATTTCCCTCCTGGAAAATCTATGAAGCTCAAGAATGAAATATCCTCCTTTATGCAAACGGAAATGGAGTCTCTTTTTGAGACATGGGATAGGTTCAAGGAGTGACAAGGTCCCCTTGCTTATATCCCGCAAGTGCACGGGTTTGTCGAAGTAATAATCCCGGATGAGTGGGTATCGTATCCATAGGGAGCAGGGAATAAAAATACTTAATTCGCTTCTTAACTATGTGAAAAGTGAATAGTGATATATGTGACAATGATTCAATTGTCAAAAGTAAAACCAATAATTAAGAGAGCACAAGTAAAGGAGAAGGTAAGGCAATCAATAAAGATTGGGTACCCGGATATTGCTCCACCTAGGACAATCGTTTCAAGTGCAAGAACCCTCTATTATGCTTCCTAATTAATGCAATATTGAGTCATGGAAATCCTTAATTACATAGTCCCAAATCTAAGGTCAACCATGCCTAACTCTATACATGTCCCGGAGGAGAGATTGGATAACCTCTCAACCTCGCACTCGCATAGAATTGCAATGAGCTCTAAGGATTCCAAGTGATAAATCTCTTCCTAATTATAGACCTGACCCTTTGGTCCAAGTGGAAGGTCCCTAACTACAATTAAGCCCTAGATACTAAGATCACTTCTATGCTTCACAACATTGCACCCACAACTAAGCCCCAGCGGAAGGTCATCCCTTAGACCATTCACTCTATTATGGTGGCAAAGAACTCGAGGAATGGAGGTAGAATCCAACACATCAGAGGGGAAAGGGGACGCTCCTGTACCTCTCGACTCACCCTCTCAACTCTCTCCAACCTAGCTTTGTCTAACACTCGTGGTGTGTCACTCACTCACAAGGTTACCAACAAGAACTCTCAACCCTAGTGTCATTCTATTGGAGTATTCAAACAATCAAGAAATCAAGGTTGGAACTCACAATAAACATCAATTAATTGAAAGCATAATAAAGAGATTCAATGAAATGAATACATCCTAGGGTTCACAAATACCCAAGTACCCACTAGGGGTTTAGCTCTCCATTGAGCTAATTACAATCAAAGAAATAGAATGTAAAACCAATGAATCCATAGAAAACCCCCTCGATAGTTATGTCAATGGTCTTGTGGAAAGTCCTCTACTCATCGTCCAAAGATCCCCTTGTCCGGTATAGGATACGCCTCGATGGAAGCTCCCCTACCAACCTTCTTCCAAAGAGATGATGATGTCGGAGCCGTAGAACCTCTCCAAAACCCTAGCCAATACCTCTCAAAACCCTAACCGAAGCCCTCTCTCAAGTAGGGAAAAAGATGGAGAAAAGAATGCTGAAATCGGGGCTGAATAGACTTTAAATAGGGCTGGAATCGGGGATCCACATGCTCCTGTGGACGCCACTGTGGATTATCTGTTCTACAGTTTTCTCGGCCGGCTGTGAACAATGCTTCTACAGTACTTTGCTACAGTATTACTACAGTTCTCTGCTACAGTATCCGGCCTGAAATACTTCCTGAATCCATACTTTCATCGAGGTAACGCAAACGGACACACGTTTACGTCTTGGATCTCTTTGCTTCTTCAATGATGGAAAAGTTGGTGGAGATCTTGTTCTATATGCATAAATCAGAATGCTTGAGTATGACTGCCCTTGCGCCCCTCCAAATAGTTGTGCTCACTCAAATACGAGGAGGTTGGCACACACTCTAGCATCTCACACCCGACCTATGTCTTCGCGTTTAAACCTTAGCAAGATTCCCTCCAAAATCGGTGCATTATGATCCACATTGGCTTCTTTCCTTCATAATCAGCCTCGCAACCCTACCTGCATAAAAGTAACATAGAAACACACATATTAGTGTAAAAACCCGAGAAAGGTAATGCTTAACATAAGGAAAGAATGCTTCGTATTCATATCGCACAAGCACTTACCAAGGAGCTCCTGCAAAAATGTCCTCAACATGGCTTCCCCAAGTGGTTAATCATTCAGACTCTTTACAATGGTTTGAACCCAAGCACAAGGAAGTTACTTGATGCTGCAACAGGAGGTATCTAAGGAAGCAAGACCCCCAAAGAAGCCCGACATCTCATTGAAGAAATGGCCATGAACAACTACCAGTGGAACACAAGAGACAGAAAAAAGGTAGCTTTACTTCATGAGATTGATGCAGTTACTTCATTGGCGGCCAAGGTTGTGTCATTGAGTAAGAAGTTAGATACTCTAACTTCTTCTAGAGTGGCGGCCCTAACAAGTTGCATAGGGTGTGGGGGAGGACATGCTTCATCCGATTGTCCGATTTCTATTGGTGGTACATCCTTGGTAGAACAAGTGGATTTTGTGGGTAATGCAATGAGAAGCCAAGGCAATCTATATAGGAACACCTACAATACTGGTTGGAGGAGCCCCCGAATTTTTCATGGGGTAATCAAGGGCAACAAAAGGCCATGGCACTACCGGGTTTCCAACAACAACAACAATAAGCCCGAACATGGAAAATCGAGTTTTAGGTTTATAGACCTAGATGACCGATCTAGAGAAAGCTTTGACCAAGTTCATCGAATCATCGGAGACAAGGTTTCAGTGGATCGAAGCTACACTTCACAATCACACCGAGTTATCGCATAATTTAGAGAATTAAGTGGGGCAAATTGCGATGTCGTTATCGGAGAGACCTCAAGGATACTTGCCTAGTAACACCAAAACTAATCCGAGAGAACATGTGAAGGTGATCACTTTGAGAAGTGATCGTGAGATTGAGGTTAGGCTTCCAAGTAAGAAGACCAATGTTGAAGCACCCGAGGTAGTGGAGGTTGAGAGATACAACAAAGAGAAGAAGGTGGTACCCCCACCCTACAAGCCAAGATCCCTTATCCTTCGAGATTGAAAAACGACCAAAATGATGAGTAATACAAGAAGCTCTTGGGTCTATTCATGCAGTTGCACATCAACATCTCATTTGTGGAGGCATTATCTCAAATGCCTTTCTATGCAAAGTTTCTCAAGGACCTCTTGACCAATAGAAGGAAGTTGGAGGATAGTGTATCTGTGATTTTAGATGCTTCATGTTCGACATTGTTGCAAAAGAATATACTAAACAAGAAAAAGGACCCTGAAAGCATTATTATTCCATGCTACATAGGTAATTTAGGTAAAGAGAAGGCATTGGCGGACTCAGTGGCTAGCATCAAAGTCATGCCTTATACATTCTCCCAAAAGCTAGGCCTAGGAGAGCCTAAGCCCACTCAGATGACACTTCAATTGGCGGACTGAACGTTGAGACATCCGAGAGACATCATCGAAGACGTACTTGTGAAAGTTGACAAGTACATATTTTCTGTGGACTTTGTAGTGTTGGATGTTGATGAGGATGTTGATGTCCCTTTTATACTTGGGAGGCCGTTCTTGCACACATCCAAGGCTCTTATTGACATGGACCATGGGGAGTTGACCTTACAAGTAGGTGATGAAAAGTTAACATACTGCCTCACCAAAGTCATGAGGCATTCTCTAGACTTTGACGATACTCTCTACTTTCTTAACACTACCGATGAACTAATAGATGAATATGTGCAAAAAAGGATGTGTCCAAACCCGTATGAGGGGTTGCTAGACCAAGAGGTGGAGAATGAAGAAGTTTTGATGCTTGGTCTAGAGGATAAGGTGCAACCTACCCCGGAGATCATGAAGAAGATGGTCCAGAAGATGAAGCGAGCAAGGAGACATCACATGAAACGCCCCAAGGTCAATGGGGATGAACGAAATAAGGGTGACGTACCCTCATATGGTAACATGCTCGATCACTCCCTCTCTACCTTGACAAGATTATGTTCATCATGTTTTTACGTTATGGGTAAGAGGGAAACCTTCAATTATGAGCCCCCGTGACATAAGAAGAGATACGCCAAGCTTAGTGACATTAAAATAGCGTTTCTTGGGAGGCAACCCAAGTCTTTATAGTTTTCTAGGATTTTAGTTTAGTATTTGCATGAATAAGAGTTTGAGTGTTGGTGTCTTGATTTTTACATGTTTTTGTTGTGTTTTTCTTGTGGATCATTGAAGTTTTTGTGTGCTTAATTGTGATTGGCAAAGTTTCTTGGTCATTTGAGCGTGTTTTTCTTGACTCTCTGGTCAGTTTTGCGTGGGGTAAGCAGACTTTGTATTTGTATAAGTGTGCAGAAATTTTCTACAGAGTCTGTAAATTTTTCTAAGTCATCCATAGAAGACACACGGCCATGTGTAATTTCCACACGAGCGTGTGTCTCGATTCAGAGCTCATCCCGAGAGGACATAGGGGCGTGTGTCTGCCCCTGTGAATGATCTTGTGACGGTCACACATCCGTGGATAATTTCCACACGGGTGTGTGTTTCTTTGCAGAGTTCAGAGCGCTATCTCGAGTGCACACAGGTGCGTGTGTCTGCCCTGTGGATGACCCTTTGAAATACACACGGGCGTGGGTAATTTTCACAAGCCCATGTGAATTTCTACAGAGAGTTCTCTGCCATCTCGAGAAGACACAGGGGCATGTGAATGCCTTGTGAGTACCCCTGTGAATATCCACACACTCGTGTAGAATTTCCACAAGAGCGTGTCGAACACTTAGCCAAATTTCTGGGGTGTACAGAGAAGCCATAGGGGCATGTGGGTGCCCTGTTGGTCGGGGACACAAAAGTAGGGAATTTCCACATGCCCGTGTGTGTGTGTTAAGAGGCAAAGTGTGCTATCCTGAGAGCACACAGGGGCATGTAACTGCCCTTGTGAAGCCCTCCTGTGGATGTGCAGATAGTGAATAGGCACGACTTTTTATTTACAATATGCTCGAGCCCCTTCATTGTTTATCTCTTAAACACTGAAACGATGCATTTCTTTATTCTCTCGACTCCTCACCCTCTATATATAGTGATCTAGGGTTGTTTGCCGGCCATATTCAAAGCTTTACTTCTTCATCTTATCAGTAAGCCCTCTTTCTCTATTCCTTTTGCCGTACTTGATTTCATTCGATTAAACTTGTGATTGTTGTTTCGCTTGCGTGTTAAAATGATTGGTGTGAGTTTTAATGTGAGCTTTGAGCGAATTTTTTATGTATTTGTGGATTTTTGCGTAGTGGCAGTGTGGTTTTCACACCCCATGTATCCACACGAGCGTATGGAATTTCGACACGACAGTGTGGATTTCTGCAATATTGATTCTTTGAGTGAATTTTTTGATTTCTTTTCAATTCTTGCAGACATGGCCAAGGACAAAGAAGCAAGCTGGGAAGCAACCCAGGGAGGATTCCCAGAGCCCGAGCGCATGGAGTTCGTGATTCCTGAGCACTAGGCTCTTTTTGAGAGGCTTTTGAAGCTGAAGTTTGCCTAGTCTCATTTTCTGAACATTAGCGCACTCCGAGGGATTCAATTGACAGATGACATGACTGATGAGGTCGAGGAGCTGTTATCTATGGGTAGTTAGCGCCATTTATTACTGATCAGAGATTCGGCTAGTTACATGTTGACAATAGAGGTGCTGGCCTCATTTGAGTTCGACCACTCTTATTCTAGCTTTGGTAGTATTGACACCATTCAGTTCAGAGCCTTCGGATAGTATCATAGTATGAGTGTCACCAAGTTTTCAGTTCTTTTGGGTCTCTATGATGAGGCGTTCATCAGTACAAAGGATTATAAGCAGTTGCCTATAGACTACCCCGACTGTTTGACGCCGCAGCGCGCATACAGAGCACCGTACGGACAGCGACAGTTTGAGCTCGGGGTATCGAAGGCCACATGTCTCTCTCGACCAAGTTACAGATACATTAACACTGTTCTAATCAGATCAGTGAATGGTCATAGCGACAACACCAGTGTACTACACCGATAGGAGCTGTTATACTTGTATTCTATGGTATATAGTACACCGATCCACCTTGGACACATCCTGGCAGAGTACTTATGGTATAAGGGACAGTTGCTAGGATCAGCATCCTTTTCTCTGGTCCCTTCATCATCGAGCTCATCATTGGGATAGGTCTACTGGACGCCATCAGAGGGGCCTAGAAGATATTCATACCAACTCCCCTAGGTATAGAGATGATGGGACTGATGGGGATGATGCGCAGGTATCGACTGGGAGTGTATATACTGATTATACCTGCTCTAGAGATAGCCGAGGGAGGAGGTGACGTTATAGAGGGGTCATAGCCTGTTCCCGAGCCACAGGAGTAGCAGATGGCGACATAGGCACCTCCCACAGCATAGGAGCTACCTCTGGTGCACATTTTCTCTCTATCTCGAGCGCATGTCATTTTGAGAGGCTCAAGAGTGCTATTGGGGTGCTACAGAGTGACCTCGCTGAGGTTCACACAAATACAGGCTCCAAACCATGTTGAGGTGATGGCGCGACTCGATACACTACAGCAGTTACTCGAGCGAGACCATTTGTGATGAGTCCCCACACCCCTCAGTCATCCCTGGCACCACCATCACCACTTCCAATAGTGCCTACAGATCCATAAGCATCATCTTCATCGCCACTAGTAGCAGCAGAGATAGGACCAGACACCGACACTTGAGGCATCTTTACTTTTCTTCATTCTTATTTTTCTTATTTCATTTCAGTATTGTGTCTTGGACTTGTAATTCTCAGAAAGGATCCTCCTTCTCAGTTTATCTTTTATTTTCATTGTCTCAAGTTGTATTTCATTGCTTTATTTAATATACTCGAGTTTTATTTTTGCTTTTGACTGAGCTTCACTGAACCTCCTTGTGTATGCGTGTAGATGGTCTTGTGAGTATGGAAATTGAGGAATAGTCATAGACATGGTCATTGTGATTTTCACATGGCCATGTGTGCTCCACAAACTATTGGGACTCAACTCTCAAGGAACATAGCTCCATCAAACATACCATTTGGGGTTCAGGGGAGTATAGTTTCAATTGCCCACCTTCACATATATTTTTGATTGTTATACTTTTTATTGTGCTTGCATGCGTACATTGAGGGCAATGTGCATCTTAAGTGTGGAGGGAGTTCACATTACACGTGTTCTATACGTATGCTTTTATTGTATATGCTCATGTAGCTAATGCAGTTCACCTTAGTTGCAATGGTTGTATTCTTAAGTTTAGGAGAATCTCTAACATTGAATTTTTTCATGCTCTAGTTTTACTTGGATTTTTAGGAATTTTTGCCTGATTGATACTTGTTGCACTACTCGCTCATTAAACCTTGTAGAAACTCAAATTCGATGTTTAAGGTTTAAAGGAAAAAAAGGTTTGTTCCTTGCTTTAGTTTCTTTGAAGAAAAAGGTTGAAGGAGAAAAAAAAAGAAAAATATAGTTATGTTTGTTTGTTTGTTGGGGTGGAAAGAGCTACCACCTATGAAGTATGAAGCTACTCTCATAAGTCGGATACTAGTTATACCCTAATGAGAGAAAGAGCTATCTCATTGGATGAGTGAAAGCTACTACCCCGGTAGAAAGAGCTACCAGCTCGAAAGTGTGAAAGCCGCCCTAGTGGCCGCTTCTGAAAGGGCTACCTTAGAGGATGTGTGAAGCTAGCAACTTGGAGTTTGCTTGAGCACATGGAGTTTGGAACACATTCACGTATCTTTGATCACAACTTGTGTCTTTTCGTATGTTCACTTCAAGATTCCATCAACATAATACATTCGCAATCTACTTTGGCTTCATTCTTCTCTATTTGGCTCCACAACCCTATATGCGCAAAAGAACACAAAAACACATGCATTAGCGATAAAATCTGATAAAAGTAATGCTCATTGTAAGAAAAAAATACTTCATATTTTTAATATACAAACAATTATCAAAACTCAAGTTTGATGTTTAAGGGACTAGTTTAGTTGCTCTTTGTTGTCAGTGTCTTCAAAAAAAAATGTTTGAATGAAAAAAAAAGACTATATATGATTGTTTTGTTTGCGCATTGGGGATGGAAAGAGCTACCGCCTATAAAGTATGAAGCTACTCTCATAAGTCGGATAATAGTTATGCCCTAATGAGAGAAAGAGCTATCTCATGGGCTGAGTAAAAGCTACTACCCTAGTAGAAAGAGCTACCACCTCGAAAGTGTGAAAGCCACCTTAGTGGTCGCTTCTGAAAGGGCTACCTTAGAGGATGTGTGAAGCTACTACCATCTCTTTTCTTTCTTTTTGTACATAAATAAGTCCTTATAACTTAAAACTTTGAGGATTATACATTGGGTTGACTTGAGTGAGTTCACACACACACACTTACACTATTTCGGGTTGTTGTCCTTTTTGAATCCAGTTTTTAGCCAAAGTAAAATTTTTTCATATTTGGTGTTGAAATTTTCCTTACTTGTAGAATGCTTCACTTGCATGCTTTTGGTGAACCTAAGGCCAAACACTTTCAATGTTGCCTTCTTTTATGCTTCAATGTTTATTTTTGCTTGAGGACAAGCAAAACCTTATGTGTGGGGGAGTTTGATAAGTACTCATGTATTAGTAATACGAAATATTATTTTCTTACAATGAGAATTACTTTTCTCAGATTTTATCGCTCATACATGTGTATTTGTGTTACTTTTGTACATGTAGGGTTGTGTAGACAAGTATGGAATAAAGAAGCCAAAGTAGATCATGAATCCATGTTGTTGATGAAATATTGGAGTGTACAAACGTGAAGATACAAGTTGTGCTCAAAGACATATGAGTGTCTGCCAACCTTTGTTATGTTCGAGTGAACATACAAATTGGAGGGCACAAAGGCAGTCACACTGATAAGTGCTTTTGAGATAAGAAAACGAAGTGTTCTTTCCTTGTGTTGAGTATTACTTTTCTCAGGTTTTAATGCTAATTTGTGTGTATTTATGTTACTTTAATGCAGATAGGGTTGTGAGACCGATTATGAGAGAAAGAAGCCAATGTGGATAGTAATGCACCAATTTGGAGGAAATCTTGCTAAGGTTCAAACGCGAAGACTGATAAGTGCTTGTGCAATATGAATGCGAAGCATTCTTTCCTTATGTTAAGCATTACCTTTCTCGGGTTTTTACACTAATATGTGTGTTTTTATGTGACTTTTATGGAGGTAGGGTTGTGAGGCCAATTATGAAGGAAAGAAGCCAATGTGGATCATAATGCACCGATTTTGGAGAAAATCTTGCTAAGGTTCAAACGCGAAGACATAGCTTGGGTATGATATGCTAAAGTGTGTGCCAACCTCCTCATATTTGAGTTAGCACAACCATTTGGAGCGGCACAAGGGCAGTCATACTCAACCATTCCGACTTATGCATAAAGAACAAGATCTCCACCAGCTTTTCCATCATTGAAGAAGTAAAGCGATCCAGGACGTGAACGTGTGCCCGTTTGCGTTACCTCGATGAAAGTATATATTCGAGAAGTATTTCAGGCAGGATGTTGTAGTAACAATGTAGCAAAGTACTGTAGCAGCACTGTTCACAGCCGGCCGAGGAAACTGCAGAACAGAGAATCCACACGGGTGTGTGGAAATTCCACACGCCCGTGTGAAATATCCATAGGGGCGTCCACAGGGGCGTGTGATCCTTGATTCCAGCCCTATTTAAAGCCGATTTAGCCCCAATTTCATTATTTTTTTCTCGATCTTTTCCCCAACTTGAGAGAGGGTTTCGGCTAGGGTTTTGAGAGGTATTGGCGAGGGTTTTGGAGAGGTTCTATGGCTCTGACATCGTCATCTCTTTGGAAGAAGGTTGGTAGGGGAGCTTCCGTCGAGGCGTATTCTATACCTTACAAGGGGATCTTTGGACGACGAGTAGAGGACTTTCCACAAGACCATCGACAAGACTATCGAGCGGATTTTCTATGGATTCATTGCTTTACATTCTATTTCTTTGATTGTACTTAGCTCCATGGAGAGCTCAACCCCTAGTGCGTACTTTGGTATTTGTGAACCCTAGGATGTATTCATTTCTTTGAATCTCTTTATTATGCTTTCAATTAATTGATGTTTATTGTGAGTTCCAACCTTGAATGCTTGATTGTGTGAATACTCCCCTAGAGTGACACTAGGGTTGAGAGTTCTTGTTGGTAACCTTGTGAGTGAGTGACACACCATGAGTGTTAGACAAAGCTAGGTTGGAGAGGGTTGAGAGGGTGAGTCGAGAGGTATAGGAGCGTCCCCTTTCCCCTCAGATGTGTTAGATTCTACCTCTGTTCCTTGAGTTCTTTAGGGCCACAATAGTGTGAATGGTCTAAGGGATGATCTTCCACTGGGGCTTAGTTGCGGGTGCAACAGAGTGAAGTGCAGAAGTGATCTTAGTATTAAGGCTTAATTGTGGTTAGGGACCTTCCACCTGGACCAAAGGGTTAGGTCTACAATTAGGAAGAGATTTATCACTTGGAATCCCTAGAACTTATTGCAATTCTATCCGAGTGCGAGGTTGAGAGGTTATTCAATCTCTCCTCCGGGACATGTATAGAGGTAGGCATTTGACCTTAGATTTGGGACTATGTAATTAAGGATTTCCACGACTCACTTGCATTGATTAGGAAGCATAATAGAGGGTTCTTGCACTTGAAATGATTGTCCTAGGCGGAGCAATATCCGGGTACCCCATCTTTATAGATTGCCTTACCTTCTCCTTTAGTTGTGCTCTCTTACTCGTTGTTTTTACTTCTGAGAATTGAATCATTGTTACACATATCACTATTCATATTTCACATACCTAAGAAGTGAATTAAGTGTTTTTATTCCCAACTCCCTGTGGATACGATACCCGCTCATCTAGGATTATTACTTCGACAAACCCGTGTACTTACGGGATATACGCAAGGGGACCTTGTCAAGTTTTTAGGGTCGTTGCCGGGCAGTAGGCGTTTAGAGATACTTTGCACTTTGTTTTCTTAGCTATTTCACCGTACATTCTATTTCATATTTGCTTATTCTATCATCATTCTGATTTCTTTTTCTTTCTTTTTGGGTGAAGCTCCAGGTTATGACCCGAGGGAACCCCTCAATATTGATTGAAAGAGATCCCGAGCTTGAACATACACTTAGAAGAAAAGGGAAAGAGCTTGTGCAAGAACAGTCTAATCTAGCTGATTTGGAAGTGGAAGAATCTGAAAACATGGCAGAACAGAATGAGCACAACGGACATTATCCGATTATGCCAGAACTTCAGTGTTGGGTACAAAATCGAGTATTATGCATCCCCCGATTATAGCTTAGAGCTTCGAGCTGAAGCCGACATTCATCCACATGTTACAGAAATCCGCACAGTTCAATGGTTTGGCCGATGAGCATCCAAACAGTCATATAGAGAGTTTTCTTGAGGTGTGTGATATGCTGAAGATAAACCGGGTGATGGATGATGCCATCAAGTTGCGAGCCTTCCCATTTTCCCTAAAGGGGAGAGTGAAGCAGTGGCTACACTCATTACCTAGAGCATCAATTACCACATCGGAGGAGATGGTAGAAGCTTTTCTTGCCCGTTATTTCTCTCCTGGAAAATCCGCGAAGCTTAGGAATGAGATCTCATCCTTTGTTCAGTTGGAATTGGAGTCTCTATTTTAGACATGGGAAAGGTTCAAGGAGCTCCTAAGAAAGTACCCGCAACACGGATTTCCAGAGTGGATGTTGTTCAGACCTTTTACAACGGTTTGAACCCGAGTACAAGGTAACTCTTGGATGCGGCAGCTGGAGGTACCTTAGGTAGCAAGACCCCCGATAAGGCCCGTCAGTTAATTGAAGAAAAATGGGGTTAAACAGCTACCAATGGAATGCTAGAGAGAAGAAAAAGGTGGGCGGTCTCCATGAGATAGATGCAATAACTTCATTGGCGGCTCAAGTGGAAAATTTGAGTAAGAAGTTAGATATTCTAACTTCAAATAGACTAGCTGCCGTGACGAATTGCAATGGGTGTGGTGGAGGACATGCTCCCTCTGATTGTCCGATCTCTATTGGTGATGCATCTTCGGTTGAGAACGTCGATTTTGTAGGTAATGGCATGAGACCTCAAGGAAACTCATATAGTAATACCTACAATCCGGGTTGGAAGAATCATCCCAATTTCTCATGGAGCAATCAGGGTCCACCAAAGGCTATAGGGCCACCGGGTTTCCAACAATAACAACAACAAGCCCCGCATGTGGAAAACAGAGTCTCAGGTTTGGAAACCCGAATGAATGATTTGGAGAAGGCCTTGACTAGATTTGTGCAATCTGCAAATACAAGGTTTGAATCAGTTGAGGCCACACTTTGCAACCACACCGCCTCTTTACATAACTTTGAAAATCTGGTGGGGTAAATTGCGAAGTCTCTCTCTGAAATCCCACATGTTAGCTTGCCGAGCAATACAGAGACCAACCCTAGAGAGTAGGTGAAGGCGATCACTTTGAGAAGTGGTCATGAGGTTGAAGGTAAGCTTCTGAGTGAGATACCAAAAGAACATGCACCCGAAGTTATAGAGGTAGATGAGGGAACAAGCAAAGAGAAGGAGGTGGCACCCCCACCTTTCAAGCCAAGAATCCCTTATCCCTCTAGATTGAAGAATGACCAAGCGGATGAACAGAACAAGAAGTTCCTGAGTTTGTTCAAGCAACTCCACATCAATATTTCTTTTGTTGAGGCATTAGCCGAAATGCCTAAGTATGGGAAGTTCTTGAAAGACTTGTTGACCAACAAGATGAAGTTGGAGGAGACTACTTCGGTGATTCTAGATGCTTCATGCTCGGCAGTGTTGCAAAGGAACATGCCGAACAAGAGGAAAGACGCGGGAAGCTTCATCATTCCATATAGCATTGGCAATATGGGTGAAGAAATGGCATTGGCGGACTCAGGGGCCGTTCTTGCGGACTTCCAAGGCATTGATTGACATTTACGGCGGAGAGCTAACTTTGAGGGTTGGAGATGACAAGCTCACCTACCGCCTTGCTGAAGCCATGCGGCATTCTCTTGATTTCGATGACACTTTATATTTTCTAGACACTACTGATGAGATTGTTAATGAATACATGCATGAAATGTTCAATCCGCACCCGTACGAGGGTTTGTTCGACCAAGAGGAGGATTATGAAAAAGTAATGATGCTTGGTTCGACGGAAGAAGTACCATTTACCCCGGGGATCTTGAAGAAGGTGCTCCGGAAAATGAAGAGGGCTAGGAGATGCCACCGAAAACGCTCCAAGGCTGTTGGAGACGTACGTGAACCGAAGAAGTTGGATGAACCATTGCTAGGTGGCCCTAAGCCCGATAATACACCCTCTACCTTCAAGAGATTGTGCTCATCATGCTTTCAAGTCATGGGTAAGAGGGCAACATTCATCTATGAGCCCTCGTGACGTAAGACAAGGTACGTCAAGCTTAGTGACGTTAAACAAGAACTTGTTGGGAGGAAACTGATTGCTTCCCCGCAAGTGTACGGGATCGCCAAGTAATACCTCGTGTGAAGACACGAGGATCGTATTCCACGGGGCTAAGGATCTCCTATTACTCCTTCTTGAGCTATTATCTAGCCTAAGATCTCAAGCGATGGATTTTACTCTACTAAATGTAATTAAAGCTAAAACGATATTTGCCAACAAATTAAAGAGAACACGCAATAAGCAAGCAAGAGAATCAATGAAATGCAAAGGCCTATGGATGTGGATCCCCTTGAGGGGTTATCATGCAACATGGATGATGATCTAAAGATGCAAGAGTAAAATGGACCATGAGATTCCAAGATTAGAACAACCCCAATTTCTCGGTGATTGAACCCTAATCCCATACGAACATAGATAGGAACTTCTTCCAAATCTATATCCCTATGATTGCATTAAGTACGAGGAAATCTCACTTAGGAGTAAACCTACTCTTCTTCGGATTAAACCTACATGGAGGGCTACCAAACACCCGATTTCTTGGCGTGATGATACAAGTATCCCCTTCTAATCCATTCATGACCTAATACATGCGAGAAAGTTACATCTACATGCATCATTCATAAAAGAGCTACAGATTTCTCCTTAGTGTAGCACTTAGCATGAAAACAATGGATTAAATCTCAAAATTACTCAAACATGGAATTAACAAGTTATCATCCAACATACATGATAAAACCCCCCAAGATTCACCAACACCCGGTGGCCTTGGGGGTCTAGTGTGTCATCATCCCACAACAAGCAATACAAACAAACAAAACATGAAACAAAAGCATAAATGACACTCCCTAGATGAAATGGTGAAGGAGGAGGTGAAGAATGTGCCGAATGACGCTTTCCCCGCCAAAGGAGTGCCAAATGACGCTTCCTCTAGCCGCGGGTCTCTTTCCTTCAAATCGTGGTAAATCTCCCCTTGAATGATGTTGCCTTCTTGCCTTGAGAGTTTTGTACCTTGGGCTTGAATGATCTTCTAGCTTCCTTGCCCTTTTTCTTCTTCCCAAGGTCACCCAAAATCTCCCAAGTGGTCTCCCCAAAATCGGCCAAGAAAAGGTCCTGCCAAAAAAGTCTTGTTCTGCCCTAAAAGTTGGTATTTATACCTCCCGAGGCATACGGGTCGTTTGGGGGTCATATAGCACTCAAAAACCCTAGATTCGCGATCCATACGGGGTGCATACGGCCTCCATAGGGCCCCGTATACTGGGTAGTATGGAAATCTAGGCAGACACTCAAAATCATTCCGCTGCTACAGTGCATACGGCCCCCATACCGGGTAGTATGGGGGTAGTATGAAATTCCTGTTTTCTTCTCTTTTCGCCCAAATGATATCTTCTTGTTCTCCATGGCTTCCTTATGCCGTACAAAGTAAATAATAGATGATTAAAACGTCACAAAATACATGCAAAGTGAATACGATATATACATGAAAACATCTACATTTAGACACTTATCAAATATCCCCACACTTAAGCGTTGCTTGTCCCCAAGCAATCAACTCATGAAAAACAAAGAGACTGAGAAGTGGCTAAATGCATTACCTCTGGCATCAAGTAAATATACTACTCCAAAAGCAATGGACAATGATACATAGATGTTGAGTCATAGTCAATAAGCATAATAAAATATCCTGTCTCACCCCTTATATGTCTGTGTCGTGTAAGTGAATCTTATATCTCATATGCCCTGATCTGGTCTAGCATAAGGACTTTAATCAGTATAGCTCTAGATGCTAATCACTCCACTTACAAAGAATACTAAGTCTTAAACTACTAAGTGCTACTTCAATGGCCAAATAAGATCCTTCTAATTCAATACCTTGAAACTAAGTCCACTTTCTACTCAAAACCTTTGGTAGGTATTGAAAAAGATCACTAGGTTTTATTTTCATTTCATCATTCATTTATTTTATTTTTTTCAAGTTCGACTAACGTAGACTGCAAGAAAATCATTTTGAAATCTTTCTGGAGGGTGCACATGCTGGTTAGGCACAAGAGCCACCCAACTACTCGATTACAGTCCACATAGATGCATTCATGCTTCAGTAGCAGAGGAATACTGACATAGACTCATTTTTTTTTCTTTTCTTTTTCATTCATTTAATTTTTTTTGTTTACATTCACCCTAGATCACATCTTCAGAGTACTCTACATGACACAAAACTAGGATTAGCTCAACAAGACTTAGAAGTTCTTAAGAGTCCATTGAAGGATAGAACTTAGTGTTCTAAGGCCAAGTACTCAAAGTAGTGTGTTACACATACAAGAGAGTTAGAGAGTAGTCATATTGGATATTCCCAGGGCATCGACAAAAAATTCAGTGCACATGACAATACTAGGGGTAAAACAGGATTCAATAAAGCATATAAACAAGTAACTCACATCAATCATTAGTCCAAGCTAAAAGAATCTTACAAGAATGAACAAAGCCATCATAGGTAACACTAGCATGTAGAAAATGATCCTAATACATGAAATACACCCATCCCCACACTTAGTGCTGTACATTGCCCTCAATGTACACTAATCATGAAAAACATGCATGATGAAGCAATGCAAATAATAAAGGAGGGTGAAAACGAACTCCCCAGTTCAACTTGTGCTCGTCGTGAGGTAGGACGTGAGAAAATGTGTGGTGTGCAATACATGTCCCGTCTGACCTCCATTAAAACCAGGAAAGCCCACCAAATTCCCTTAATGCCCTATGAGGCAAAAAGGGGACATCATCATTCCACAAAGATTTAAAAATACAAGCACAAGGGGAAAACTAGAGAGTAGTCAACAAAAACACAAAGATGAAAATAAACTAAAGTTCGACAACACAAGTCGGTAGGGTAGAACCATGCCAACTTAACAAAATACAAAACAAAGCAAGCAAAAGTAAACAATATTTGTCCAAGCTCCAATAAGCTGCTACTCATCACAATCTGGTGCTGGTGGTGGTGGCATGGTGGTAGAAGAAGTGGCCACAGTGTGCGAGGATGAACCACAGTAGGAGGTGAGGAAACGGTGAAGATCTGCCTCGAGCTGGCACTGTCCCTCAGTGATCTGGTGAAGCTGGCCACAAATCTCATGCTGCTCCTGATGCACAGCCTGAAGCTCGCCCGCAATTCCCCTCAGTCTCATGTCAAAGTCAGGTAAAGATGTAGCGCCAGGGGTAGGAGCAGGTGTGCCCTCAGTGTTTAACTCTGTGCGCTCAGTCTGTCGCTGACTAGACACACCAGTGGTCTGGTGGCATGTGGGTCTGACACGTGCGACCACCAAGCCTATCGCCCGTATGTGGGTTGGTCCGAGGTGTACTGTACCTCCTATAACGGTCATGCCTCACGTCTGCTCAAGTAAACCCATGCCACGGATCAATCTAGTCACATAGGGCCCAATAAATATAGCTCCCAATTGTGTATATGAGCCCTGGTGAAGAAATGCATCAATGACAAGGTAGCCAAGGTGAGTAGGGCGTCGCTCGAAGATGCCATACATCGTATAAATATCGGCTTGAGTGACGACCCCCTTGCTATCGGCCCGACCCCAAATAGATCTAGCAATCAAAGCATGAATGAATCTGTGTGCCGGGTCAATCATGAGCGAGGCCTTTCGTGTTTGATCATCACCCGCCAAAGTCACCCAATAGTTGCTTCTACCCACTCCACTTGGGAAATCAAGCTTAAGACGTCTACCCGGCATGGAGTTGATAAACTCATCATCATAGATCCCCAAGTACTTGGCAAAATCCAAGTGGTGCATAGTACGCTTCCTTCTAAAAGCTTGAAAACGGATGGTGATAATTTTCCTATTCCACACGGAATCTCCATCTTGTTGTGCCTCAAATGTACTCAAAACCTCCAAAGTCAATTGGCGAAAGGTTGGCTTGTTTATGGCAAAAAGCTTGTCTCAACAATTGAGTGATAACCAATCCCTAACTTGATTTGCAATCCCAAGGTTCTCCACAAGTCCCCAATCAAGGTAGCATAATGTCCCAAATGGCTTTGTCTTCAATCGATCATATCTCTCTCGATGATGGGACAACTTGAAGACGGGTTCATCGGGAGTAGATGAAGGTCCGGTCGTTCTTGGGTGTTTGGAGGCGCATCTTTTAGTATTAGGCATCCCTACAATGAAAATAAACCTTGATCATGCTCATAGGAAATCAAGATAAATCAAAATAGAATGCTAGATATA
This sequence comes from Dioscorea cayenensis subsp. rotundata, assembly GCF_009730915.1. Classification (NCBI taxonomy): domain Eukaryota; kingdom Viridiplantae; phylum Streptophyta; class Magnoliopsida; order Dioscoreales; family Dioscoreaceae; genus Dioscorea; species Dioscorea cayenensis. The sequence continues at coordinate 6,840,150 of NC_052481.1, read as the reverse complement.
GACGAAACAAGTGAAAAATTGAATTTTTGAGGTCATAGGACAGTATGGTCATTATTCACGCGGCAAGAGTCTCCCCTATATTCATGGCATCGAAAAATTTTTACATGAATTTGAAGGAAAATTCATCCATGACATTCACATCATTCAAAACAAGCAAAATGCTAAAGAAATTCCACACAAAATCTCCAAGAATGCCCAAGAAATGAGAAAGATAAAACTAGGGCATAGAAAAAGCATACCGATGAAATCTTGAGAAAACAAGCTTAAAACTCGGGGAAAACCACTAGATCGACATCTCAAATGGATGAGGAGAGGATTTAGGAGGAAAAATGAAGAGATTTGGTCAAGAATTGAGTGAGAATGAAGAGAGAAACTTGGAGGAAAAATGAGAGAAAAGAGAGAGTGGAAGGGAGAGAGAGAGGAGAGAGATATAAGAGGGGGAGAAAGAGGGCCGCCCCGCCCTAGACGTCCCCCATACAGTCCCATATGGGGGTCATCTAGGTCCTCTCGGCCGAGGGTCACGGCCGTCTCAGACGGCCCCCATACGGCGACGTCTAAGGGAGCCGTCTGAGACGGCACAGAGCCCAGATCTGGCTCTGTGTTCGCCTCAAACGGCCTCCATACGGCTCAGTAAGACCTATGACATTAAAGACCACCTAAAACACCGAAAACCTGCCTCAAATGATGTAAACATTGATAAAGCACGATCGAAGACTTCTCCAAAAATGAATGAAATGACTAAAACGACGATCTAGCTCATGAAATGCCACGTAAGCATGAGTTTCTCAAGAAGTTGCACAAATACACCACAATTAAAATGATGAGAACAAAGTGCCAAGTGCGTGAGCATGAACTTATTCAAAAACAAACAAGACTAAGAAATACAAAAATTTGAAATGAACTAGGAACTAAAATACGAAAAATGCAAGCAAACAGCCCCGAACGCTTGGGTTGCCTCCAAAGAAGCGCTTGTTTAACGTCACGAGTCTGACGTACCTCATTCCTTACCTCATGGGGGCTCAAAAAGCTTGAAACCACCCCCGATTTCCTTTGTAGAGTTGTTATCGAAGTAAAATTTTAATGGTTGCCCATTAACCTTAAAAGTGCCATTCTCCGGGTGGGTTATCTCAATCGCTCCATGTGGGAGGACTTGAGTAACCATGTACGGACCCGACCAACGTGACCTTAGCTTCCCCGAAAATAATTTCAACCTAGAGTTGAACAGTAGGACTTGATCTCCCTCGTGAAATTGCTTACGGTGCTTGATGCATCTGTCGTGGTACTCTTTTACTTTTTCTTTATAGAGCTTCGAACTCTCATATGCATTGGAACGCCACTCATCAAGTTCATTCAGTTGGAGTTTTCTCTTGCAACCTGCAAGAGAAGAATTGAGATTTAGAAACTTAATAGCCCAATAAGCTTTATGGTCAAGCTTAACAGGTAGATGGCAAGGTTTCCCATAGACTAGTCCGTACGGAGTGATGCCAATAGGAGTCTTGTAAGCTGTTCTGTAGGCCCAGAGGGTGTCATCTAGATGTTCTACCCAATCTCTTTGGTTCTGAGACACAGTTTTCTGCAAAATTCGCTTTAGGTCCCTGTTGGACACTTCAACTTGGCCACTAGTCTGAGGATGGTAAGGTGTTGCCTTTTTATGGGTTACTACATAGTGCTTCAAAATTTTTTCAAATTGGGCATTACAGAAATGAGTGCCCCTGTCGCTAATGATTGCACGTGGTGTGCCGAACCTGGAAAATAATTTCTTTAAGAATTGCACGACCACCCTCGCATCATTTGTTTGTAAAGCTTGAGCTTCCACCCATTTAGACACATAATTGACCGCCACGAGAATGAACTTGTATCCACGGGAGCTCTAGAAGGGTCCCATAAAATCAACTCCCCACACATCAAAAACCTCACAGGCTTGGTTCCATGTTTGGGGCATCTCGTCCCGGCGAGAAATGTTGCCAACCCGCTAACATCTATCACATGCTCGAATGAATTTCTGGGTGTCTTGGAAGACCGATGGCCAATAGAAACCGGCATCAAGAATTTTATTTGTTGTTCTATTTGCATCATAATGGCCACTAGTGGGTCCTGAGTGGCAATGCCTCAAGATGCTTAGACCTTCAGCTCTCGAAACACATCTTCGAGTAACCTGATCGGAACAAACTCTGAATAAGTAGGGATCTTCCCAAATGCAGTGCTTAAGGTCTGAGAAAAATTTCTTCCTTTGTTGATATGAAAACCATTTCGGGATGACCCCACCAACCAAATAATTAAGAAAATCGGCAAACCAGGGTGGTTCCTTCTCTTCTCCTACTCATAAGTCCCTTTGATTGTCCTTATGCTCTTCCTTACGAGCACATGTATGCCCACAAGGTTCTCTGGAAAGGCTTACGGCGGTAAGCACGGCCATAAGGTGCTCGTAAGTGAGTCTTCTTAGCCTATTCTTCATTGATTGATGCCGAGAGAGCTCCATTTTCATCATTTTAGCTCTAGGTTGCTTCTTTTGGTTCTCTCTCATCTTTAAACACTATCTGAAGCCTAAGACTGCAAAATACACCATGTTTAGCATCTAATTCCATGATATTACTCTAATACGTACCTAATGAGTGTACAAAATGATATTAAATAATGAATAATTGTACACTCATCACACATCCAGTCCAACTTTCTTGGGAGCAAATTTATAACTAAATGATGAAGCCAAGAGATCAAAAAGGAAACTCTAGTACACATACTAATACAATTATTTTGGTCTACACATCCGTATGGCATTTTTTAAAAAAAAAAGACATAATAGCCATAGAAAGAAATAGAACTAGTCTACATATCTTCTAAACTGTGGAGAAGGATACACCATCTTTCAATAATAACAGACCTGACTAACAATCACAAAATTCAAGTCAAACTTGCAGCCACTTAAAGACATAACCAATTCCAATTTAGCATATAATGTTTCAACCAATTATACTCTAACATAACATACATTAACCAATACACACCAATGTTTCTTGTAAGAATAAGTCAACCTTAAGATAAAGCTAACAATTACCTAGACCTTTTTCAGCAAAACATAATTTGTTTAAACCAACAAGTGTTTCGGTTGACACAAAATGTTCAAGTAATATATATATATATATATATATATAAGAGGAGCTCTGGAATGCCACATTTAATTTAATATTGAATTTTGTCTTCATGATGAGGTCACATCTGTAATAAAATTTGAAGAAGATTTGTCCTAGATAATCTAAATGGATATGATTTTCTCCATTTTTTAACTTAGTTTGTGATAGACGACTAAATGTATGTATTTTTGACACACCCCTTGGGTATGTGTACCGCAAGTGCACGGGTTGTTTAACTAATAATGTACCCCAGTGAGTGGGTAGTAGTATCCATAGGGAATAGTTGTTAGGAAGCACATCATGATGCTATTAGCCATCGAGTGAACCAATTTGTGATTTGAGTGAACAATATCAATGCAAATAAAATAAAATAAAAAAGAAGGGAAACACAATAGGAATAAGGAGAGGTAATCGATAGAAAGATGGGGTACTCAGACATTGCTCACCCTAGGACTATTGTTTCAAGTGCAAGAATGATTATTATGCCTCCTAATTGATGTTTAATGAGTCGTGGAAATCCAAAGACACATATTCCTAAACCTAAGGTCAACCTTGACTAACCCTAAACTATGCCCTGGCGGAAAGGGATACTCTCAACACCTCACACAATGTAAGGTTTGTCTCTTAGCACTTATCTCTATCATGACCGCAAAGAACTTTTGGAACATAGAGGTAGGATAAACCACATTAGAAGGGAAAGGGGACATTCCGCTACCTCTTGACTCACCCTCTCGACCCTCTTCAACCTTGCTTTATTTAACCCTAATGGAGTGTCACTCATCCACAAGGATTACCAAGATAGATTCTCAACCCTAATGTCACACTAAGGGAAAATCAATTCAACAAGCATTCAAAGTTGAAACTCAATTAAAACATCAATTAAAAAAACATAATAAAAGTCAATGAAACAAAATCATACTAGGGTTTACAAGTCCAAGCACCCACTAGGGTTCAGCTCTCCATGGAGCTATACAAAATCAACAATGAAATTGAAACCAAATGTAAGCAATCCATACATAAAACCACCCTGTTGTCTGTATCGATGGTCTTATGGAGTCGGCTCATCTTCTCCAAAGGTTCCCTTGTCAAACATAGGGTACACCTCGCCAAATCGATGCCGACAAAAGCTCCCCCAATAGTTGTCCTCCAAAGGAACTCGATATCGAATGTCGTAGGGCCGCTCCAAAAACTTAGCAAAAGTCTCCCCATATCTTAGCGGCGAGGCCGTGTGGATTTTCAGAAATCAGTTTTTTGTGAGCTATGAACGGTAATTGCTACAGTAATTTTGCTACAATGTTTTAACTATAGTAAACTGCTACAGTACTTCACCAAAATGCTCCCAATCCACTCTTTTCATCGAGGTCACATTAATGGGTGCATATCCATGCAATAAATCGCGTCGCGTATTCAATGAAACCACATTGATGAAACTCTTGCTAATGTTGCACAAGTCAGAACATATGAGTATAACTACCTTTGTGCCCCTCCACTTTGCATATTCACTTGAGCACAATGGAAGTTGGCACACACCCACATGTCTTTGAGCAAAACTGGTGTCTTCATCTTTGTTCGATCCAAGTACTTCATCAACAATTGCATCCATGATCTACTTTTGCTTCCTTTTCTTCTAAACTTGACTCCACAACCCTAATTGCACAAAAAAACACAAATACACATGAATAAGCGATAAAATTGATAGAAGTGATACTCAATGTAAGAAAAGAATACATCATATTACTTATACACAAGCACTTATCAATTTATAAGTATTTGCTGTGTATAACAAATGTATTTTATTGGTGAATCGATGCCCTTTTATGGTTTAATTAGTTTCTTTCTTGTTACAGGCATAGAAGAAGCCTAGGTGAGCTCGACGATGTAATTCAAGAAGAAATCAACAACAAAAATGGCGTTTCAGAGTCCCGGACACTGTAGCAACACTATAGCAGCCTAAAACATGAAGATTTGAAGACCATAAGGCTCATGGGTATAGATGCTTTGATTTGGAATGATTTGTGAAACCATGTGAGCATATTAAAAATGTTTTATCGCCATTGTTAGTGGAATTGGTTTTCATTCCTGGTATAAGAATGGTATCGTGGATCTGGGCTTTACTGGTTTATGCATTGTTATACTTTTGGCATTGGCTTTCTGGAAAATAAAATTTATTTCCGAGATGTGAATGCTTGTCCTAGATAAGGATTCCCATGTTGTTTCTTGTGTTGGGATTCCCATGTTGTTAAGAGCTTGAGCTTTGCTTGTGTGTTTATCTTGTCCTCGTGCAAATGGTCGAGGTGTTATTGATTTATGATATGGATCGCTTTTGCACTCCGACTGGAGTTGTGTTTATTGTGATGATTGTATGGTGATATCCTACTGCAGTAGGCGGTCTCCACGGCCATCCTTTTGAGGTGGCGTGCTGACCGGCTGATTACTACGAGGGCCAGTTCAGGTGGGAGTGTAGAGCCCGGACTGGATATTCATCGAGTAGCCGGAGTCACCAACCGGTGAACTGATGGGTCAACGTCAAGGGCATGAGTACTTTGGCGGCTCTGAACCTAGCCATGGCCTCGGCGAAGGTTTAGAGAGTTTTCTAGACCACATTATGCTGGGTGAGTGTTGGGTATTGCTTTATTTCGAATTTGAGATTCATGTTATTTTGAATTGTGATGAGGGGGCGAAGCTAGCTGTCGCTCTTAGGAGGGCAGTCCCTCACAAAATTTGTGTTTTATGAGAAAATCGAATTGATGTTGATTTTTGTTGAATTTCAGTTTCAAAAGCTCTTCAAAGTTGTATTTTTCTAAAATTCTGGTATTTGTGAAAGTTGGAAAAATTATTTGAGAAATTGATCTTTATATGCTTTATGTATATTACTTTTAAATTATTTGAAATTATTGAGCCACTATCGACCAACTGAATGTGTTGTAGTTGCAGGAGAAGGACCTTAGTAGATCACTGTTCGACTATAGAGCTAGTCAGGGTTGAGTCCAGGACTCCAGTGGGTTCCCCCTTTCTTTCTTTCTTGTTATTGGTTTTGTGATCTTGTAGCAGTTGTACCCGCAAATTTGAGTAGTTATACTTGTTGTATTTATGTATTTGAATCTGTAGTTGGTGTAAAATTGTAAATTATGATTTGTAAGTCTAATTTGGTTTTTGAGGGCGTCGGTTTCCAGTTAAAAAAAGTTTTTTGACTGATGGGTGCCACATTTACCTAGGTAGAAGGGGTGGATGTGACAATTTTAGAGGAATGCTATTAATCCTTGATGATATTGACATAGAAGTAGAAGTGCTTTGCTTTGGAGAGAATGAAAAAAGAGGGGAAAATTGGATGGAGGGATCGGAGGACCAACAAAACAGTGCCGGAATGGAAAAAGGGTTGACATGGGCTTTCGGTGCTGAAAAAGGAATCGCGAAATGATGGGCTAGCTCCAGTGCCGAAGAACAGTTTTAGTGTTGAGTGTGCCCTTTACTTTAATGCTAGGTATTGGTTTCAAAATGTGTGTCTTTTTATTTTCATTTTTATTTTTATTTTGGTGGGGCAATTAATTAGGCAAATAACCATGCTTCTTTTTTGGGGCAATTAGACCAATTACTTTAAGTGTTAATGTTGGGTATTACTTCATCAAATAACATGGTTCCTTTTTGGGGCAATTTCATTAGATTTTCTCATAAAAAAAATGAAAAAACAATGCACATAAAAAGAGAAAAATCAAACTAGATATCACTTGAGTAGTTTAAAAATCAAATTAATGTTTTCCTATTCTGAAGATGTTCACAGTAATGAAAGACTCAGTAGTTACAATTAAATGGAACTCTACGATGAGAAGATGTATTGATTTTTAATATGTTATTGTACCTGTATTTCAGTAAAATATTTAGTAAACTTGTATGATCCAAGTTTGTCTCATCTTTATTTTTTCCTGATGAAAATTACTTGCAACCCATAAACAAAATCAAGGAGAAAATGGAAAATTCCTACCGAAGATGAATGTAAATAATTAATATAATAATTAAATTTTTGCAGTTATTTCTGCAAAATTTATGTTCCAACTTATTCCAATCCCATTTAATTTAACTACTTTCATTTTGTTAATATAATTGCTAAGTTAAAATAATGCGGAGAAAACAACCACAATTATCACTTCAAGTATCCCATAGAAATGCTCTCATGAGGGAAGAGTACTGAAGTCCCATGTATGCTATTTAACTCATTTGATCATTGATCAGGAGTAACACTCCTTAACGTATTTTCTTCAACTATCAATCATAGGTGCCAAAGTAACGATCACAAAACTCACCTAATCTAGGGATAACTTGTTATTCCTCATTCAATGCAGCATCAATCTTGGAGGTGACGATTTTCAAGAAAGGGGATCTCTTGCAAACACAATGGATATCTGAAATGAACTTACGAGAACTATTGTTTCATTTCATTTTGATGAACTAGAAAGTTTAAAATTATTTCAATGAAATGCATTAGCTATTCTTTTTATCAAAAGCCAGAAATATGTAAAATCAATGACCTGTCGTACCTGAAATGATAAAGGGCTGAGCCACTGATCTAAGTCATGGGATCAATCATGTAGTACTATCAAATTCATTTATCAAGATCACCTATGCTTATAACATCGAAATTCAAATGTAATTGGCACTTCAATTGTGTTGTTGAAGTTAAATTTGGATGCACAAGAAACCTTACAGCAACTTTAATTACAAATTCGTAGGACCTGAAGAGACTATCAATGCAATTCTTGCAAAAAAAAAAATAGCAGAAATTTAAGACATCACCAGTTAGAAACAAAACATTTGAGCTATTAGATTATAGTAAGTCTGAAGCACAAGTAACTATTACTCACCATAACTATTACACACCACAATAAAAGAATGGGAAAAAAGCAGCGCCTCATCTGGGACTGCAAGCGCCATCATTTTATAGACCAATTACCCAAACTTAAATCGCACAATATTCAAATACAAAAAGAGGGTCAAGTCTTTCATCCACTCTAATGTGAAAATACTTGAAAGTTTCATGGTCTAATTGATATATTCCTTTTAGGTCCAGAGCATAACCAATATTTACAGAGAAGCAACATTACGTAGAAGAATACATGTCATTTTCTTCATCACATAGATCAAATTAAGCTTAACCACAAATTAGCATTAAAGAAACATGCTACCACAATTAGATATAAAAAAATTTAACAAGAAAATAAAAATATATATACCCCTTTGATGGCCATCAAGGCTTCCGGTGTCCTTCTACTAACTTCTCTATAATATGTTTTAGTAATCTTCCTTACCCAATTCGCTAACAAAACACAATAAGAAATCAAACCATCCTAATCTTAAAAGCAACAATAACAAAAATAAAAATTACTAAACTTAGTTTATCATAACCAAAATCATAAATAAAGACAACATTCTTTTTTTTATTTCTTTCTTCCAGGATTGAAGAATAAACAAGCTCTAGACTTAGAAAAAAAAAAAGGGATCAAATCAACAAAGAAGCAAGAACTCACTACTCAATAGATTGGCACATGAGGGATAAGAAGATTCCAGGACTTTTGTAGCTTCCTAATCTCATACGAAGCTACTATTACACGCCATTAGATGATTGTAAGTCACCTAATTATAAGCAAGAGAAGATGGGGAAATAATCAAATTACAACAAAGATTAAGATTAAAACTTCTCACCAGGATAATAAGCATTAACATTAGCAGCAAGCTCAATTAGAACCTTAGCAATAGACAAGAGATCTGAATGCATGAAAAACAAAATAAAATTGATGATTAGTTAATGGCTCAATCAGTGTATAAAAAATTAATAAAACTAGAATGGATGCATGAATTCAATCAGTGATGGTTCAGTCAGTGATAATGGGTCAATTAATCAGCAACTTGAATTCATGAACTACAAAATGGCTGCCAAAATTAGGATTGAAATTAACTTACCATAGAACTTGAAACCTGGATAACAATAGATGAAATGAAAACAAAGATGTTCTGAAGTGATGGCTAGTGATTTTTTTAGGAGTTAAATAAATAGAATAGCACCCAAACTAGGCATGCACAAGTAATAGGACCCAGTTGATGCAAAGCGGAAAACAGTAAATAGCTTTTGTAATAGTGCAGCAGGATCGGCTCTAAAATGATTTTCTTTCTACGCTATATTAGTTGTTGTTCAACTTTTATGCATTGAACTCCAGCTCGATTGACATGGCTCACGTGATAAGAATCATGGGAGTATTGGACTTTCATCAGCATTTACATATTAATAAATGTTGGCACCCCTCAAACCAAAGATGCATGCCGCCTGCAAAGTTAAGGGATCTATTGCCCCTCCCATTGCCCCGCTAGTGCATCCATTGATTCGAGGTCATAGCAGGGAGTATGCCTGGATGCATTGTCATAGAGTTCTCATAGTCATCATTGCCATGTACAAGACATCCTAGAGTTCTTGCAGTCATCATTTAGCTTTGAAAGAAAAGAAAAAACAAGAAATCATATCAAAAGCAGTTAGGCAAAAAATGCACATTGACAAACTACAAATCAGTTAACCAAAATAAGTTACAGAATCTAAAGCATTTGTTAATACAAGACAAAACTATAAACTAAATTCATAATGAATGTAACTTACATTAGGTCTAAAATAATAATTCATCTTCATTGTCATTTTCCTCATCCTCCACATCTTCTTTTACTTCGTCTTCCTCTTCATTTGTTTCATCTTTTTCTCCTTCTATCATAGTGGTAAGAATTGGCTAAAGACCTTGAGGAGTAAGGTCCACAGCATTGGATAGGTCAACAAAGAGATCAATACTATTCAAATTATCATGTAATGATGGAAGAACATCAAATGTAGTAACATTATGTCTAATTTCAACTTTACCCATTTAGTAGGATGGGATGCCCCTTTTTTTTTATTGCCTCAATTGTTCTTCTTGCTTTTGTTTTGCATATAGTCATCCAATCAACTACATCTCGTTCCAATCTTGGATATTCTAAATAATAATACTCCTGAATCGCCTGTTGTACTAAGATCATGAGATTTGATGATCCAGAGAAAAAAATATATTATGAGCAAAGAGGAATCTCAAACTTATACGCAAGTAAGTTAAAGTTCAAAATTAATATTTTTAGTGATATTTTTTACATCAATTGTGGATTTTATGTTTTTATTTTTTAGGCACATCCAGATGAAGGGATATAGATATTAATGAATCAATTTAAGATTGAAAAAATGACATTTGTATGTGGAAATAATTGATCGATTTGGCCCTTTGCAAAAACTAGGCTCTTAAGGCACAAAAAGTCTAGCTACATGCGTGAAAATACCACTAGCATGAGCAACAATCTATCTAAATTAATAACCAACCTCAAGGTTTATATGATTTTGATAACTTCACAACGACCCTTATTATAATGGAGGCATAGACAAGCTCCACTTCTAAACCAAAAGAAACCAAAAGGAAAGTAAAGCATACTAGGCTAGGGAATTAGAAATCATACAAAATGTTTTTATTAGACTAGGAAAGTAAAGGTAGATAGGTTACATTTTGTTCGTGTGAGATTGTATAATTAGGTCCTAACTTATAATGATTGTTATATATACTATGTTTGACTTTGATACTTCAAAATCTATGTCACACCCCGAACCCAGCTCGCCAGACCCGGTGCACCGACAAATGGCCGCACACCTACAAGGCCGAGACCCAGTAGGCTTGTAAGGCCTGCAAACCCAATTCTCAAAGTGGTGAGATATCAAACTCCTGATTTGAAAAAAAATTTAAACAATAGATTATGAGCTTGACAGCCCAGTAAGCACCCACTAAAAATTTAGGGATCATTGACAAAATAAATCATAATTTATCAAAATCGAAATCAGAAATCAATTTTATTTCAAACAAACACAAATGTCAAAAACTATGCATATAGCTCCCCCAAACAACTATTGTCAAAATAAAATAATATAATTCATATATTTACCATCGGTGACCTGAGCCAGAATTATCAAAGGCTGTTATTCTTCATCGACGAGGGAATTTATAGTTTCTATATGAGAGTGCATGTCGACAAGATCAGTGTTTGACCCCTAGTGACAGAGTTAATGCATAGTTAATTAGGGATTATGACTACTGTATCAAAATATTTCATGTTCACAAAACAATAAACTATAAAAATTCATATTGGGCAAAATGCAAGTAATTTGCAGTCACGTGATCCCATTTTTATCATATCAAAATAATCCAGTTAATTAAATCTAAACATGAACAGATAATAAAAAAACATAATAAAAATTAAGCAGAAAGTAAATAATTATCTGAAATTTAGAAATTAAGTAATTCAAATTTAAATAAATTATTTAAACCTCTTAGATAATTTTAATCCAAAATAAAATATCATTGACTTGAACCTTAAAATAATTTAAAATAATTCCAAAAATAATAATAAATAAATAATTCAAAATATAAATAAATAAGAAAAATTAGGATTTTTCTAAAACCTCCAGAAGTTCAAAAAACTAGAGTATATAAATGTAATAATATTTATATGTGGGATACTTACCTGATTAATGCCCAAAAACTGCAAATCCTAAATCAAGCATGTTTCCTCATAAACCCCTATATTTGAGAATAATTTCCAAAGATATCAAAAACCTATTTAACACAAGCAAGAAAATTGAAAAAAGGATACAAATGCAAAAGATCAAGCTATCACTTTGCTCTCTCAAATATTGGTTATTTTCAAAAGTGTAATAGCATTTAACCACTCTAAAGGTCATATTAATATTCTATCATGACCCATAAGTACTAAATCAGACATAAATTTGACTATTTTTTTCCAAATCATAAAATTATAAAATTCTAGGGATATTACACAGCCAAGTCTATGACATATCCAAAATCCACATGATTTAGAGTACTACTCAAAGCATAACATTTATTTCAGTGCCCAACTATTCTTCCAGACTTCTAATTCTGACATGCCCTTTTCAAGCATGAATATATCTCAATATATAACTCAAAAATTAGAGATATTTTACTGACAATTAGATAATTTAATAATAAACAACTTTTTTATTTTCCACCTTACTCAATTCAATCTCTATGACCATCAATACCCACCAATCTTGATGTTCTGCACAGACATCCCAACCGAGAGAGTTTACTAATAAATCATATTTAATAAAATACAGGCGTATAAATCTGAAATTTTTCAAATATCTAGAAAACATCAACCTCTATAACTTTTGTATTTCACTCTTCTCCAAATTCCACCTATAAGACCATGAAATTTTCTAACTAAACTTCATGCTTTTTGCAGAAATATTGGTGAGCACATTTACAGAAATATGATCATATTTCATAAATTACAAGGATAAAAATTCTAAACTTTGCCAGAGACAAAGATAAAGTCATATTCTACAACTTTCTTATATAAATCAGACTCTACAATCACGAAATAAATTAAAATTGTTCAAGGCGGCACAGAAATCCTGTCCACTCACCTCCGTTTTAAACTTTTAATTTACAGGATACTTATGCAAAAATTCTGAAATTTTGCAAGTCCTTAGTCCACATCGAACTCTACAAGTTTCTTATTCTACTCTCCTCAAAATTCGGTCTTTAAGATCTCTAAAATCGAAGAGGGGTTTCTGCCTAACTGGGATTTTGAATCTTATCCTCAAATTAAATCAAATCAACATCCTCAGCAAACCTTAATCCTAACTAGTATCATGTCACAACAATCAAAAGAAAGAGCATAAAAAATATAAATCAGAACCTTACCTCAACAATAACAATGAAACAAATCTTTGATGATGAGACCCTTCTCCCTTCCTCGCCGCCAACACCACCCGCAAAAAGAGAGAGAAGGAGATGAGGCTAGGTTTCTGTCTTAGTTTTTTTTAAATGGGGATCTAAATCCGAAGGAGATGAAGAGACAATTAGGGTTTTGAAACTAAAAATAAAATCAACGGCTAGGATTAAAATCACATCAATGGCTAGGATTTAAAATCACATCAACAACTTGATTTATAAATGAAGATCATTTCATCGATGCCTTGGATGAATGATTTTCTTATGCGATTAAGGGTGTGGTAGCCCTTTGAAGTAGTTTAAACTTTTATAAGGTCAAAGCTCAAACTTATGTTTGTTTTTCTTTTTCTTAAATTGATACAGAATGCAAACTAATGTTGTGGTATATATTGATTTTGTAATTTCAGTAGTTATTTTTATTTATTTATTTACTTCTTTACTGCAAGATTTTGTGTTGATATCTATTTGCGCAACGGTTAAAGGGTTTATGGGATTTTTTCCTGTAATTTTAATTTAGCCTATTGTTAAATGTAATGTGTAAGATATGACTTTTAATAATGTGCAAGTACCGGATGATAAATATCATTTGTTATTAGAATTTGATTATCAACAAAGTAATTACTTATTTATTTATTAGATTTTCTTTAAAAATTTAAACTAATATAGTTCTATTTAATAAATATTTGTAATTAAATGTTAAAAATATAAAGTAAATAAATAGATACGAGCAATCTCACAGATGGTAATCAGAATCAGACCGGACAGGTGGTCCAACCGGTTGAACAGGTGAACAGGTGGTCCCAAAGTTGCAATTGACCCAGGATAAACCATATTGAACCGTCGGTTTAATTAATAACCTGTTGAACCGCCCGGTTTTAAATGAACAGGACCAGTTTTGTAAACCTTTAAAATGACATTATTGCCTTTAATAGATTTTTGTATATGAAAAATACCATGGTCTTTTATGTAATTTTAAATTAAAAATATATTATCATTACTCATGAGGTTGTGTATTGAATGGAACATGGATATATTGGTATTAATTATGTGGACTTTTAATATTGTTTTTTTTTTATTTTAGTTTTGTATGCTAAAACTTCAAATTTGTTGGTTGTAATATAATTAAATTTGTTTCTAAATTAATAATTATTTTTTTTACTTCTCAAACATTCAATTATTTAATATAATATTTTATTATTATTTACCACATAATATGATAATTTATTATTTATATTTATATTGGCTCGACATTGACCTAATTGACCCGGTAGTTAAACCGGTGAACCAGTGGCCTGGGACCTTGAATGGTTTAATTTCCGGATAACATTCTCACCATTAATTTTATGTGATCCTTATATTTCTCAACTTTTATTAAACCAAATAATACAAAACTAAATGCAATATTTTTATTGATATGAAACTAAATAATTTTTATATAATTTAAAATATATCAATTTCAATTATACTATGATTTAAAATACATCGAACCAACCATCTTTTTAGAGAAATGATCCTATGAATTCAGTTTTGCGGCGATTACGACGAACTCGAGATGTGACTTATTCTCACCCGTTGGATTGTCTTGATTTCTAAAATAAAGGCCAACAATCTTTTAATGTAATTATCAATATATCCATATATTATATAATAAATAAAAACAAAATTTATAGACCCATGACTAAGAATGAGACACGTCTTAAGTATGTGGTAACTAACACAAAGACGAGTCCACTGGATTATTTTTCATACTTGTTTATTTATTTATTTTTAACGCAGGGAACAAAACAATATGTTAAGTTTGGTTCAACAATCCTACGTGGCTATGTTTTCCGTTCCATTTTAAGTTGCGTTTGGTTGAATGTAATTCTAAATGCAGTAGATTTTTAGTTATAGTGTAACTGGAAATACTTAGTTTTCAAAATACAGTGCAGTCAAATCTTGTGTTTGGTTGGGTGTAATTGAAATTACTGTATTATAATATTTTTTATTTGTTTGGAAGGATTTGTAAATCTAGAATTTGAAAACACATGTGTATAAGTGTATGTATATGCATATCTATGTACATGTATATTAGTATATATATATATAAGTATATGTATATGTATGTATACATGAATATATGCATACATATACATATATGTTTGAGTATATGTATATGTAAACATACTATGCATAGGTATATGTATACATGTGTGTATATGCATATGTATATACATAGAAGTGTGTATATGTATGTATGTATATGTAAACATACCTATGTATATTTATAATATATATATATATATATGTATATGTATGTATATATATATATATATATATATAAATGTGTGTGTGTGTGTGTGTGTATATGCATATGCATTTATGTATGTGTATGTGTATATATTTCTGTATATGTATATGTGTATGTATATGTGTATTATTTCTGTATTTGTGTGTGTATATGTGTATGTATATGTATATGTGTGTGTGTGTGTGTGTGTGTGTGTGTGTGTGTGTGTATACATGTATATATACATCACCTAAAGATTTTCAACTCCCGGAATTTCGACTTACGCCTAACTTGGGCGTAAAACCAAATACCTCATTGGATGTAATCTGAGTTACATGGGTTTTTAAAATTTTGTGAAACAAATACTAAATTTCTAAAAACCAAGAAACTCAAGTTACATTTAACTCCAAATTCCTCCAAACAAACACTACCTTAATCGAGTTTCCAAAGAGCAGCAAACATTGGCACCAAACATTAGCCATCTTGGAAGCTTCTTAGAAGCTTCGTAATGCATTAACGACCAACGACACAGAAGTTGGCATTCAGCATTGTCAAGAGTAAATTTTTCCAGTGAGTACCTAAGTTTGACCCTATATTAGTTTGAGCATTAACTTTCAATTTGTATGAAAATGAGCACAAAGTTTTAATTTCATTTCTCCAGCTGGGTAATTGGGGATTTCCGGTCAATTTTTGATGATGTGGATGCCGAAAAGCTTTCATTGATGCCCTGGGTCCACATCACCAGGGCTACAGTATTCTAGAGAGAGGAAAAGAAAAGGATGATGGGAGAGAAGCTGACGTGTACATCCTACGTGGACCAAAAAAAAGCCACATTGGTTAAGTGGCTTAGTTGGTGACTTGGTGACATAAACCCAGGGCATTCACGCAAGCTTTCCAGTCTCCACATCACCAAAATCCACCAAAAATCCAGAATTACCCAGCTGGAGAAATAAAATTAAAATTTGGTGCCCATTATGATACAAATTGAAAGTTAGTGCTCAAACTAATATAAAGCCAAACTTAGGTACTCACGGGAAAAATTTACCCGCATTCTCAACTAGATAAACAACATTTTTCCATGGTCAAATGGGTTTGATGATTAGATATTTTGTCTCTCATCTCCATCAACTACCAACCCGTGCAACCAGTCCATTAACTTATTTTTGAATTATTCAAAAATTTTGAATTAAATTCGCTAATGACCTGTTAATTTTAAAATATTGTAAAATATTTACTTTCAAATTATATATATATAAAAAACTTATATACAAGAATAAACATACAATTTCAAATTCATCAAAAATATCTATATCTATATATATACTCCTTCCAATTTTTTGTTTACTATATCTCATTTTAAATATTTATTTTGATCTTTTTTCTTTTTATATTTAAAAAATTGAAAATTATGTATCATTTTTCAAATTTATTCTTTACATTTACTATACTTCTACCATTTCCAATAAATAATATCCAACTGCACATTTATTAAATTTAATTTTTTAAAAAATAATAAAAAAATTAATATGTTTTTTTACAAAGTTTAAATTACTCCCTCCGGTTAGGGGTGGGAAAAAAAGAGCTAATCAAATGATTTGATCCCGTATCTAATTTTTGGACCTGAATTTTGCTGGAATTTGACCCGAAAATATGGATCATCTACTCGATTTAAATTTTTCACATGAAATCTGTATCGGATCAGAGTCGAGAGAAAATAAAAACTAGGTACTCGAATCTGATCCGGTTTTCAGTATATATATATATATATATATATATGAATAAATTTAAATTTTACATGGTTAAAAGTAAAAAATAAAAATGCATAATCTAATTCATTTAAGAGTTAATATATATACATTAATAAACTAAATTTTACAATGGTTAAAAGTTATATATATATATATATATCAAATTCCCTAATCCAATCTTTTTAAAATGTATACTTTTTTATTTTAATTTCTCTCTTCTACTCCTCATTCCGTGATTTCTCTCTACCTTCATTATTAATGAAACGTTTGATGCTTTCAAAAATATTTAATTTCTTTTCTATTATTTAAAATTAATAAAATATTTTACAATATTTATTGAGTAGAGAATATTATAAGATTTTCGTCATTTTTTAAATTATAAGTTTGTCATATATTTTTTTTAATGTAATGTTTTTATATAGAAAAATTCCATAAGACTAATAAAACTTAAACTTGGATACGGCTGGTAAAATTAGGGTAGAAAATGGATCTGGTTTTTCTCAATCCAAAATATCGAGTAGCCGATTTTGCTCACTCCAATTTTAAAAGTTTTCTAAATAATTTTTACTTCATTTAAAAATTTTTAAACCATTAGATATTATTTTTTGAAAAAATTTTAACCTTCATATTTAATATACTTCTATAATCTCAAATAAGTTATTTTCAAATACACATTTTTTACAAGATATTTTAAACAAGAGTAATTTTAAAAAGTTTTAAATCATTAGATATTATTTTTTTCAAAAATATTTAACCTTCGTATTTAATATACTTCTATAATCTTCAATAAGTTATTTTCAAACACACATTTTTTAAAACATATTTTAAATTTTACAATGGGTAAATGTTAAAAACAATATATATCAAATTCTGTAATCCAATCTTTTTAAAATTACGTGATATCTCCCTACCTTCGTTATTAATGAGACGTTCGATGCTTTCAAAAATATTTAATTTCTTTTTTATTATTTAAAATTCATAAAAAAATTAATAATATTTATTGAGTAGAGAATAATACAAAATTTTTGTCATTTTTTAAATTATAAGTTTGTCATATATATTTTTTTTAATGTAATGTTATTATATATCGTTAAAACTTTAACTTGGATATGGCTAGTTTAATTAGGGTAGAATATGGATCGGGTTTTTCTCAATCCGAAATATCGAGTAGCCGATTTTGCTCACCCCAATTTTAAATGTTTTCTTAATAATTTTCTCTTCGTTTAAAAATTTTTAAATCATTGGATATTATTTTTTGAAAAAAATTTAACGTTCATATTTAATATATTTCTATAATCTCCAATAAATTATTTTCAAATACACATTTCTTAAAACATATTTTAAACAAGAGTAATTTTAAAAAATTTGAAATCATTAGATATTATTTTTTTCAAACATATCTAACCTTCATATTTAATATACTTCTATAATCTTCAACAAGTTATTTTCAAATACACATTTTTTAAAACATATTTTAAATTTTACAATGGCTAAAAGTAAAAAACAATATATATCAAATTCCCTAATCCAATCTTTTTTAAATGTGCACTTTTTTATTTTAATTTTTCTCTTCTACTCCTCATTAGGTGATTTCTCTCTACCTTCGTAATTAATGAGACGTTTGATGCTTTCAAAAATACTAAATTTCTTTTTTATCATTTAAAATTAATAAAAAAAATTTATAATATTTATTGAGTAGAGAATAATACAAAATTTTCGTCATTTTTTAAATTATAAGTTTGTCACATTTTTTTTTTAATGTAATGTTATTATATATCGATACAACTTTAACTTGGATACGGCTGATTTAATTAGGGTAGAATTTGGATCGGGGTTTTCTCAATCCGAAATATTGAGTAGCCGATTTTGCTCACCCCAATTTTAAAAGTTTTCTTAATAATTTTTACTTCATTTAAAAAATTTTAAATCATTAGATATTATTTTTTGAAAAAAAATTTAACCTTCTTATTTAATATACTTCTATAATCTCCAATAAGTTATTTTTGAATACACATTTTTTAAAACTTATTTTAAACAAGAGTAATTTTGAAAAAATTTAAATCATTAGATATTATTTTTTTCAAAAATATTTATCCTTCATATTTAATATACTTCTATAATCTTCAATAAGTTATTTTCAAATACTTATTTTTTAAAACATATTTTAAATTTTACAATGGCTAAAATTAAAAACAATATATATCAAATTCCCTAATCCAATCTTTTTAAAATGTGTACTTTTTTATTTTAATTTTTCTCTTCTACTCCTGATTCCGCGATTTCTCTCTACCTTTGTTATTAATGAGATGTTTGATGGTTTAAAAAATATTTAATTTTTTTTTTATTATTTAAAATTAATAAAACTTTTTATAATATTTATATAGTAGAGAATAATACAAGATTTTCATCATTTTTTTAAGGGAAAATTACTGTTCACCCCTCGTAATTTTCAAAACTTCCCAAAAACCCCCTCCTACTTTTACAAACCCCGGACAGCCCTTCCGTTAGTGTTTAACTTCCCTTTTACCCCCTACCGTTCACTTCAAATGGGTCCATGTTGTGAAATCCCATTTTTAGCCTTGAAAATGGTGGGAAAATAAAGCGCCAAATCACATCATGTTCAACCTTTTCAAGGGCTTTCTGCTTGGTTTCTGATAGACAATGCCTAAGAGTTGCATTACATCTTGTTGTTCTCCTCATTTCTCCTCATTTGAGTTGTTCGACTTCAGTTTTGCCGGTTTCGTAATACGGTGAGAATCTCTTCGTTGCTATCAGTTTGACCATTCCACATGTGTTTATTATGGCAGCTCATTTGTGGTAGTCTGGGTGAAGTTTATCATACCCGAAATATGTAAATCGGTTTCTCCAACAGAAAATGAAGTTGATTTCCATCGGATTGGTCAAGTGTACTCTATCTTCAAATGAGCTGTAGTCGATTTTATTGTCGAGACAGAGCATGTGCCATTGTCGTCTCCATTTGAAAACGAGTTCATTTCGTTGTAAAGTTTTTCTCATTTATGGTTATCTATTTGTATATTTTAAATACTGTTTAACTATTTTCTATTATCCGTTTAAATATATTACCAATATGTTTAATAATTGTCATCTCCATTTAACTTTATCTTTACATGTATAACTATTCATATTAACGTGTAAATTCTCAAAGTCTCTGCGTAAAACGGTGATCTTTTTTGTTTGATCTGAATTGTTGGCAGGTGGCACGTGGCAGGTGGCAAGGTTATGGTATCCCGTGCATAAGAATTAATGACGGCATTAATTCTTATGCACGGTAACATAAATATCCGAACACCCGTTCGTTGTCATCAGTCAATGTCGGTCCACTGTGCGTTTAACTTTTTTCTCGGATATGAAGAGTCAGCCTGCTTGTGCACTTCAGACTATAAATAACAAGGAAGAACCCTTCCCATGGACAACCACTCCTCGTCGTCCTCATCATCCTCCTCCTCCTCCTCCTCTTCCTCCTCGTCATCTGCTTCCTGTGTATGATATTCGCTGGAGTCAGACAAAAGTTCGAAGATCAACTCTATCTGAAAGGATGTCTCGTGATCCTCCTTATCTTGAGAATCAATCAGCCATAATCACGCAACAAGTTAAACTATCTTTTCTTGCCCAAGTCGAAATACTCGCATAATTGCCTGAATGCAGAGGATTCTCCAGCGGTGGATGAGGTGCAAGCAATTAAGCGGGCATTTTGACTTGGGTAAGAAAAGAAAGTTTTCACTTATTGTGTGATTGCGGAGGATTCTCTAGAGGAGGGAGATCAGGAAACATCCTTTAAGACGGAGTTGATATTTATCACTTGAGACTTTTTGTTACCGTTTAAGAACATTACGTCAGTGTACAACTATTATGTTCTGTGTTTAACTATCAGGATCTTCGCTTAAGTCAGACCATGACACATTGATTAATAGACGTTTTCATGAATGTGTTTGTTTAACCTTTTTTTAATGTTGTACGTTGTGCAGGTTCAAGTTGATGCGCATGTTATGCAACCGCCGTGAGCATTCGAATGTACAGACACTTGTTTCGTTCTACGAGGGTCGAGTCGTGAGTGTCCAAAGTCCGAGAAGACGTTGTAAATGTTGTAAATGTTGTAAATGTTTTATAAATAAAACGAAACAAGCTTATTTGAATGTGAACTTCTGAAATTTAAACAAAGACCTAGTAAAAACAATTTGGGAAACAAAAGAACGTCATTGTAAACAATAGAAAAAGTTAAACAATACTCAATTTAATCTTTAAACAATGACAACGGTGTTTAAGAAAATACGTAAAGATGTTTAAACAGTCGAGCGATGACATATATTTCCCTTTTTCCCCTTGGGATGGAAGGAAAAATACCGCCCAATCACATCACATCTAGTCTAACCTCTATGCACTTTTTGGTCTTCATCGCGACAGTGATATATATATATATATATATATATGCACTTTTTGTTGTGTTCCTATCTGACTGCTGTTTGTTGTTTACATCTTATTCTTCTTCTTCCTCGTCTTATTTTTGTTCTTCATTTTATTTGGTTTGTACGATTTGGTTTTCGGCCGATATATTATGGAGAGTTTTTGTGGTATTGCTAGATTCAACGGGGAGGGAAGAGTGCTAATGTTCACAGCTCAGACTTCTTGGGAGTTGGTGTTAGCTGAGATATGTGAGCGATGGGGTCTCAAGTTTCTCTTGTCGTGGTTAAGTTTATCACACCGATGGATATAAAAACGGTTTGTCAATAGAAAACGATGTTGACTTCCAGCGGATGTGTCACGTGCACTCCATCTTCAAATGTGCTGTAGTTGATCTTGTTGTCGAGAGAGAAGATGTACCATTGCTGAATACTAATGAAAATGAGTTTTACTCGTTGTAAGTTCCTTCTCTTTTATTTGTTCCAGTTGTTTGGGTTCATTAGTGTTTAAATATGTCCGATCATCTGGTTAACATCTTATACTAGTCGTTTATGTTATTCGGTAACTGCTTAGGTATTTAATTTAACGTTTAAATATTGTCATTATCACTTAAACATTATATTCTCCGCTTAACATATCGATCTTTTCATTCTGATCAAGTGTTGAGCGGGAATTCGATTCTGCGAGTGCTCCCTGCTCATCCCCATGGTGACCCTCGACGGTGTGGGTTGTCTTCCATCCTCGCCGGATCATTCTCAAGTCTCGTCGTTGGATATTGGACAACATTTTTGACGAGTGTCGAACATTTCGGAGATGTGCTTCAAAATCATGCAATCAAACGGAATTTTGACTTCAAATTCATAAAGAACGAAAAAAATATCGGGTGATCATGGAATGCGCTACCGATGGTTTATCGTTGGCGCCTTCATGCATCAAAAGAGTATAACAAAAAAATACTTTCGTAATCAAGACAATCAACCAGCCACACACTTGCGGTGGTGCCATAGGTTCGACGTCACATCCGAAAAGCGTCCCAAAAATGGGTTAGCGCACGAGTGATTCGGGAAGCTCAAGGACCGCCCTTGTACAAGGCCATTGACATTCGAAGGACATGTTACGGGAACATGGTGTCCACATACCATACAAGCGGGCTTGGTTGGGAAAAAGAGCATACCCGGGTGGTCCTCGACAGCAGTGACATCTCCACCTACGATCGCTTTGCTTTGGTATGTGGATAAAGTGGCTGAGACAAATCCCGGCAGCGTTGCGAACGTGGAAAGAGACGGTGATCGTTTTAAACGTGCATTCTTTTCTTTCAGCGCGTGTATTGTGGGATTCAAGAGGGCTTGTAGGCCGCTGCTGTTTCTCGATGGTACCCACCTCCTTGGAAAATATCGGGGTACACTACTGGGTGCAACAGAGAAAGATGGAAACAATGGTTTTTTCCATGTCGCCTTCGGTATAGTCGACAACGAGACCGATGCCAATTGGACTTGGTTCATATCTAAGTTAGGCGATGCTTTATACGAGGATGGAGATTATCATGAGATAATTACCTTCGTGTCGGACAGGTCCAAGGGCCTTGTGAGCGCAATTGCGAGAGTCTTCCCTTCTTCGCCACATGCATACTGTCTTCGACATTTGGAGGCCAATTTTATGAAAGCCAATGTCGACTTGGGAAGGCATTGAGGGAGGAGTGCTCGGGTCTATATGCTTCCAGCATTGCGTGGGCATCCACGGCTAAAGATTTCGATGATACCGTGAATGAACTACAAGCCACATCACCCGAAGCTCATCACTGGTTGATTAATAAATCGGATATGGCACATTGGTCGAATTATCTATTCAGATGTGATCATTGGGGTGAGATGTATTCAAACGTCGCGGAGTCGTTCAATGCTTGGATCAAGGAAGCTCGTCATTTACCCGTGACGTAAAATGGTCGACTCCATAAGGTCTCATGAATGTTGATTTACACTTAACATTTAGTGTTACCCGTTAA
This sequence comes from Dioscorea cayenensis subsp. rotundata, assembly GCF_009730915.1. Classification (NCBI taxonomy): domain Eukaryota; kingdom Viridiplantae; phylum Streptophyta; class Magnoliopsida; order Dioscoreales; family Dioscoreaceae; genus Dioscorea; species Dioscorea cayenensis. Next base: position 6,816,763 of record NC_052481.1, on the reverse strand, counting down.
ACATTCTCAATCTTTGTTTAATTACACTTGTCCGACTTTTTAAATATTAATGCTTTCATTTAAATATTTACAATAATGTTTTAAAACATGTTTACGTAATTATTTAACCATCACCGTCTTTTGTTTAACCTTATTTGCCGTGTTCAAGTTGATGCGCATGTTATGTAACCGGCGTGAGCAAGCGAACAAATGGGAGACCTACTTATGCCCAGACATACATTCGAAAGGTAGAGATCATTGTTGAGGATAGCCGAAATCTTCGCGTGTTGGTCGTTGTGTCGATGATCGCTACTGAAGTGATCGACCAAAGTGCAAAGAATCTCTATAGATCTCGCCATCAGAACTTGTTCATGTCGAAGGTGGCAAGTTTTATGGTATCCCTTGCAAACACGCTTGCGCTGTAATAATGCAGACAGAAACCAACGTCCATCGATTTATTAGCGGGTACTTCACCGTCGATAATTACAAACTGGCATATAAGAAAGCTATATTCCCCATACCCGACGATGATAGGGCCTTCGCATCTAAAATCGTGAGCTTTCGCTTATGCACCGCCCGTGACGAGAAGGCGGCCTAGACGAAAAGAGGATCGAGTCGCAAGCGCTTAATGTCCGCGAGTTACATGCTACAGCCGCGCCATGGATCCGTCACAAACATAGATCTTGCGAATGAAACCGTCGCCGACTAGGGCATTGTAAATAAGCCGAGCGATGACAGGGAAACATTGTGTATTGATGAGCAACTTTCCATATTTAAACTCTTACTCTTTTACAATGAATGCATTTATTTAAAGCAGTAGACGATGTATATTTTTAAACGGATACACTCAGTAATTTGAAATATTTTCAAACCGATGTTTAAAATGATATATGGTATATTTAAACAATGAAACTGAAATGTACACAATTACAACGTAAATTAAACAATGAAATGAAAACCGAATGGAATTTAACCTCGCTTTTACAATTGAAAACAAACAAAAATTTACATTGAGATATACAAGTCATGTTCTTCAAAACCAAAACAATGAATTGAATGTCCGTAGTTTACATTCAAAAACAAAATTGACATTGAGATATACAAGACATGTTCTTCGGTCACAAAATTTAACCCGCTTGTGACGACCCTCCTTTCTCATGGACGCCGGCTGCCCTCCCCTCCATAAGTATGCGGGTAACATACCTTAATCTGATGTAAGGAACGTCCCTGTCTGCTGGTAGCCGTAATCTTCTCACCCCAAAGTAATCGCTCGATAAACCGCGATGACGTGACGGCGCTAAATCGACGCTTCCTTGTTTTTTTGGCGTGGGGTTTCCGTGTCGGCACGAGTGGGTACTTTGCCGCCGCCGACCGCTGAACTCCATATCTACACAATTGTCGAATAGATTCCACTGCCGAGATATGCAAGTTGAGATTAGAATACCGATTAAATACCAAACACTATTAATCGTACATAATTAAAGAACTTACCATGTCCAACGCGTCTTTATCGTACTCGGACATGAAGAATAATGCATGTATTCTTGTTTATCATTGTCAAGGACGTACGACATGGAAGTGGCCATTCATGATTATCGGGAGGATGACAATTTTGAACTTCGCAGTGTGTTGTGCACAACATCCCCGACCATAGCCATAATTGTTTCATGTGCGTCGTCCGCTTTGACATAAACAACAAGTAAGCGGTCCGGGTGATGGAGGCGCGCTTCTTGTAAGGATATGGCTTTTTGCTCAGCGACTTTTGTATTATGCATACGAAAAGCTGTCCATCACATCATCTCGGACTCATCTCCTTCCCCTCAAGCAATGAGTGGTATAATTTGGTCCCGTGTGGTGCTGATAACGCCATTCTTCCACACGACAAAGGCTCGAGGTTAAAACGACAATGATATAATAAGACCATATTGTAAATGTTTAAAATGATATTATCAATTGTTAAATGATATTATATATAATTAAACGTTAAGTAGACAAATTAAATGGTAACATAAAGACATTAAACACTATTAGAAAATAGTTAAACACTATAATAAAAACTTTAAACACTATCATAAAAAACTTTAGGACTTACCCGTCCATAGAGCAGCTCGAGGAAGATCCTCATCAACTCCTCGTCAGATTTGTTAAGACGACTCAAAGCCAAACCCATTTTTCTTCTTCTTTTTGGAATAAAAGCTTTCCGAGCCGTCCCGTTCCAATTTTGTTGATTGGCTCTTGATCATCTCTCTCGCTGTTCTGGGTCGGGTCTTCATCAGCATCTTCGCTTCGACGCGTGACGACGGCGCACAAGATCAAGCCCTGCGCACACATCCTCTACATGGTTGTTCTGTCATGGGATTGTGTCGGCTTCGTGGGCAATCTGTCGCCACTGCCATGGCCACTGTCATCGGATTCGATCGATCTTCTCAACCGCGGGCTACGACAACAAGATCAACTCGGGAGACACATCCCTTAACTTGTTCTTGATCTCGTGGATTGTGTCCATCATTGATGCCGCATCCACCGTTCCACCGGGTCGACGATTTCATCGAGAAAGAGAGTCAACGACCTTTTCTCAACCACTTGCAACGGCCACATCATCTACGATGTCCCTCCACCGTCATGGCCATGTCATCAACGGCGATAGACTCGCAAAGATGCACCACCGATGGTGTTGCTATTGTTTCATCGTCACCGACGGTGGAGACAGAGGCAGATTGTTCTCCTTTTTTTCGCAAGTCTCTTCGAATGTGGCCGCTTTGAACGACCTTCCCGATGATGTCGCTCGCCGCCACATCCCGACGCCTGCTCGTCCCCGTGTGCTTCAGCTTCGAGGATGGCGCAAGCGGTTGCGAACGCCCTTCCAACGCCTCAACACGAGCGGCTGCCGAGGAAACTCGGGTCATCACATTCCGCACGCCTCGCATAAGAGTCACGTGACATCTTCAATGTCGCCGGGGCCACGCCACCGCCTGGAGGGGCCGCCATGGTCGGGGACCGCTGCTGTCGTGGTACGGGGGTTTGTTGCAACCGCCGGGTAGGGGGAGGGTCCGGCCGAGGAATGCGGGCGTTGCAGGGTCAGGAAGTAGGAGAATCAGCGCCGGGCGCACGAGCATGAGGTAGGCCGCCTCTCATCCCGCCTTCGAGCAAGTGGTTCCGAGCAACAACATCCATCCGCCGGTCATGCCCCAAACAAATATTTCTTCTTCAAAGATTCGCCGGAACCAAATCTCAGAAACTAACATATGTAAACCAAACAATTTCAAATGAGATCATTCATTTTAAAACTATAAAACTATATTTAAACAGAGTGGTTTATATATTTAAACGTTATAGAATATAATTTAAACGGAGAACAAAAATATTTAAACCGGTATGAATAAGTAGTTTAAACGGTAAATACTAAAGTTAAACGCTAAATAAAATGTTTAAAACATTAAAGACTTATGTTAAACATTGTCCATGATTTATTACCTCTTTCCCATCGAGCGATGACAAGCTCGCGTCTTTCACCGCCGCTTGCTTCCGTAGTACTTTCACCGTAGCACAAAGATCCTTGGGATCTTGCCAAACGGACTTTTCTTCCCCGCTCCGCCACCAGAAACTGCACGTTAAATGCGACCGAGCAACCCTTAATGTACCCCGTGTTGGTCTTCTTCCCACAAGCATCTATCTTCGCACTCGGGCGTCGCTAGGAATATCCTCCATAAGCCACTTGTGCGCCGTCCGCCTACGCGACGCCTCATGGTCGGTAGATCATCGACGTAATCAATCCCATCCGCTCGAACCGAGCATGATGTATTTTGGGAAGAGGATCGCGTCCCCATGAGGTACACCATCGAGTTTGACAAAATTATCTTCTCTCCTCTCACGAACAAGTCGCACCGTAGTGCTCTTGATGGAGTCTCTGTCTCTCGTGAGGTCTTTGAGTAGATACCCCGCCTTCAACGCCGACCGGGTTTTCTTCTTCGAAAGACCATCGCCGCTATCGCAACGCAGGCATCAAGAACGCAGGGCCACATCTGAGGTCTCGAACTCCAGCAGCTTTTCCCGATCCTCGAATTTATTGGTGCGACCATCGCATTTTGCAAAAGAGAATCAAGAAGGGCCCTCTTGGTATATGGCTTCCACTGCTGAACGCTGCAAACGGTGTCCTTCGAATAATCTCCTCAAAGGTCGAGGGGTCATGTTAACTTTCAATTCAGCCTAAGGTCTCCACAACCGTATCAAATAGCAACGCCCATTAACTAGGTTGACCGCCATAATCACAAGCTCGCAACAATAACACATTCAACATCGCAAAGACGACAAAAAGTTTAAGCGGAAATATATGTTTTTAAATCGTAAACTCTCGCTATTAAACGTAGATATAAATGTTAAA